>NC_092514.1:29861038-30235345 GCF_047511675.1 Marmota flaviventris
GCTACTGGAGCAGAGAGAAGAACAGACAATTCAGCTTTGAGGTCTGGAGGGGACACTCACTAACCTAATGCATGTTCACTGAGCACCCTGTGCTCACTATTGAATGGAACACAAGGAGCTGATGTCTTTCCATTTCCTAAGGAACTTCAAGATTTAGCTAACTATCCCAGGAGACTCAGGACCATCATCCTTGTGCACATAGAGCTAAGTAGCTGCTCATTACCTTCCCACCAAAGGCGAGAGGCAGATGATGCTAAGTTCTTTGAACTGATGCAGAATTTAAATATTTTTTAATTGTTTATGCTCTCCTGAAAATACCAGTAAATTTATCAGCTTCAAATTACCATAAGAAAGAACTAAAGGGGAGAAGATAGGTTAAGCAAAGACATGATAAGAATTCAACTTCCAAATGACATAAATGCACTTGCAGCTTCTGGGCTTTTTCCCGTTGCTTCCAATGGACAGCAGATGTCATATATGCTGATTGTTCCTTACTGTCACCTGGCCTAACAGGAAAGGCTTTCCTCACACCACAGCAGCTTCACCCAAGCATCTGGATTTACACAGCTGCAAATTTTGAAAAGTAGCTCTAGGGTCTTGATTTAACCTTGAGCAGTCATCTTAAATGTTAACCACCATCTTATGAGATAAGTTTTGCTTTCCTATATTTTCTCTTACCTGAACTCCCCCCACCCCATTTAGTGATCTACCCCATGGTACCATAACCCTAAGCCAATCCCAGAAGGACATGACCACTTGACTCTGGAAAGCCCCATGGTACCATGGCCTAAGCCAATCCCATGCTCTTCCCTATCAACCTAGCTCTGATGCAAGCACCCCTGAGCCTATCCCATAGCGACACAGCTACAATTCCAAACCCCTACCCCACAAAAGCTGAACACCCACACATCTCAGGTGGCCCCTCTCTCCATTCTATAGGAAGATGGCCTTTATTTGTCAGCTTTGACAAATAAACCTTTGTGTGGCTCTCTGCCTGATCTCTGTCCTTTATTTCTCACTCATCCGCCTCTAGCTTTCTCACTTTCCTTCCTTTTTGGTGCCAAAACCCAGGATCAGTTTCCCTAGTGTGCCCACTCCCCTCTTTGAGAGTCACTGAGCATCCCCAGGCCCCAATCCATATTCCATTGTGGGCCCGTCCCTGCATTCTGCTGAACGTCCTCTCTGCACCTACCACCGGACATTTCAGGTAAGACCCCTGTCTCTTGTTGAATTAAAAAACCTACTGGTCCTGGGAAGTGACTGTTGATTGTCCAGGACTCCCAGGGTTACTGTGTAGTTGAGGCACCCTACAGTCGACTGGGTCTATAGGAGATCTTTTATCTTGGTCTTGGGTTTTGAGAAAAAAACACCAAGGATGATTAGGAGTTGTTCCTGGTGAGACTACCTCTCAGCCTTGGATTAATCTCTATGAGCTTCTGTCCTACTATGTGGTCCTGGCTTGGCACCCAAGGGCCTCTACGGGTTCCTGCCCAGATGCTTCCCCAGTGGTGGTGATAACACCCTGAGCATAACTGTCCTCTCAACTAGGTGATATTTGAGACTGGGGAACACCCCACCTCTAAACTCATCTCCTACATCTCATCATAGGTGGCTCCTTGTCCATTCCCTCCCAAAGCCCCTTAGGCTGCCTCCTGGCTGACCTTGGGTCTCTCTCTCTCCCACCCTGGACCTAAAGCCCAAAAGCTTTTCAGCTTGTGCAATCAGATCTGGCCTCAATATCCTTTGGATAATGACTCTAAATGGTTGCTTAATGGCACTCCAGATCCCAAAATTATCGGGGATCTTTTCAACTATTGTGAGTATTTGGGAAATTGATCCCTCTATCCCTCTGTCCTTCCTTCCATATTGTTCCTGTGTTCTTCCTGTTGCCCGGTCCTTGTTCTGCTGGCTCTAAAACCCTCTATTCTTGACCTCAGGACCCACCTGAAGCCCCAGACTTCAACCCCTCTGATGAACCCCCTCTCTACCATTCTCCACCTTCTGCTTCAACTCTTCTGGGACCTCCCTCACCTACTTTCAGTCCACCTGCGACTCTCTTTCACTCTCATATGGCCCCTTCTACCCATCTGCACCTCTGCTTTCCTTTTGTGAAGTAGCAAGGTCGGAGGGAGTTGTCTGAGTATACATGTCCCTTTCTCCCTTAGTGACATCTTCCAAATCGAAAAGAGGCTAGAATTCTTCATCTCCAATCCTTTGGGGTACATTAAGGAATTCCAATACCTAACCCAATAATATGATTTAGCTTTCCATGATCCTACCCAACACTCTCCTACCTGAGGAACACAGGGAAGTTTGGGAGCAGGGTTAGGGAACAGCAGTTTTCCCCAGCTCCTTCCTATGTAAGGATTTAATTGAACTGTAAATGGAAGAAGCCTCATATTATACTAAACCCAAAAGTAAATTGTATGGTATTTTACTAATTACCAGTTGGTCATTTTTTTCTAGGACTCTTGTTTTCTTCTTAAATTCCATGTATATATATATATATATATTGCGCTCATGATTTTGGTCCTAGGTTAATGTTTTTCTGATCTGTTCTATGTTTTTAATTTTTTATTCAACTTTGGAGTTTTTAAACATCTGTAACATTGCAATGGAGATTCACCTATGAAATGCTACAGGGCCTTTACTCTTGTATGTGTGCACACTGTGTGTCGTGTTGTCTGTCCATATGTGTGTGTGTCCATATGTCATGTACATGATATTAAGATTGGCAGAATGAAAATGAGCGCTCATAACGGGTTGTTAATGAAAGTCTAAGACTATGGGACAGTAAAACATTTTCCTAGTTTCTTGGAAAATTAGGTCAAATAAGAATGTTTGGAGATAAGATTAGAGATAAATTGACACCAAGTAACATATTGACATAGGCCTTGTATGCCAGGGTAAGGAATAAGTTTTGAAGGAAGAGGTTCATCTTTTTTAACTTGGAAAGAAGATTTCAAACAACAAAATGTCTGAAAAGACTTGTTATTCATAATAGTTACAGTTAGGAGACTTACCCAAAACATGAACATTAAGGAAGCTGATTTTGACCTGATATATACATTCATACATACACATATGTATAACACCCACTCCATCAAAAAAAAAAAAAGATTTCTCATTAAAACAACAACATTAAGCCCAGGAGGAACGATATCCTGTGTTATATCTCTAAAGAATTTAGAGGCATGAGCAATATGGAATCTTTGCTAGCAACTTGGGATTTTGGGGTTTTTTGTTTGTTTGTTTGTTTTGGTACCAGGAGTTGAACTCAGGGGCACTTAACCACTGAACCATACCCTTAGCCCTCTCTTGTATTTTATTTTGAAACAGGGTCTCACTGAGTAGCTGAGGGCCTCACTAAATTTCTGAGGCAGGCTTTGAACTGGTGATTCTCCTGCCTCAGCCTCCAAAACTGCTGGGATTATAGGTGTGCACCACCATGCACAGTTTTTTCTAGCAGTTTCTAAACTTATCTGTTCTATATCTATCTCTTCCTAGTCATTATTTACTTCCACTTGAAAAGTTAATCAGAATGGGTGACAGAACAGGAAGACACTAAAGTAGTGAGAGTAGTTTGATGGCATGACTCTTGGACAGCCACATTATGTATGAGACAGTTCATAGTATTGAACAGAAAATCCTCCTTATCTCCCAATTATACCAATTAGGAAACAAACCCACTTAAATTTGTATCCTACAAAATTTCTAACATTGATCTGTCAGATAGGCATATCCATGAAGTAAAAATTTGCTGTCCTTTTGTTTTAAACTACATTATTTTGTTAACAAATCAGTCACCTCTGTTATGCTCGAATTCAGGACCCCCAAAAGACCACCAAAGACCAAGATTGATGTAAACAGCAAAGAGGTGTTTATTGCGAGCTAGCTCGGTCCTCCATGTGCACACAGCAACTGGTGACACTGAGAGGCCCTGAGCCCAGGGTTTGCAGCAGTTTTATACATTGTTTAGAGAAGGCAGGGGCCCCCACATACATCATAGCATCTCTTAGCAAATCATCACACTGTGGGAAAATCAAATAACAACTCTAAAACATGATTAGCACATTCACTGGTGGGAACAAGTTAGGTAGGGGTGATTGGTTACTACAAGAGGGGGATTCATTTGAACTGATTGGTTTAAGCCAAGAGGGGTGTTCGTGCTGAACTACATGGTTTCCCAACATGTTATCAACCACCATAAACTACTGGGAGGGTCATCTGGCATCCCAGGTATTTCCTTGTCTCATGCTGATTGGTGGCTACTAGGGGGTTGCTATGGATCCCCACCTAGCCTGACTGAGTCAGGGACACCTGGCGCAGCAGGTCTGTCCCGTTATTTGTAGATAAACAACTTAGCAGGATGGGAATGTGCCTAGGAGTGCTCTGTGGGTCTTTCCAAGGACAAAGGTGATGTCCCTTCCTTGGATAGGCTTTGCTCTGAGGTAGAGGCTGGTTTTTCACCTCCATTGGCACACAACATTTGTAGTGCTGGAAGTCATGATACACCTACTTCAAGACATTAAATATTCAACTTAATAGGGAGATATTGACAACTAGAAAAGATTTCACTTTAAACCCTTAGTTCTCTAAACTCTCAAAAAAGAATTAAAGAAACTGCATAGTTTTTGCAAGGATCCAAACTCAAGTGTGATTTGGGACACAGAGAGTTAAAAATATTTTGGAGGTTAAGTTTGTATAAGAGTCTAAAAAGCCTCTGTTGCTCTAGTTCTAAGGAAATGCTCTCGTTTTTCTAATAAAGCTTTCCACAGAAGACAAACTGTACACAATAAACAAGGTAAGTATAAGGAAGAATTACAGCAGTTCATTAACTTTCAAATAAGTTATTCACTTGGACATGTAACAGAAACTTTATTAATGTGAAGTGTGCTTCAAAATGCTGATCTGTTAAAATTCCATAAAACAAGCCTCAAAATGCAAGGCATTTGTGCCAGCTAAAGGAAATAACTAAAGTAGCATTTCCAGAGGGACTAGGGCAAAGGACAGAACAAACTATAAATCGGCAAGGAAAGAAACAAAACATAGCAGTGTTAATAATTTACCATAGTTACTGCTCTTGAAACCAAAGTAGGATTACAGTTATTATCTCTTTACATTTACATGTGTTTTCATCATCTCTACAATGAGGTGTTTAGTGTACACTCATGTGTGCAGAAAATCAAAGGCTGCAGGGATTTGTCTTAGAACAGTAATTTTAACTTGTAAATTTATATTTTCTTATTTTGCTTTATCTGCATTATGGTTTCTTAAAGGAAAAACATGGAAATTGGTTTATTAAATATCATGAAGCATTCATTTTCACATTTCTATCATATATTTTATTTGTAAGCCTCGTTTGTTTCCTGAGCACACTGTTGTGGTTGTTTATTAGAATTCTGAAAGAACAAAAGTACAACTTCAGAGGAAACCAAAAATAACAAAGAGACACCCTGTTGCCCTGTGAAAAAACACTGGACTTAAGTCAAACACACAGGCCCCAGGCCTAGTTTTCTCTGATGTAGCTGTGGAAACTTATTCAGGTTGTTTAACCTTTGTTGTATCCCTGCAATGGGGATGTCAATACCTACCCGATTCTATCTTACAAAGTGGATATATGAATAAATTGAACTAATGTATGTGGAAGAACATCATAAATTTAAGTACTCTGCAATTGTAATGAATTATTCTTGTACTCCTATGAAACAGCTTGGTATTACTAATACATAGAATTTTCATACTAAACATATTTGATACTCTGGGTGATTGAGCATGAAATCAAATCAGATTTGGCTCAGAGTCATTTCTCCAAAGACATCTAATCATCTTGGTATTCTGGGTAATTTCCTCTAATAAGACCCCCTTTTTACACAATGCATTGCAGTGGAGAGGACTTCTGACAGTAAATGAGGCCATGTCTTAATATATTCATATATATAGTATGTCTCAAGACATTTTGGGGCACTAAAAGAACTTGAAAAATTACTAACAGTTGTTTTTCCTTTGGTATTTCGGCAAGATTTCTAAGGAAATTGACAGAGAATAACCAATAACATCATGAGAAAGAAACTAAGGGATGTTTCAAAGTAGCTTTTCAAGACCCCCATTGGGTCCCTGTGTCTCTTACTGTGTAAAAGCAATCCGAAAGAAAGGATGCTGGCTCAAGAAGAGGTTTTGAGTATCTGCCTTTAACTGTTTCTGAATATGAGACTCAATGCCCTCAGATCATGAAAAGTGCCTGGATTCACTTCAGAAATGTTTTTATTAATGCCAGTGGAAATAAATATCGAATGAGCCACTTAATTTTTTTTTTTTTATTTTGGAGGATTAGAACTTTACAAACTATTTTTATTATTACAAATGATCATGAAAGCCCTGTTGGATGGCATTCTAGCTGAAGGGGAAACTGACTTTTTATACTGGTAGGAGATGTCAATTTATTATTGTACTTAGATTTATTGACCATCTGAAGGAGTTAGAAGTCAACAACTGTATCTCTGGTTGATCTTTGCATATTTTAATCCAAATATGGTAAAGGACAGGGCTACAGAGGGGAGTGTCCACATAATAATAAAGGGGTTAGAACTTGTAACAGAAAATGTTTAAAGTTCTCCACTCAAGGGAACTCTGTACTTTGCACTTTGGTTAAATTCTCTTTTAAATTTAAATTTCTAAACTTTTCTTAGGACTTTAAGCTTCCTTTGATCTCCTCTCTTCTGAATTGCAGAATTCAGATAAAACTATTGGTAAAATGACCTCTCATTACATTACTGAAGAACCTATAAAAAAGATTGCTATCTTTGGAGGAACTCATGGGAACCAGCTAACTTCCCATGAGTCCCTGGAAATTTGAGTCTGCATCCTTAAGTGTTGCCCTACAGACCTTGGGTCGAATTACACCCACATGTCCCTTGTAACTCTGCCCTTTCTTACCTTTTTTGGATGGAACTTTCTAAGAATGAGGGTCCTCCCAATAAAAGCCCACTTCCAAATGTGCTCGCTCTCTCTCCCACCAGCCTCTGGAGACTATCCCTCACTCTCCCATTTGGGGAGCTTGAGGCTGAGAGCAGAAGAGCCGTCCTGAAGTTTGTTTAAAGGTAAAGTGTGTGTCTGTGTTTTATTTGGTGTCCCTGGAAATTCACATGATTGACCGGAAGTTTAGCTGCCCCCCATGGGCCAGGGGCAGCAATGAGCACCTATGTTTGACTATGTTTTAAGAACTTGAATTAGCCAGGGTGAAGAATGGGGAGGGGAGGGGAGAAGCATTTAATGATTTATCCCCATAATAAATAACAAGTGCACCATAACTACAAAGAAATTATAAAAAGATTAATGGAAAAGTTTTGTAAAAGGTTGAAATGAAATGGCAAATTCTGTTTGAAATGTCCTACCTGTGACTAGACACATAAATGAACACATTATTTTGCAAGAATACCAATGTAATATCAGTTATGTGGAATCAAATGGAGAAAAAAGATTTTTCATTTATAAAAGTTTTAGATGTTTTCACTTCCCTTACAGATTTTTCATATCAAAGTTTTGGGAACTGGTTCTTTGTATGCTGTATTCTTATTGACTATTTATGTTATCTTAGCCACAGATGTTGAAAATCTAGCCTCTACCTCAGAGCAAAGCCTGTCCAAGGAAGGGACATGACCTTTGTCCTTGGAAAGACCCACAAAGCACTCCTAGGCACATTCCCACCCTGCTAAGTTATTAATCTACAAATAACAGGAGAGATCTCCTGCACCAGGTGTCCCTGACTCAGTCAGGCTAGGTGAGGGACCATAGCAACCCCCTAGCAGCCACCAATCAGCATGAGACAGGGAAATACCTGGGATGCCAGATGACCCTCCCAGTAGTAGTATGGTGGTTGATAACATGTTGGGAAACCATGTAGTTCAGCACGTACTCCCCTCTTGGCTTAAACTAATCAGTTCAAAGGAATCTCCCTCTGGTACTAACCAATCACCCCTACCCAACTTGTTCCCACCAATGAATGTGCTAATCATGTTTTAGAGTTGTTTTATGATTTTCTCTCAGTGTGTGATGATTTGCTAAGAGATGCTATGATGTATGTGAAGTCCCTGCCTTCCCCAAAGAATGTATAAAACTGCTGCAAACCCTGGGCTCGGGGCCTCTCAGGGTCACGGTTGCTGTGTATGCACGCGGAGGACCGAGCTATCTCGCAATAAAAACCTCTTTGCTGCTTACATCGATCTTGGTCTCTGGTGGTCTTTTGGGGGTCCCGAATTCCAGCATAACAATGTTATTAATCTTTTTCTTTCTGCTAAGAATAGCAAAGAGATATCAGAGGATTTGCCAGATGAAGTGAAAAGGGCTCAAGATGTAAGGGTAAAAGAAATTGAAGTTAAAGCGTAAAAGTTAAAGGGTAAAAGACCGGGTGTTGTAAAAGTTTCTAAGCTGCAAGGTCTGAGTTAAAATGTAAAGGAGGTATTGTTAGGTTTCTATGCTACCTGCAAAACCCGAAATTTCTGTAGCTGTTAAGACAATGCTTAGAACCGCCCAGTAAATATTTCCCCTGACTATTTGGTTGTTTAGGGCTCTGTGTGGTCGCACATAGGCATTGCAGGGCCTGGACCAATCAGTTTAAATGTAACCCCCTCCTTAGGAATGATCTATCACTCCAGCCTGACCTGTTCCCGCCAATGAATGAACTAATCATGTTTAGGAGTTGTTGTTCAATTTTCCCGCGCCTCATGATGATTTGTTCTGATGTGTACAAAGCCCTCTGCCCTCCCCAAAAAGTGTACTTAAGCAGTGCTCAGCCCCTGCTCGGGGCTCTGGGCTGCTTTCCCTTCTTGAGTGGGCATGGAGCCCCAGCATGCTGGTTCAATAAATCCCCCTTCTGCCAATTGCATGAGTGGTCACTTGGTGGTCTCTTTCTCCGACGTTTTGCGGGACCCTTACAAAGAAATAAATAATTTATTTGGTCTAAAAAGTAGTGAAGATTCCTATGACATCATTTTTTACTTCACAACACAAGTTCTAACATGGGATGCAAAATTATTCTTGAAGATTCCAGGAATGACTTTTTAATTCAGATGTTTCATTATATTAAGGTAAAGTCAATGTTATTAATTTATAAGTTCACCTAAGTCAATTATAAGTGTGAAACAACCAGAACAGGTTCGGGAAGTAAGGTCCAAGAGAAATGGGATCTATTTCACAGCTGGGCTGGGAGGCTGCATGGGAGAGGCTGTACCCAAATACAGAGGTGGTGATGACAGGCAGGAGAAAAGGAGAAACAAGTAAAATAAAAAATATAAACAAAATGATAAGACCTTGTAGATGCTTGTGCTTATAAAATTATAAATTTTATTCCAAAAGCCACCAATTCATAAGCTATTTGATAAAAAACAAGTAAAACGAATATCAGAGTTTTAAATGGTATGGTTGAAATATCAAAATTATAGGGTTTTAGGAAGCTCAAAATATTGTCATTTCCAGTGGTAAAGACATTGTCTCCCTTTAGTCCTGGCCTTGTCACCATTTGATTGGGATTACCCAACACACACCCAATCTTTTGTCACATACTTCATAAAGCTAATCATTTTAACACTTAGGAATCTGTGAGATTAAAAATTCAGGCTTCCAGTGCCTTTAACTAAAGAAAAAAATTCTAGAAAATAGCAAACAAGCAAAAACACAAATAATGGATTTTGTATTTGATTTTATATAATAGATGTTCTTCCTTCCTGAGAGCTAAAATGGTTTAGTGGGAAAAGTTTGACCCAGGTAGCCAGAAGCTGGGTTTAAATCTTGGCTTTCTCCTTCACTAACCTTGAAGAAGAAGTTCAACTCTCAAAACAGCTTTCTTCATTTTATAAAATTGACAGAAGAATACTCACCCCATATGGCTGCTAAAAGCTTTAAATGAGAAAAAGTATTCAAAGCATTTAGGCTAATGTCTTCCCTGTGGTGAGGGTTAACTATTACTTTTGTTCCCCTTGACTTCTGGACATTAAGTTGGTAGTGGCTGTGTTGGGAGATCCTTATGCATCTGTTCTGTGTTGCTTATTCAGGAGAGCTGAATGCTTCTGTTGCCAGACATGGAAGCCTCAAAGTTGATTCCCAGTTATCAAAACCAAGAGACCTGACTCAAATTTTTATTCAAATAAGCAGGATGAAGGGGAATCACCTGACATTCATAGAACCTGAATTACAGAGGTAGAAACAGAGCTTTTTAAGGGACTAAATAAGTTAAATAGTAAAGGTAACCAATGATGAAAACCAAAATAACTGAATCCATTCAGAAGGAAATTTTATTTCCTATTCTTTGGTTATGGCTCTGGAGAATTGTTTAATGTACATTTGAGGAATTACAGTGACCTGAGAGGCACTTCTGGCCCTGTGGGGAAGAAGTGGTTGTAATGAAAGGTAAATAAAAATATATGCCATACCCCGGATGCAATGTCAGCCTTGGCTCCTTTGGAAAATCCATACTTTAGATGTCCCAGGCCCTCAGCAAGGATGGCCTGGCTCAGCCTTGCAGAGTGGAGAGGAGGTAAGGGCCACATTCAGCCCTGGTCAGAGGTACAGTGGAGGCATCTACCAAGCGTCAGTTTGGGCAGCAGAATACGCAAGTCTAGGCTGCTTCTGCTGGCTTCCATCTCCCTGCTCACAAACTGCAGAGATGCCGGCCTGGCTCTGGGGCTGACATTGATATGCTCGAGATCGGGACCCCCAAAAGACCACCAGAGACCAGGATCAATGTTAGCAGCAAAGAGGTGTTATTGCGAGCTAGCTCAGTCCTCCACACACACAGCAACTGGTGACCCTGAGAGGCCCCGAGCCAGGGTTTGCAGCAGTTTTATACACTCTTTGAGGAAGGCAGGGACTTTACATACATCATAGCATCTCTTAGCAAAAAATCACACACTGCAGGAAAATCATAAAACGACTCTAAAACATGATTAGCACATTCACTAGCAGGAACAAGTTGGGTAGGGGTGATTGATTAGTACCAGAGGGGGATTCGTTTGAACTGATTGGTTTAAGTCACGAGGGGAGTACTGCTGAACTACATGGTTTCCCAACATGTTATCAACCACCATACTACTACTGGGAGGGTCATCTGGCATCCCAGGTATTTCCCTGTCTCATGCTGATTGGTGGTTGCTAGGGGGTTGCTATGGGTCATCACCTAGCCTGACTGAGTCAGGGACACCTGGCTCCCCAGATCTCTCCTGTTATTTGTAGATAAACAACTCAGCAGGGTTGATCTGTGCCTAGGAGTGCTCTGTGGGTTTTTCCAAGGACAAGGGTCAAGCCCCCTTCCTTGGACAGGCTTTTCTCTGAGGTAGAGAATGGTTTCTCAAAAATGGAGTCATCAATTTCTCAAGGTCTCCTGTGCATCTCCTTGCAGGCCACCTCTTCCTCCTGCTCTCACCTTCTCCACCTTCCCCAAGGTTTCCACAGTGACGTGTGCTGTTTTGTAACACAATAAAGGAAGAATTTAATTGCAGATAGAATGTTTTTCCAAAGACCCTGAGTGTGAATTAGCAGCCAGGGTCACCTGGTCACTGTTGTGATGCCTAATTGACCCCACAACTGGGGCCTCTGGGAGCCTGCCCCCAACCATAGAAGGTATCCCAGCAAAAACTGCAGGATCCACACTTTTGATGGGGGAGGATGAGGCAGAGGAGATGTGGGATCCCTTAGCTCTACCATTGGAGGAAGGGTCTGGGTTTGGGGAACACACTCAGGTGTAGGTACCCCAAGGGTGAATGAGGAGAGGTTCAGGGCTCAGATAGCAAAGTTCTCCAGGCATGCAGCATTGGGAGGGTGGGGAATAAGGTTGGTCTGAGCACCTATTTTGAGCCCCACATCCTCACAGATGACCCCAGTGACCTTCATGGTGGACAGCCCCAGAGCCCTGGAGAGAAGGAGAGCCCCATGAGGGTGAAAAACCAGCCTCTACCTCAGAGCAAAGCCTGTCCAAGGAAGGGGGAGTGACCTTTGTCCTTGGAAAGACCCACAGAGCACTCCTAGGCACATTCCCACCCTGCTAAGTTGTTTATCTACAAATAACAGGAGAGATCTGCTGAGCCAGGTGTCCCTGACTCAGTCAGGCTAGCAATCCCCTAGCAGCCACCAATCAGCATGAGACAGGGAAATACCTGGGATGCCAGATGACCCTCCCAGTAGTTTATGGTGTTGGGAAACTATGTAGTTCAGCACATACACCCCTCTTGGCTTAAACCAATCAGTTCAAACGAACCCCTCTCTTGTAGTAACCAATCACCCCTACCCAACTTTTTCCTGCCAGTGAATGTGCTAATCATGTTTTAGAGTTGTTATTTGATTTTTCCCGCGGTGTGTGATGATTTGCTAAGAGATTCTATGATGTATTTGGGGGTCCCTGCCTTCTCCAAAGAATGTATAAAACTGCTGCAAACCCTGGGCTTGGGGCCTCTCAGGGTCACCAGTTGCTCTGTGTGCACGGAGGACAGAGCTAGCTTGCAATAAACACCTCTTTGCTGTTTACATCGATCCTGGTCTCTGGTGGTCTTTTGGGGGTCCTGAATTCGAGCATAACAAGGGGAAAGGGGTCCTGGGAAGTTGGACAGTGGACTGTAGCCAGGGAACCTGGAGTCTGGGGCTGGGCAGGAGGGCAGATGCTGACCTGGGACCTTCCTCCACTGCAAGCCCACTCTGGTGGTGAGCCTGGCAGGACCCAGGCAGGTGCTTCAAGACTCCAGGTCAAAGCTTACACAGAACCACTCTTTCTAAGCCTGTTTTGTTGCTCAAATTTGCCTTAAAAAGGATCTTTTGACACTGACTCTTAACAGTCTATTGCTTCCCCTCTGAGGAGGGATCAGATCAGACCAAAGCACAGAACAAGTCCATCCCAGTGACATGGGCCCAGACCACTTGATGGACAATCAGTGATGTCTTCAGAAAATGTTACTCAGAGATGGGGGAATTGTCAGAATGAAGATGGCCACATGCCAACCCTACCCAAAGCAGGCCTTGCCCAGGCTCCAGAGCAGGGTTCCCACATTCTCCACTAGGTGGAGCGAGTGGGCATCTCTGCCAGTTGGCTTTGCCCTCACAAGCTCTGGGTATCCTTGAGGGGATCTCAGCCCCACAATAAAGGGCCAGATGACTGTGAGCCCCACATTCCTCAAGACTGCGGGATGGACAAGACAGGGGGACTGTGACAGGGCTCAATTAAACTCAGAAAATTTTAAAGAAGTTCCAAATTGCTTTTTTCTCAGTCTCTGCCATTTCCTGCCAAGGTCCCAGCTCCCTGCAGGTACCCATCTTATGCCCAGGATGGAAGCTTTGACTAGGCCAAAGCTCTGGCCCAGGAAGAAATGCAGGGCTGGAGGGAACTGACCATGCTCCCAGCTTCATTCCTGTGGATGGCAGTACTTCTGTGGGAGAGCAGAGGCAGATCAGATTCTTCCTCTATATTGGCCAAATTGTGATTAAATTCATTTTTCCTTGCTATATTGTGTCCTCTTATTTCTGATGCTGGAGGAACCCCACCCACCCACTCACACACAATGCAATCAGCAGGGACTCCAGATTCTTGGGCCCAGAAATACAAAGATCCTCACCTGTGCCTGCTTACCTGCTGGCACTTCCTAGCCCATTGACCATGAGCTCCTCACTGAGGTGCTATCCATGTCCCCAGCGCAGCTGGTGGCCATGAGCAGCCTGGGCCTGTGGTGTCTCAGCTTTCAGGGTCTCCTTAATCCCCTCCTGGACTTCTCACCTTTCTTCCCTTCTCCCCTGTATCAGACCGCTACTGCAAGTCTTCTTAAAGGCATGGATCCCCCCACCTGCGTGGACTACCCCAAGCTGCTCCTGGGCCTTGAGGTGGGTAGCTGGGGCACAGTCAGGGCTGGAAGGAGAGTTCAGAGAGGAGGGCCTCTGAGCCCCACCCTGGAGGCCGACCCCATGGTCAATATCCCCTTCTTCAGTTCTGCATTCTGGGAGGCAACAGCTGGAGTCCAGCCCACTGGAGAAATGTGAAGGACATGGGGCAAAATCCTTGGGAGGGAAACCCCTGGCATCTGGGTGAGCAGATGGAAAGGCCTTTTGGGTGAGGGGTGAAGAGAGCCCATAGCTCTAGGGCATGGGGATGCTGAGTTGTGCAGTATGGCTGCTCTCCTGTGGGCACCTAGGTGTACCCTGCCTGACAGACAGAACAAGGGCTGGGACCCTGATCCCTTGGTGAATCACCAGAAGGAGCTGGGGCAGGAGGGTCTCAGCAGGGCCCAGGAGGATGAGACCCAGGGCAGCATGAGCCCCTCCTCCAGGACCCAAGGCCCCCCATGGCCATCCCACACAGCACAGATACTATGATTGACAGCCACAGGACACAGAGACACATGTGCACAGAACTTTCCATACACTGACCATATAATGAGCCACAAAAAGCTTCAATAACATTCAAAGTATGGTGTGGGTATATAGTATAATGTGTATGTATGTGGTATGTGTGAAGTATGTGTGTGATGTGTGCATGTCGTGTGTGTGCTGTGTTTGTGTGTGGATAGTTGGGTGCTGTGCATGCTGTGTGTTGTTTCTACAGCACAGTTTGGACAGGATGGTGGGTTTCTTGTCATGTAAGTTGTAGTACTTGGTGTTGAGTGGGTGTATGTGACGTGTGTGTCTTGGGTTGTGTAATGTGTAAGGAGGTGTGTGTGCACATGGTGTGTGCATGTGTGTTTTGTTCCTCAATTCCAATTCCAGGGTGACTGTGCCTTTGCAGAGCCAGACCCTCAGGATCAAGGCCAGCAGAGCTGGTGCCACCCTTCCCTCTGGTGGCGAATGGCAGTTATGGTGATAACAGTGATCCCTGTGTCCACAGGACAGTCTGTGGCAGACAAGGAACCCCTGAGAATGACATATAAGTCAAGGCCCAAGTGTCCACCCCAGAATTCTAGTGTCAAGATAGCAGTTGGCTGATGGGGCCTGTGCCCAGCAAGAGCGTAGCTTCCGGTGGCCTCATGGAGGACAAGTTCAAAGCCCTACTGCCTTCCCTGTGGCCATCCCGGGAAAGCCTCCCACAGCTCTGCTCATGCTCATGCTCATAGACCCCAGAAGCAGACTCATGTGTTTCTGAAAAGGCCACAGGGATGAAAAGCCACTGAAATCAAGATGTGTTCAGTGGCCATGTTTATAATAACTGCGATTCTGCAGCTGCAGCCTCAACTGCTCACACCCAGTAGAGACGGGTGAAGTAGGAAGCCAGGGCATGCTCGCCTCTGGCCAGTGACTCTGACAAAGGCTCTGGGGAGACAAGAGGGTCACTCTCCATACCTTCCCCACTCTTATTCCACTGCTCAAAGCTTCAAAGCCTGAGATGGGGGAGGGGCGGCCCCAGTTGAGGTCACAGGAGGGTATTCCTGGGGTCCCTTTCCAGCCTGGGAGCTTCCTCCTCTGCATCTGGGGTGACACCTACTAAAGGGAAGGGTCTTGACCAGGATGGGTCCCTATTCTGAGGCTCCTGGACCAGGGTGCCCTCTATGAAGGGAATGCCATCTTTCTTGCTGGATATTTTTGGTGTCCCCCTGCACACCCTCCAAAAACACCTACAGTGCTATGATTGCCCATGTGGATATGTAGAACATACATGGGGTCATGAGTCACAAACAGCCCCAACAGCACCCCATCTGCTATGAATCCTTCTCTGTCCCCTTTCCTGCTGTTTCCAAGGATTCAAGTCATCATGTGGCCTTGGCAGGGGTGGGTATGGTGTGGCAGAGGGAAGGAGGCCATGCAACTGCCAGGAGAAGATAAGCCCCCATCTGGGTGGCAGGACAGGCTCTGCTGAGACAGCAGGGTGCCAGCCACCAGGGCAGCCATGGGATGGCAGTTGAAGCAGGAGAAATTAGAGGCCTGGGCCACTTCCCAGATGCCTCTGTCCTGCCTATTAGGTCCAACTGACCCCTGAAGAGTCAGTCCTCATGCTTTCCCCACAGGATGAAGACAGGGCAGTCCCTGCGTCTTCCCTGGCAGACAGAGCGCTGGTCAGATCTGGGTTTCAGAGAAACATGAATAATTGTTTTAGAGTAGGTGTGTCTCATGCAGCATGAGGAGTGAATCCCTGCAGAAATGCCTGGAGGACAGAGTGCTCCACAGGCCCACGTGTTAAAGGCCAGTCCCCTGATGGTGTTCCCGGGAGGTGGTGGAACGTAGGAGGTGAGGCCTAGTGGGAGGTTTCATTCAGGTCACTGAGGTATGTCCTTGAAGGGATTCTGTTTCTTCTTTTTTCCCCTCTTGCATCTCAGAGGGAAGATTGTTGTGAAGATTGCTCTGCCACATGCTCCTCCATGATATGCTGGCTCATCACAGGCCCCAAAGCAACCCTTGATGGAAACCTTTAAAACTGTCAGACAAAATAAACCCTTCCTCTTCCTAGGTCTCAGGCATTGTGTTACAGCAATGGAAAGCTGACTCTCACACTCCACATCAGCCTCCCTGTGCCCCTGTACTTGCTTTCCCAGACACACGGCCAGGAGACATGAAAGTCAGCATCCCCAGGGACTTGTGTGTGTTCATTCCCAGTCTGTCCATCAACAGGAGAAAGATGGACCCAGTGTGACACACTCGTCAACAGCACATCACTCAGCAGCACAGAGCAGAGGGAACAAGCACAGCCCCGAGTCCATGCCAAGTTCAGAGCAGCGCCCCCTGTCTGATCCTACTTAAGGAAGTGTCCAGAATAGAAAAGAGCCTGAGCTGGCAAGAGAAATTACAACAGTGGTTACTAGGCAGGGATAGCACAGGGACTTCAGGAGAGTGGTTGCAGGGATATATCCCTGTGCAAAGTTTATGGGGTGCTCTTAGAGGGAGAGTTGTGTGTTTCCCTGTTTGTGTGTATTCTTTGTCTTTAGAGAAACACAAACAATGGTGTCAGCAAAGCATTCAGAACAACATCCAAAGAGGGCTGGGGATACAGCTCAGTTGGTAGAGGGCTTGCTTTGCATACAGAAGGCTCTGGGGTCAATCCCCATCACCACACACACACACACACACACACACACACACACACAAGTTCAAAGATGGAGTAAAGCAGATCTCAGGTCTCAGAGGGCATCAGAATTTCTCTGGGGACCCAAGAGTTTGGGCTAATTCTGGTGGGAGGGAGGAGCACTCCCTGGGGGAACAGCCCCTATAGCAGAGCAGGGCAGTGATCAGGTCAGAGGTGCCCTGCAGCCAGGATGGAAGGATGGAGGGCAGGACAGAGGGGCAGCAGCTGGACCTTGGCAAAGGCAGCTGGGGTGGAGGGCTGGACAGATGGGAGTCTGCGGATGGGTTTGGACCAGCCCACCAGTGCAGCTTGTGGGGATGGGGCACCAGAAGGCTGCTGCAGGTGCTGGGTGCATAGTTAAGTGACTGGGGTTGGGGAGGATGAGAGGGATCAGGTTTGGAACAGGAGAAAATCACAACTATTTGGTAGAAGGTGATTGGGCAACATCCAGGCAGGGCCTTATGCCTCATCCACAGGGAGAGGGCGGATCACCCCAGGACACAGATTGGGAGGGACAGTGAAGGACAAGAGGGCAGAAGGAAGGGGAAAGATGGTGTGGGGAGAGAGGAGGGACTCTGGGAGGGGGCTGTAGGGCCAAGTCCAGCAGGGACAGTGGGAAGAGAGAGGGAGAGGTGGTGAGGAGGGAAGAGCCAGAGCAGGAGGTGGGAGAAGTGAAGACGGGGAGAGCCCACGCGGGCGGCTCTTGGCATCTGGGAAATAACCACAGCAAGGGCAGCACACGTGTCCGGGGCTTGAGCCAGCCACACTCCACACGTTACTCCATGCTCCTCAAGGCTCCCTGGCCTCATAGGGGTTGCTGTTCCCTCCAATTTGCAGATAAGAAGACAGGCATGGAGCACACAGGAAGCAGGTGTGTGGCCAGGATGGGGACCTGGGTTGGCTCGACAGTGTGTTCCCAGGCTCTGAGCTGTCCTCCTACCTCCAGGTGGTGGGGCTGGGCTGTGACGGGCGGGCAGAGGGCCTGGGTGGGGGACCTTAGGGACTCTTCAGTTTGGGCAGGATTTGTGGTGTGGGCTGTGCAGTTGTAGCTTCAGGACCTTTGGTCGCCTGGTGGCTGCTTCTCAGGCCTTATGCCTCATCCACAGGGAGAGGGTGGATCCCCCCAGTCTTGTGGATAGGCCCACTGCCTGACGTTTCCTGGGCAGACACACGTGTCCTAAGTCTCCTATGGCATTGCCAGGGTCCAAGGTCCCTGGGTGTGTGCTCACACAGTGGCGGTGGGAGGAAAGCCAGGAGCCAGAGAAATACGGAGCATGCCTGCGGGCTGCTGACCTGGAGTCCTGCCTCTGGAGCTATGGAGAGGCCATGACTCACTGGAATGTCAGAGTGACTCAGGGGGCCAAGGCTGCACATGGCCATCACTGCCATGGAAACTCTGATGCTGCTTGGTATACAGTTGGCTGGCTATGGTGTAGCATGCTGCAGGCGCTCCCTCCACCCCTGGAGAGGGCTGGTCCTGGAGCCTCAGGTGGGCCAGTCCAGCGCCTGTGTTCATCACAGTGCTCTAGTCCTTGTGTCTGGGCCACAGCAGAGCAGCTGGCCTGCACAGCCTGGATAGTAGGAAGCCCAGGAAAACCCTCCCACCCCTATCAAGAGGGTCAGTCTGCAGCAGACAGACACAACATGGAGGCGAGCATGCTGTGAACTATGTTGGAACTGTAGACCGTGTCTAGGGAGCACCAGGGCAGTTATACCTTAAGAGGATCTGTGTGTATCACTCTTACTCCCCCAAACCTTAGGAAGTAGGTGCTGTCATGAGACCCATTTGACACATAAGGCAACTGACACACAGAGAAGTTAACTAACTCGAGTTCACACAGCTAAGTAAGTGGCAGAGCCGTATTAGAACCAGGCACACTGGATTTGGGTTTCCATCTCCTCATCCTGATCTGAGATTGATAATATTAAAGTACACAGGGAATGTGCACTGGATTGGGGCACAGGGACGCTCTGAGCCAGCATGGCTTAGGGCATGTGTCTGCAGTGGATAAGTGGGTGGTGGCAGAGACAAAAGCAGGAGGGTCACCCTGCCAGACAAGAGCTGCTCTGTGGCAGACACAGCAGCAACAGTGTAAAGGTGGGATTCTGGGTGGGAAGAACTTTGGGACCAATTAGATATAGGGAGAGGGAGGCACAGGGATGTCTGCCTTGTGTGGGCTTTTCTGTCTTCATGTGGCCTGAGGACACACATTTGGGAAGGATAGTCTTTGGGCGAGGACAGCATCTAACTGGTCACATCTGCAAGGCTTGGAGGGGAATGAAGAGCCTTTGGAGAGAGTGGGTAGAGGTGGAAACTGTCTGACCCTCACAGCCTTTGGGGCCAGAGTGTATGAGCCTGTGGCAAACTGCAGTGTGTGTCCCCAGATACCACACAGAAGGGGATCAGAGTGCCAGATAAATGCCCCTAAGCTGGGGCAGAAGAGAGTTTATGTATTTGCTCATTTCAGTGCTGAGGATTGAACCCAGGGCTCTGTACATTCTGGTCTGTGGGGAGCCACTCTGAAGGATTCGCGCCTTCCTTCCTGAAGCGGGAGGCTTTGACCAGTCACTACATTTTATACTGACCTGGACGTTGTCCCGGTTCAGGAAGTTGAGGGCCTGTCTTCAGATGTAGGCGTGTCACCCTTTGGGTTGAATTACACTCACCTGTCCCTTGTAACTCTGTCCCTTCTGACCTTTTTTGGATGGAACTTTCTAAGAATAAGAAAGAGTCCCCCCAATAAAAGCCCACTTCCAAACCTGCTCGCTCTCTCTCTCACCAGCGTCTCTAGACTTTCTCTTGCTCTCCCATTTGGGGAGACTGAGGCCAAGAGCAGAGAAGCTGTCCTGAAGCTTGTTTAAGGGTAAAGTATATATCTGTGTTTTATTTGGTGTCCCTGGAAATTCACATAAGCGACCTTAAGTTCAACTGCCTGCGTGGGTCGGGGGCAGCACTAGTCAAGTGCTTTACTTCTGAGCTCAGTCACAACCCAAGAAAGTGTATTTAGGGGACAAATGGGTGGGTCATGGTAAGGTCACAAGAACTAAACGGAGCCAGAAATCAATGGAAATCTGAAGACATTAGAGCCAGTAGGGCTGCGTGTCTGGGCTGGTGTTTGTAAATCCATGATTTGGGGGAAGGCATCCATGCCATTCTTGGGCTAAACTCATTGTGAGACTTATTCCATTTACTCTCCAGTCACCTTACGTGAGTCCCATGACCACCACACTGAGTAAATAAGTGAGGCAGACTGAGATGACTAACATGGTAATGAGTATGCTGAGAATAAGAGTTGGAGCTGGGATTCAAGTTCAAGTGTTAAGGATCCTGAAGATTGAGCTTTAACAACCACCTAGTATTGACTCATGCCAACTGCAGCTGAAACCATGATATACTCCTTCACCACCTTTACCACCACTGCTATTAGCAAAATCACCACTATTGCTCTCTCTCCACCATCCCCATCATCTCCACTATCACCACCACCATTAATATCACACCATCATTACTGCCCCCATCACCTTCATTAATAACACAGGCACCACTACCTTCACTACCATTACCATCACCATCACCACCAGCAACCATCACCACCATCATCACCACCTCCACCACCCCCTTTACCACCTCCACCACCACATCCACCACCTCTATCACCATCTCCATCACCACCACCATTACCATTACCATTACCAGCACCAGCACCAGCAACACCACTATAACCACCACCACCATCCCTACCACCACCATCACCACCTCCATCACCAACACCATCACCACCTCCATCACCAATACCACCTTTACTATCATCGCCATCACCATCACCATTACCAGCACCACAACCATACCACCATCATCACCTCCATCACCACCACCACCAACCTTCACTATCATCACCATCATTATCATCATCATCATCATCATCCCTACTATCATCTCCTTCCTTAATACCATCACACCCTTAAAACCATCGCCACTACTATCATCACTATCATTATCACCACAACCATCACCATCATCACCACCATTAACACTATCACCACCACCATAAAAGAATCACTGCTACTATTAACATAAACAAATCTTTTTTATCAGTAATTACTTTAAATGTAAGTGAATTAAACTCTCCAATCCAAACAAGGAGATTGCCAGAATGGAAAAAATATATCCCCCTTGATCCAATTATATACTCTCTGAAAGAGACTCACTTTATTTTTATTATGTATTTATTTTTATTTATTTGCTGTGCTGGGGCTCAAACCTAGGGCCTTGTGCCTGCCAGGCAAGTGATCTACCACTGAATCACATCTACCACCTGAGACTCACTTTAGATCCAGAGACACAAACAGGTTGAAAGCAAAGAGATAGAATAAACATCCAGTAAGTTGTGACCCACAGAGAACAGGGGTGGCTATTCTAATAGGAGACACAATGGACCAGATCAAAAAAAGATTACTTGGGACAAAGAAGGACAGTCATATCCCCCCAGTAAAGCTTCAGTCAGCAAGAAGATCAGTTATAAACATTTCCATATGTGAAACCATGTGAAAAGGGAGGAAATGCAGACACACAATACAACATGGAAGAACCACGAAGAAACTACATCAAGTGAGACCAGCCAGGAATTCCACTCCTCTGAGGTCCCTAGGAGCCATGGGGACAGGCAGTGGGTGATGAGTGCTAGGGCGGGGGTCAGGGAGGGATTAGTGTTAATAGGATGGAGCTTCAGTCTGGGAAGATAAGGAGGTCCTGAGGATGGGCTGCTTATGCCACTAACTGTACACTTAAGAGTGGCCATTGGTCAATTAAATGGGACATGCATTTTACCATAGAAACAAAGTTCTGTCAAAAATAAACCAATACACCTTGTCTCAGTGCCGCTTCTGGCTAAAGCCTGCCTGGGGTGCTCCCCGTCACAGTGACCTAGATCCCAGAGAACAAGGGGCCAGGTGGGATAGGCAGCTGTCACTTCTTATGTGGGGGAAGTGCCAGGGACTGGCTGCATGGGAGAGATGTGACTCAAAGGGTGACTGTCAGGACTGCAGTCCTGTCAGAGAGAGATGGCTGGGGAGCACCCAGGGCAGGAAATGGGAAGGGCTCTCTGGGAGCAGTGGCCTCTCCATTGACAGAGGTCAGATCCTTTTGAGGAGTCCCCTTCCTCCATGATCTGACCCTGCTCCTGTCATTGGGGTCATGAGCAACCTCCCCTGCAGAACTTCTAGGCTGGTTATCTTTCTCTGGGTCCACTTTAGAGGCAGGACCCTAACAACCTGGTCTCCTGTGGCCAGTGTAACAAACAACAAGAAAAGTAATGATTATGGTCTGTTACTTCAGGGGGTCAGAAGCTTGCAATGGGTCTTCCTGGCTGAAAGCAAGGTGTGGCTGATTGCGTTCCTCCCACAGGCTGAGGGACAGCTCTGCCTGCGCTTGCTCCTTGCAGCTTTCAGGGGCTGTTCTGGAGTGTCCCTTCTCTGCTTCTGTCCTCGCCTCCCTGTCTCTGACCTCTGGCCTCTTGCTTCCCTCTGCAAAGACCCTGTGATGACATCAGGGCCCCTGGGCAATCCAGAATCACCTCCCCACATCCAGATCCTTAGCTTCATCCCATCTGCAATATCCCCTTGCCATGTGAAGGAATGTCGCCACAGGTCCACAGGGTTAGAACTAGGATGTCTCTCTCTAGGGCATTTTTCTTTTTACAGAACTATCAGCTGCCTGCTATACTGTTCAGGTTACCTAGGGGATGAAGCTTAGTTACAACACAGACATGATAAGCAGAACTTCTGGGCTGGTCACCTGTGACTAGTCCCGGTATTGTCTTGACTCCCTACTCGGAATGTACCGTTCCTCTTGGCTGACCCCTGGCCTTTCCCGCTAGCCCATAACATGATGCAGACAGGTGGCTGGAACTCCCTGCCTGGGAAGTGCAGTGAGGTCAGCTGTCTCCTAGGATACTGGGAGGACTCAGAGATTAGGTGGTGCTGGAAGCAGGTCTGCCCCCTCCTGTCACCGCTGAGCCTGGCTGCTAGCCAAGTCTAGGCTAAATCATGTAGGGTGTTCCCAGACTGCTCCCAGAAATCTTGACCAGTCCATCAGGCTGGGGGGGGGGGCGCGTCTCTTAGGTACCTATTGCTTATGTTCCTATTGCTTCTGGGTTCCCAGGAGGGTGATGACTATCCCCATACAGAGAGCAGATATGAGCCCACAACACCAGGGATATCTGTTTCCTCACAGATTGGAAGATGCAGTCCCCTATGTGAAGGGCAATCCTCACACCCAGGTGTGACCTGGCTGGTCATATCCCCCCTCAGGGCCTCAGTTTCCTTTTCCATGTATTGGGTTCATTACTCACATCAGGAATCCTGGTAGTTTAAAAGAAAGACCAAATTCCCACACTTTGCACACTGAGTATTTATTTATTTTTTATTTTTTGACAGAACCAGAACCCTGTCAGGCCACACAGGGCTGGTGGAAACTAAAACCCTTCCAGAGACCCTTTCCCCACCCCCAGCATCCCCATCAGGTACCTGTCCCTCACCCCCATTTTCCCTTCTGGTCATGGAGGTGATGTGTTCCTGGACTCATCTTCTATTTCTCACTTGCAAGGGGAAATAGCCCTGCCGGCGATGTTGGAGGAGCCAAGGACCTGGGTTCCATCTCTTACCTGCTGCATGGCCTGGGGCAGGGTCTGACCCACAGGGCACCTTGGCTTCTGGATCCATGGGGCACTTGGTGAGGTGACAGTGCCCAGGGCCAAGGAGTCCTGGCTAGGCATGGTGACAATAGAAGGGGACCTGAAGGCAGGGAGGAGAGAACCTGTAGCAATCCAGAGGAGCACTTCTGTGGTGAGCCGCTTCTGCCGTTTCTGCAGACTATGGTCGCCATTACGAGATGGCGCTGGCTCCGCTGTGGTATGTGACAAACAACTCCTTATCTGAGAGAGTTGGCACATGATTTTTCACCACCCTGTGAGAAAGCTCCACGCGGCAGCTTTGCATTGGGGCTTGGGATGCTTTATTAAGGCTGGGAGGGCATCCGGGAAGAAGGAGAGGAAGAAAGAATAAGAAATATCAAGGGACCTGAATAAACTGCTGAGAGAAGATTCCCGAGTGTTGCGTCTTCCTTGCGGGCAAGGGGTCGCGACAAGTGGTGCCGAAACCCGGGAACCAGAACTTTCAGCAGTCAGGGGTGGTGCACCGGTTAGTCCCAGGTAAGTGGGATCCGCGACCAAAGCGGGGTTAGTCCCAGGTAAGTGGGATCCGCGACCAAAGCGGGGTTAGTCCCAGGTAAATGGGATCCGCGACCAAAGCAGGGCAGCTCCTCTGTAAAGAAAGAGAGAGCATTACATTTTATTGCAGCTGCACTGTGTACTTTCGCTTCTACTTTCGCTTTTGTTTTTTGTGCTTCTTTTGTTGTTGTGTCATGGGTGCCGCATCTTCAAGTCCGCTTCTCCTGGCCCTAGATGGCCTGTTACGTTCCAAGGGCCTGGAAGTGAAACATAGTACTTTACAGAGATTTTTACAGAAGATAGATATCGCTGCACCGTGGTTTGCATTTTCGGGCAGCCTTACTGTACCTAGTTGGGATAAATTAGGCAAAGATCTTGACTTTGCTTCTGAGCAGGGCATATTAGAGGGTGGGGTGATACCCCTTTGGAAAATGGTCCGTAGTTGCCTTACAGATGGTAAATGCCAAGAAGCTGTGAGTGAGGGTCAGGCCGTTCTTGAGCAACTACATGAGGAAAAATCTGAAGGGTCACATAGTGAAGTGGCAGAGAGTATCAAAAGTAACAGTAGTGAGAAGGCAAAAGAGCCTGAAGATAAAAATAGGAGAAGGCTCTACCCAGACTTGACCGAATTCAAAACATCTGAGGACACAAGCGGCTCAGAGTGTTCTGAGGACCTTGATATATTGTTGCAACAACTACATAAGATAAAAGTAAAAAAGAAGAAAAAGGAGACACAAGGCGCGCATGCCTACTGTAAGAAGGGGGAGGGATCTAATATTGGTCAACAGAATTCTGAGGAGGAGGAGGTTGAAAATTTAGAAGAAGATATGATGCCTGTTGCCCCACCCCTGTATGTGGGGGGGAGCCAAGGTTCCGGGAGATCTTTTCATGCACAAGTTTGGAGGACAGTTAATACAGATATGGGACTTGCGTACCCGGTGTTTCAGGACAATAATAGAGGAAGATATCATGAGCCTTTAGACTTTAAGATAGTTAAAACCTTGGCAGAATCTGTCCGCACTTATGGCATAGATGCCGCTTTCACTCTCACTCAGGTGGAGGGACTTACTAGATTTTGCATGACTCCCTCAGATTGGGCTAGTCTGGTGCGCGCTTGTGTCTCCCCAGGCAAATACTTGGACTGGAGAGCATTTATGCTAGAGGGCGCGGTAGAGCAGGCTGCACAAAATCATGCAGCGGGACGCCCTGCCTGGGATAAGGATATGCTTTTTATCTAATGCTACATTACCTTCCGCAGCAGTCTGTCTCCAATCTCCGTTCCTGTTTCTTTTGGCTAATGTTACATTACAGGGGACGCTTAATTGTTCTAGTGTTACCTGTCTCTTATCTGAGTGTTGGAATGGTTCTTGGACTGTAGCAGTGGTTATGAAAATTCCAACCTTTGTCCCAATCCCAGTCACTGCAGACCCAGATAAATTCCCCATTGTTGAACTACTTAGAGTCCGCAGAGATTTTGGAATTACGGCAGCTATAGTGACAGCTGTGGCAGTGTCTGCTGTTGCAGCAGTTACAGCTGGAGTAGCCATGGCCAGCCAAGTACAAACTGCTGCCACTATTAATCAGGTTATTCAACAAACATCCACTGTACTTGAATCCCAAAGTAAAATTAATCAACACATTTTATCTGGGATTCTGGCTGCTAATCAAAGGATAGATTTGCTTCAAGCTCAAGTTGAGGAATTGTCTGACCTAGTACATTTGGGTTGTGTTGACCAACGTGCACATTTATGTATAACCTCTGTCAGATTTAATGATTCCAGAAATGCCTCCCGCATCATCGGGGAATATCTATCCGGAACCTGGTCCTTGGCAGCAGAAAACTTGATCCAGTCTCAACTAACTCAGATTGCTGTCTTGAACAGTACCCGTGTCGAACCAGTGACTTTGGGTCAATTCACCGATTGGATATCTTCTGCTTTTTCCTTCTTCAAAGAGTGGGTGGGAGTAGGCATTTTTGGTGCAATGTGTTGCTTCAGTGTTATACTTTGTTTGTGGTTTCTCTGTCGCCTTAAAACTCGCCATGCACAAGAAAAGGCTATGATCATACAAGCTCTTGCAGCTTTAGAAAATGGCAACTCACCTCAAGTCTGGCTTGCGCATCTTAAACAGTAAACCTTTGTCATGGTCGTTGCACCCCAAGTTATTATAACATTGCACTGGGATCGACATGACTTTCCTTATTATTCTCTTAGTGTTGGAAAGCCCTTGCACTCTGCCGGTTTTACTGCCATTGCACGCAGATGGGTTTTCACACTAGTGCTTTTCTATCGCTTTAAAGTCCGTGCCTTTCTTTCAGGGTGCTGTCAACTTGTTTGTCATTAATACAGCCACAGTTCAGCCTCAGCTATCCCCCTTCGTCCACCATCGTCACGATACAGGATGCGAGGCAAGGCACTGCACTTGAGTGATCCTTGACGTGGACCTCAAGGAGAGCATGTCCTATTGCATGCGGGTTAGACGCGTCCACGCCCCGCCCCACGAAAAAAGGCGTCGGCTGATATGGCCTCGGATCTGGGGAAGGGCCCTCCTTAGGACTGAGCCATACTACGCAGCCACTTCTGCACAGTGGGATAGGACCTCTACTCTCGCCTGTATTGTTTTAATAAAACAGAAAGGGGGAACTGTGGTGAGCCGCTTCTGCCGTTTCTGCAGACTATGGTCGCCATTACGAGATGGCGCTGGCTCCGCTGTGGTATGTGACAAACAACTCCTTATCTGAGAGAGTTGGCACATGATTTTTCACCACCCTGTGAGAAAGCTCCACGCGGCAGCTTTGCATTGGGGCTTGGGATGCTTTATTAAGGCTGGGAGGGCATCCGGGAAGAAGGAGAGGAAGAAAGAATAAGAAATATCAAGGGACCTGAATAAACTGCTGAGAGAAGATTCCCGAGTGTTGCGTCTTCCTTGCGGGCAAGGGGTCGCGACACACTTCCTCCTAGTCTGTGTGGTACTAGGCAAAATGCAACTTGGGCCCCAGTCCAGGCTTGAAAGTGTGGGTCCGGACCCAGGTGTATAGAGCTTCTCAAGCTCATGCAGAGAAATAGCCATGCTGTGCAATTTATTCCCAGAACCCCCACACCTGGGTTCAGGGGGCTCTGGAGAGGCTGGTTGGGCTCAACTGACTGCCTCTGCGATTAGCAGCAAGCAAACAGCCTCTGGCCATCTGGGCTTCTGGGGTGGAAGGGATCTGGCCAGTAGTGGTAAACAGTGTGGAATCTCCCAAGGTCAAAGGCTCTTGGGCCTGAGTCCTTGGCTCAGGGCCCCTAACAGCCTGTAGAATCCAGTCTCTGCTGGTGGTGGACAGGGGGTGGGTGTCCAGCTGAGACCCCCTGGGTATGCAGTCATGCCCTCGCCATCAGGAGGGCTCTGTCTTAGCACTTGACTCCCTTGATTTCTAAGGGACACTCCTACCCAGTCACATCCTTCCCTCTGGTGTTTCTGCACCTTTGAAATTCAGACAGAATGTACATACTGTGTCCTCTTCATTCTTGATGGGACACAAAATAAGTCCCCCTACAACCCATGGTGTGGTAGGCAAAGAAGTAAATGTTATCTCCATGTGACACCTCCCATCCCAGCTTGGCCAGTGTCAGTCACACTGGCCCCTACCATGTCCCCTCTGGGGAGGCTGTGGCTAACGGGTCCCACAGAGCACCCAGTGACTGTGCATCACACCTACAACCCCGCATGAAAAAAGACCAGCCCCTGTGTCATGGGCTGAACTGTGTCCCCCAAATTCATATGTTGAGGCCCCGACTGCCCAGTCCCTCAGAATGTGACTGTCTGCAGATGGGTCTTTAAAGAGGTGATGCAGGTTGTGAAGTCACTAAGGTGGCCCTGATCCAATCCTCCTGGTGCACTTGTGAGAAAAGGACGTCAGGACATAGATACATAGAGGACAGCCATGGGAGGACACAGAGAGAAGATGGCAAGGTGAGGCCTCAGAGGAGCCAGCCCTGCAGGCACCTCACCCTCAGTCTTCAGCATCCAGAATGGGGAAGATGCTTCTCTGCGGTTCTGACCCTGTCTGCAGTGTTTGTTATGGTGGAGCAGATTATGCTGCCAGGGAGGGGCCTCAGCAAGAGGCAGAGCAGCATGGTTGTCCTGGCCCACAGAGGGAAGTGGGGAAGTAAGGTCCAGTGGCTGGCGGAGGCCTGGGCCAGTCAGGTGAATTCCAGAAGTGTTCATCACCTAACCACACCCCCGTGACAACCCTTGTCATTAGCTAGGAGTGACGTAGGACTGACACTCCACCCACCACATCTGGGGGGGCTAATAAAAGTCAGCTGGCCTCATGCAGGCCAGACATTTGCTCTGTACACTTGCCTGCCTACCTGCTTGGACTAGGGATGCGACACCTGCTCTGGTTGCTGCCTCTGTTCCTGTTGGCATGGCCAGGTAAGCTTGTGGGTGCCCTGCCCTGTGTCCTCAGGGCTCTGAGGACCCTGGCTGCCATTCTGAGAGTCTGAAGTACGTGGACATGCCCCCAGAATGATGTGCCCCTCTGCTGCCCAGAGAAGGAGCCAGGGCACAGGGCAGGACTTGCTCAGAGCCTCGGTTTCCTGCCCTAGAGAATGCATGGTGCTGTGACTTCTGGTGGGCTCCCAGAACCAGCAGTGGGCTGACTGCCAGGGTGGGCAGGCAGATGGGGGAGCCAGAATGAGGTGGAGGGTTTGGGAGGTGGGTGCTTTCCAAAAAGCAGGGTCCACACCTGTGGGGTCGATGGCTGTGGGGTGGGAGGCCTGGGTCCCTGAACTGAGGCATCTCTCCTCCAGTCCAGGGCCTGAAGTGTCACGAGTGCTTGGCATCAGGAAATTGCTTCCAGCCCACGTCTTGCAGGGCTGACGCCCGATACTGCCTGACGACCTGGAACAGTGAGTATCTGCCTTCCGGGCAGGTGGGGGTCAGGGTGGTGTGGGGTGAGATGTGGATCTGGCACCTGGAGCCTCCAGCAAAAAGGCAAGCCTGGGAAGTCCCCCATTTCTAATCTAGGCACTGAGATTGGCCGGCAATTGTTCAGGTAAACACTGTGATTGTCTCTACCCTGCAAAAAGGGCACAACGCTGCTGCTTTCTTCCAAGTGGAAGAGCAGACAGGATATTCTGTCCACTCCACATGCTGCACGGGAAACACAACAATTCAGATTGTTCCCAAGGGTACCAGCTACTCAGAAAGGAAGAGTGGGGAAGTAGAGTAGCAGGTAGAAGCCCTAGTGGTGGTCACATGCTGGGCCCTGACCCTGGTCACCTCCTGCCATGCTTCCCTGTGGGGTGGGAGAGCAAGGAGGAAGCATCAGGCAGGCTGTCAGGAGGCCTGAGTGTTTTGAGAGGGGCAGGAGCGGATTCCACAGGTCTCAATAAACAACTCTCTATCTTGCCTCTTCCAGGTCCCCCAGGACAGAAAACACTTGTTATAAAGTCATGTGCTTACACCTGCCCTGGCTTCCAAGAGAGCCTGAGTTACTCCAGAGCTTCCTGTTGCAACACAGACCTCTGCAACAGCACCGTGAGCCCCAGTGCCAGCTGGGGGTTGCTGGCCCTGAGTGTCTTGGGTGCCTACCTCATCAGGTAATGGTGGAGCTCAGTCCAAGGCACGCCCAAGAGTACAGGACTAGGAGTCTGGAGCCAGGTTCCATTGGTGGCTGACATGCTTTTTGGCCTTGGTGTGGCACTTCCGCACTTCCAACCAGAAGGACTCCAGGAGAGAATGAACACATAAGTGGCCTTTAAAGGACACTAGACACACCACTCAAGGTCATTTCTGCTGTCCAGGTTGCTGCATTCTGATCACCAGCCTGAGAGCTGGCCATCTCCCAGCCTCCAGGGGCCATGCGGTTGCATGGTCTTGGTTAAGCCAGGCTGAAGCAGGAGCCTCTGGAAGTCCAAGCCGTTGTTCCTTTCCTGGTGTTTCAGGGCTCAAACTCCTAGCAACCTCAGAGAACCTGGGCTCTGTGCCACCACCTCAAGTGAGAAGGATCCTTGGCGGACACTAGTGCTACATTGCCAGCACTCAAGCTTGCTGCTGTGACGCAGGCCAGGGACCATGGAGAAATGCCAAGCCTTCCACTGGCTGGGGCAGGGGCAATTGGCCATGTGGGGACAGAGGCACCCCTGAGCATCACATGGGGTGGTGTTGGTGGCAGCAGGGACAGCACAGATAGCGCATGCAGCCCCCGGCGTCACCTTCTGTCTAGGGCTGGGCCTGCCCACCCACATCAGAATCTCAGCTGCGAGAACACCTGTGCATGCTGGATCCAAGAGCACAGGGATAAGAAGAGCAAGGGCCAGGCCTCACCCAGCTGTGAAGCTACTTCAGAGCCAAGCCTGAGGCCACCTCCCCTCTCTGCCTACAGCTTGGATGATACCTGGGTCAGCTGGTCAACCCTCAGGAATCATACATTTTTTATTCAAGAGTGACTACCTCCAAAAAGAACATACAGCAGGTTCTTTCCTCAGAGACCTGAAAGCTCAGACAGCACCTGCCCTGCTCTTCCCAGTGGGGCCTCGACAGGCACTGTCCAGCAGAACAGGCTATGGAAGGGAATTGTGGAGAGCCCACCAGCCTGCCCTGAGGTCCCTGGCTTCTCACCTGACTCTCCTCACCACCTACCTCACTTCTTTCTCCTCTTGGGGAGGGAAGGTGCACAGGCTCCTCACTTGCTACAACCCTCGGGCAAGGCTGGGGTCTCCTCTGACCCTAAACACTTACCAGGACCTCCTTCCTAACAAAGTTGGGACTCTTCTGCAATCGGGCCCCTCATTCTAGCCATCAAGGGGACACAGCCTGAGAAGACTGGTGTCACCAACCTCCTCAGCAGCCCTGGTATCACAACCTCACCCAAGTACCAGGCCTCAAGATCCCCTTTGACCCATCATCCCAGAGGTGGGACATCTATAAAAACTTAAACAAGAAATATAATACTTATAATAAATTAAAAGTGATATTTAAGTTTTTATTGTGTTCACAGAGTTCATGGGTTTAAGGGACTTTCCAACCTGCGCCACCCTGGAAAAAATTAATGCCCAGCTCAGCCTTCTGCCATTAAGCACCCCTCTTCTGCTCAAGAGCTGGTGGGTTCTCTGGTTGTTAGGGCAACCAGTGGGCACATCAGGTGTCCAGCAGTGACTGCCATGAGTTCAGTGTGTGTTCATGGGCAGTGGGAACAGAATGCATCTCCTGCATAACTGCCCTATACATGCCAGTTACTGGATGTTCAGGACCCTGACTTCAGCCTCCACAGCCCAGTTGGGTGGTAGGGAGGCATGGGCTCACCTGTGTGCAGGGATCCCTCTGAACTCACCAGCCAGGAGCCAAGGCTCCTCAGGCAGTTGATAGCAGGTTCCTCCAGGATGGCTTCCCATTGCACCCACTCAGGGCACAGTCCCCCACCTTGTCTAGCCCCAGCAGGGAGACAGAAGCTGTGCCTAGCCTCAGGCACAGCCTGTAATGGGCAACACCCTCTGCTCTGGGTCTGAAGTGGTCCAGGGACTTAAGGGTCCCTGAAGCCTGTGCCCCAGCACCTAGCTCAGTGCAGGGGACAGCAGGCCATGGAGAGTGTTATGGGCTCCTTTATTGAAGTAGGTGGGCACATAGGGAGGGTCCGGGACTTGTAAGGACAAGAAGTGGCATCATGACCTCATCTGGGATCAGCTCAGGCCTCTCTAGGGGACTGAGGCCAACACTAGGTTTCTGCACATGGTGCTTTAGAGAGATTAGTCTCAGGGGTGAATACCAAAGCCTGACAAAGAGTATCTGGCACTGATCCTGCTTTAGACAAGAGAGCTTGGCTCCAGGGGTCAGGGGAACACAACCTTCTCAACTGCACACTGCCTGCTGGGAAGGTCCTACCCTGTGCAGCCTGGCCTGGAAGCCCCAGGGCCACGTGTGCTGGACACATGCAGCTGGAACCAAAGCCAGGCAATGGCAGCAGGTCTGGTGGCTCTGGCACCCACTTCAGTTCCAGGCTTCCTACTGCATCCACAGCAAGAGGAGCATCAGCTTCAAAGCCTTTTGTGTTATTGTGGTGCTGGAGATCGGATCCAGGGGCGCTCTACTACTGAGCCACACCCCAGATTTTGTTTTGAAACACAGTCTCACTAAGCTACTGAGATTACAGGCATGTGCCACCACACCCGGCTTTAGTGCCTTTTAATACTATCTTGAGACTGGTCAGGAGGTTTGGTTCACCCAGTACAATCCAGGACTACTACAGGCACTTGATGCTGGAGGTCACCACAAGAGTGACTGCACCCACCCTGGGACATCATGGTGGACTCTACACACCATGCTGCCTGGTTTTTTTTTGCAAAAAAAAAAAAAAAAAAAAAATAAGAATGCAGGAATCATCACACTGTTTTTTTTTTTGTTTGTTTGTTTGTTTTGTTTTTTGTTTTAAATCAGGCAAGGGAGAAACATGTCTAAGAAGTGAAAACCCATGCTCAGATCCTCTCCTCCAGTCCCTCTGCTCAAGGGGGTGACTGACACCCTTCCTCATGCAGGACCAGACAAAACTAGGGATTGACGCCAAACACTTCCTTCCATGTACATCACGCACTTACTTCCACCCATGCTCCTTTAGTCATCAGAGCTGAGGTGACAGTTATGTGCCTTCAGTTTAGAAACTGAAGTAACTTTTATATTTCCATGTTGATACCTATAGATATAGAAAATTCATTTACATTTCAGGAGGCCCTGCATAGCCAGTCGCTTTGATGGCAAATTTTAAACTGCTTCTGATTTTCTGTGATCACAACTTGCTTATTACCTATGCAGGTCTTTGTGCTCCAACCAGATTATTTCTGTTGAATACTCTCCTAAAAGTAGAATTCTGAAAAATAAATGTCACACATTTAAAATTTTTGTTATTCCTGCCAAGCTGCCCTTCTCAAAGGTTGCACCAAGCACTGTCTGGCTTTGGTGGAGGGTTGAAGAAAACTGAGAATTACAGCTATGGTTAGTTAGGTTCTGATGGGCAACCTCTACCAGCTGGGCTTCTCCCCCATGCTTTGCTGATATATTTTTAGAGCAAGAGTCCTATGTCAAGACTTGGCATTCACAAGGTGCTCTCATTACACTCTGAGTATTTTCCCACCTGATTCCTATGTTATAGTACCTATTCTCAGCCTAGTTGCAATGTGTACACAGGCTGCAGATGCAGGTGAGGCTAAGTGACCTGTAAGAGATCAACTCACTGGAGAACAGGAAAGGGCTGGGCTTTGGGCTCACCTCTGACCCATCTGTCCCATCAGACACCAAACTACTGTGTTGGCTAATAACCATAGATCCTCAGGGTATGGGGACACTGAAGTCAGGGTCATTAAATTGGGTGGGTAGGTCAGGAAAGGCAGCAGAACAAGTTGGCATTCTCAGGGTAGAAGGAGGGCCAAGGGAGCCTGGAGTCTGGTCATGGCTGTGCTTGGGGTCTTTGTTGGTGCAGGGGCATGAGGCCTGGAGAATGGACATGAGCTTGCTGTTGGACAGTGAAGTTTGGGCATGAAGCTTGGACCACAGGCTCCTAGATGTGGCCATGGCACATGGATACTGAATTCCAGTGGAGGCAGCGCATCCAGGATAGTGTCAGGAACTAGGTGTGTGGGCCTAGGTCTTTCACCAATGGAACAAGAGCCCAAAATATCATCTCTGACAGGGACATCTTAAGGGGCATGTGCCCAGAGACCTTCCCAGAGAATATCAGCCACTACTGGGGTTATGCCTTCAGAGCTGATAGAAACAAAGTCCAGCAGGCTTCTGGAAATCCCACACATGTGTGGAAGACATTTGCCCACTCACAGAGCCTCAGCAGAGGGCTTTCTGTAGAAGAACCTGGTGTCAGGACCAGTTTCCCGAAACACTCTCTTTCTAGTTTCCCATGCCCTCCCAGGTCTCCTGAGCTCTCTGTGGAGGGTGCAGGGAGCACTGTTGCTCAGTTCTGTGCAGTCAGACAGGGCCTTATCACCCATGGCAAATCAGTTCAGCCATCCCAGAGTCACTCTGCCTGGACTCAATACAATCTCCAACTTTCACCTGAGTTGTTGTGCACTAGAACCCTATGGCCTGACCAACATCAGGAAGGCAGGTGCTAGCTGGAGCCTTTAGGTGGAGGCTGCTGGCCCAGGAGGTTTTCTACTGCAGGCTCTAGCATCCTGGAAGATCCTTTTGCCTGCTATCCACAATCTGGCTCTTGGAGTCTGGGGCTATCCCTCAAGTCCATTGCCCTCCACCTGTGGAAGCAGGGTGTCTCAGCAGAAGAGCTAGACTTCATGGCTTGCTGATACAAGCAGTGGCTCAGAATGCCTGCTGGAAGTTAAAGAGGGTGGGTCCTAGTTTCCATCTCTCTCAGCTCAAGGTCACCTTCTCAGAGAGGCTTTGGCCAACCATTTTGATGAACCAGCTGCTCTCCAGAATAAGATCTTGTTTTATCATTGTCTTCCACACCTGGATGCTGGTGCTCTGGGTACCTCACAGACATATCTGCTAGCACATGTGTCCAGCACACAGATGCTCTGCAAGAACCCCTACTGACTGACCCTTCCCCAGCCTCCAGCCCTTATACCCTCCCTTGGAATGGATCAATCCTCTATATTGACTTTCTCTTATCCCCTCCCTGTGTAGAAGCACCATCCAGACCTGGTCTGGAACAGAGATGGAGACTTTTCTCTACAGTGTGGGGCTCTCTAATTGAACTAGGTCTTCCTACTACAGCCTGGGCAAGTTCCCTAATTTCTCTTCTAAGCAGAGGAGATAAATGACCTGCCTGCCTCTCAAGAGCCTGGGATGATCAGTCAGTATCTGCCAAGTGCTCACAGTATGAGCTGTCAACCTCTTAATTAAGGAACTAAATAGAGAGAAATTATTCCCCCAGGGAAGACATTCTCCATGCAAATGCCCAGTGTGGAGACATTCAAGATGGCAGAGTAGTGGAAGGCCACGTTTCCAGTTGCTCTGGGACCCAGGATTCAAGCAGTGGGAGTACTGTTTCTCAGCAAGGTGGGTGATAGAGGGATTTCACTAAAATTCAACATTGGACAATCAGAGTGTCTTAGAGACTCAGAAATTAGGGTGCACTGAACAAAGAAGAGTATGTTGGAACCAGGCTAGTTGCAGTAGCTGTGCTGGTTCACCACAGAGGGGAGGGAGAACACAGACAGGCATGCAATGGGCAAATTTGGCACAGAAAGTCCTATAGATCAGAAAGGCAGCCCAAACTTAGCTGATTCAGAGCCTGCACAGCCGTCTGGTGTTTGAAAGTTGCACTATTTCTCAACCAGCCATGCACAGCTGAGGTAAGAACCATCTCAAGGAGGCCACACTGCTGCTTAGTGCTGTGGAACTGGGAGACCATAGCAAACACAGTCCTGGCAAGTACCTAACTTGTGACCCAGGGTGTACCCAGCAGAACATGAGTGAAACAGGCATAGAGGAGATTGTACCCAGGGGGATTCAAGTAAGGGATACAGAGGAGAGCCCAACTTGCTTTCCCTTTGAATCTGAAGCTCATGTGACCATAGGAAGTGGGTTGGGAATCTGAACAAGTGGGTGTGAATACATTCAGGGACTCATCCCAGGAAGGCTGTGTTTGAGGGCAGCAGAGTGTGTGGAGGATTGTCCATCCCCTCCCCTGGCCCTCTAAACAGAATTCTTAGGAGGCTCCTGAGACCCAGACTCCCAGCAGATAACAGCAGCTTCCAGACCCCCCACGTGTGACCATTCATTCTTGTCAATTATATTGACCAACTGAGTGGAGACCATTCCTTTATTGTTCATTAAGAATATTCCCCACAGGGGCTGGGGATGTGGCTCAAGCGGTAACACACTCGCCTGGCATTCGTGGGGCACTGGGTTCAATCCTCACCACCACATAAAATAAAATAAAGATGTTGTGTCCACCGAAAACTGAAAAATAAATATTAAAAAAATCTTCTCTCTCTCTCTCTCTCTCTCTCTCTCTCTCTCTCTCTCTCTCTCTCCTCTAAAAAAAAAACAAAGAATATTCCACTGACACACACACTTTTTTTTGTGTGTGGGGGGAGGTTCTTGCTGTGCTGATTGGTTTGTGGACATATATACATATACAGATTTCTTTTTTCTCTCACTCACTTTAGCATTTTTAATGTCATTATTTTTACTTGCTTTGTCTTTTGAGGGTTATAAGGATTTTGGTTTTTTTTTTGTTTTTTTTCTCTCCTTTATTCTCCCACTAACAGGATATTCTCTTGTTCTTTATCCCTTTACTTTGTTTTTTCCTCCTCCTCCTTCCTTATAATCATAACCTACTATATCTCTTTTACATTCTCTCTGTTCGCATTTTGAACATTGTGAACTCTCTTCTATCTTCCTATTAAATCTTCTTTTCTCTTAATGAACCATATCTGACCATCTTTTAGATCTAATTTATTTATAAAACTTCTGCTGGCTCCACTCATGTTGCTTTATTGCTGCTGGATGACATAATTGACTCACCTGCTGTTTGCCTTACTGCCAAATCTAGTTCTAGTTATTGTTTGTTTTGCTGTTGGCAATTTCTGACTCCATCCTGGAATCTTCCAGGGTGACTAGGTGAGCTCTAGTCATATCACCGTGGCAAGGTTCAAACCTTGTCCTCTCACGTCTCAGCAGGTGCTTCCTACATCATCTTCTCAAGGATATGTGTTTTTATACTTATGGATAATTTTTATTAGAACAGAAGTATATAAACCAAAAGAATCAGGGATATATATATATATCTCAGGAGGAATCCAGAGCAGTCAGTCACAGACTTTTGACCACTTCTCCATCTGGAGCCATACAGGACATGCTTTTCTTTAGCAATAAACTATGGACATGTGCAGAATGTCTCTGCACAGAGAAAACTGTTCAAGTTTTTGGATCAGAGGCTTTTATTGAGAGCCAATCACATAGAGACACCATGCTACATAACAGTCACAGCCACTGAAACTTAGGATCCCAATGATGAAACCAGACACACATCAAGTATGCTGATGTATGTGCAAAGCAATCCTGACAGGCTGAAATGACATGGCCCATTGCTCCAGGTATCCAAAACATCATGATCAACCACTAACATAAGAACATTTTGAGGGCCACATTACCAGGGGTTGGCCAAACGTCAGTCATGGTTCTAGGTTCCCTTGAACATGCAAGGACAGAGCAGCAAGACCTACTCAGGAAACACTTTCTTCACACTCCATATGCACTATTCAAAACTCAGCAGTGCCCCATTGTATGGGGGATTGTATGTGTAAACTCTGGCAAGATCACAGCTAGTCAGTCATTGCTTAAACTGAGATTCAAATCTATGGTGGGTTTATGCCCACTTATGCTGTACTGTCTTCTCAATACCAGCTACTAGGGTGCTGAGTATTTACAGATCACCCAATCCATTGGTATGTAGCAAAACCCCTACTTAACTATAAATTAGTCTTAAGACATCCTTCTACTCTGCTCATTCATATCCAACCTCCCTATGGCCTCTGTCTTTGAACAGGTAGTTTTCCCAGGTGTGTGTCTATAAGGTCATCATAACATTTACAGGTGGTACAATGTTGCTGCTTAGGCATAAAAGTATTAAGCAGATAGTACATGAATTCAGGGGGAGAAAAAGCACTGTGGTACCACCTGTGATCTCAGCTACTCAGAAGGCTGACTCAGGAGGATCACAAATTTGAGGCCTGTAGGCAACTTAGTGAGACCCTGTCTCAAAATAAAAAATATTTTGAGTAGAGGCTCAGTGGCAGAGCACTTGCCTAGCATGTGAGAGCCACTGAGTTTAGTACCCCTTGCGGGCATGTGTGTGTGTGCGCACACACACACATACACACACACAAAAGCATTGTGAGAGATATAGACTTGAATTTCCTATTGGTATTACCTATTTAAAAAAGAAAACTGAAAAGGAATAATTTGCTAATGATATGGTGTTAGAAAAGCCAGATCTTTAAAAAATCCACAAATAGAAGCAAAAGTTGTGATCAAATTTTAAATTATCATGACAAAATTTTAAATGTATGCAAAAGCATGGCCAAGTAATATACTGAAATTATCACTACATGCCAATCTTGTTTCAATTAGACTTTTATCCATTATACATTTACATCCCAAAAGATAATAACTTTTTAAGATGCACAAACACACCTGTAATCCCAGTGGCTCAAGGGACTGAGACAGGAGGATCTCGAGTTCAAAGCCAGCCTCAGCCAAAAAAGTGGAACTAAGCAACTAAGTGAGACCTTGTCTTAAATAAAATACAAAATAGGGCTGGGGAGGTGGCTCAGTGGTGAAGTGCCCCTGAGTTCAATCCCTGATACTCCCCCCAAAAAATGCACAAACACTACCATTATGTCATTTACAAAATAATGATAATACCTTATGTTTTGTTTAGCTTTTACTGTCACTAAAAGATCTGACAGGAACATCTTATAGGAAGAAAAGTTTATTTTGGTTCATGTTTGCAGAGGTTAATTCTCTGACCAGCTGACTCCATCCCTCTGGGCTGACAGTGAGGCAGAATCTCATGGCTGAAGGTGTGGCAGAGGAAAGCAGCTCTGACATGGCAGTCAGAAGCAGAGAGAGCTCATTTCACCAGAGAAAAAATATAAACCCCAAAGGCATGCCCCCAGTGACCTACCTCATTCAAGGAATCCTACCTGCCCAGAGTTACCGCTCAGTTAATCCATATGAGTGGATGAATCCACTGAATGGGTCACAATTCTCACCATTTAACCATTTCATCTCTGAAAATTCTTTCATCATTTTATACTTAAGCTTTTGGGAGCCATCTCCTATCTAAATCATAACATTCTGCTCTGGCACCCAGAAGCTCATGCCAACTTCCCAATACAAAACACATTCAGTCCATTTCCAAGAGTCTAAATAGTCCCAGCATTGCCCAAAAGTCTGAGTCCAACATCTCTTTTGAGACTCAAGTCAAACTTTTCCCCTGCAAATATGTACATCTTCCAGAAACAGGATCTTTAAAGTAGAGGCATCTGGACAGTTATCAAGAGCCCTGCACTTTAGGGACCATCTCTTGCTGGTGGACAAAGAAGTAACCTCCAGGAGGCAGCCTGCTGGAGACTGGCTGGGGTGACCATGCTGTCAGCTGATACAACAGAAGAGGTGGTATTATGTATCATAGGTTCTGACTGTTGAAGCAGGAGGAAGTTAGTTTTTTCAGCTATGTATGGAATTGATCCAATAAAAGTTTCAGCTGAACAGACACATCTTAGAAGAAGATATATAATCGATTAACAAATATATGAAAAAATGTTCAACATCTCTAGCAATTAGAGAAATACAAATCAAAACTACTCTAAGATATCATCTCACACCAGTCAGAACAACAGTTATCAAGAATACAAACAACAAGTGTTGGTGAGGATGAGGGGGCAAAGGCACACTCATATGTTGCTGGTGGGACTGCAAATTGAAGCACCCAATCTGGAAAGCAGTATGGAGATTCCTTAGAAAAGTTGGAATGGAACCACCATTTTATTTAGCTATCCCACTCCTTGGTCTATACCCAAAGGACCTAAAATCAGCATACTATATTAATGCAGCCATATCAATGTTTATAGAAGCTCAAATCATAATAGCTAAACTATGGAACCAACTTAGATATTCTTCAGTAGATAAATAATGGATAAAGAAACTGTGGTATATATACACAATGGAATATTACTTGGCATTAAAAGAGAATAAAATTATCGCATTTGCAGGTAAATGGATGGAGCTGGAGAATATCATGCTAAGCAAAGTAAGCCAATCCCCCCAAAACAAAGGCCAAATGTTCTTTATGATAAGTGGATGCTAATCCATAATGGGGCGGGGGGGCATGAGAAAAATGGAGGAACTTTGATTGGGCAAAGGGAAAGGAGGGAAAGGGAGGGAATATGGAGGCAGGAAAGACTGCGGAATGAGATGGACATTATTACCCTAGGTACTTGTATGACAGCACATATGGTACGGCACTACCTCATGTACAAACAGAGAAATGAAAATTGTTTCAATTGTGTACAATGAATCAAAATGCATTCTGCTGTTATATATACCTAATTAAAATTAATTAATTAATTAATTTAAAAGTGCCAGCTGCCCATCATAGCCATCTACAACAGCTTTCTCCAACACCTGAGATTTCTTTGGAAACTATGAAGAGTCACTTGGTAGAAGAGAAGGCGGGCAGATTTCACCAGTAATCCCCCCAACCTGCCCCAGCACTAGGGTCTGCACAGTCACCGGCCAGTGCCTTCTGGACCTCAGAGTGGTGACTCAGCAGACTCCACAGCCAGAGTGCAGGAAGACAGTGCAGGCTGAGGAGGGGTAAGGCACAGATTTGGGGATGGGTGAGGGAGGCTGAAGCTCCTGGCAGAGACAGTGGAGTGGTGTTGGGCGCAGGCAGGGTGATGGGAATCCCGGGGAGCCCCTAGTGGGCTCCCTGTATCCTGAAAGGGGCATCTGAAGAAGCCAGCTCCATAAGTGGTCTCTTACAGGAAGTGGATAAAAACTTAATTTTAGTCATAAAACGGAGCCTTGCTGGGAGGAGGAGGCAGGGTGTGGATGCGGGACCCAACTCACAGACCCTGACCGCCTCACTTGGCGGCTGCATCAGGTGTGAAAATTGGCGCAGCCTTGGGAAGGGCTCCTCAGAGGGGGAGTCATAAAGACACATGTCATAGTCACCTTATTCTTCCAGGAAGACATTGCATCTTAATGTCATGGTGGCTGGAGCCTGTGTCGGGGGTAAGTGTGGCCCTCTCCCAGGCTGGTGGCCCATGTTGGTGACCACCTTTGGACAAGTGTTAGTCCTGTTAGTGGCTTCCCATTTGCTGAGTCCTTGGAGGTCTGCATACCTCTCCTGTCAGCCACTGTGCAGTGACTACATGTGGTGACAGAACCAAGTGTCACTGCCATTTTAATTTGGGCTTCAACCCAGGCTCTGTTCATTAATGTTTCTTGCTGAGACCTGTGCAGCTTTGCCCAGGCCTGCTGCAGGAGTGCACAGGGACTGCCTCTGAAGCCCACCCAAGTGACTCAACCTTGGCCAGCTCAAGTCTGAAAGGTGGAGTACTCCTCAGGCTCCTGGGCATGAGACGGATGCAAGTCAGTGGCCACATGGAATCTGCTAATTCCAGTGTCCATACTTGTGGCTGTTCACCTGTGGATGGCTCTGCAGGGCTGGTGCTCAGCATACTGACACATATCCTGACAGTCTGGCAGTGACCATCCCCCCACAGGTATTGGGGATGCTGTCAAAGAGGAGGGAAGAGGGCTCAGAGCCTACGGCAACACTTCGCCCTGTACCTTTAGGCAAGAGTCCTCATTTATCTGGGCCTCCACTTGCTTATTAATAAAATGGGAATGACAGCAGTTCCCCCAAATGATTGCTCTTGCTCAGTCATGTGTCTTGTTGATGCATGATTTATCTTTTAAATTTTTATATAATATTTTTTTCTGGTAATGGGGATTGAGCCCAGGGGAACTCTACCACTGAGCTACACCCTCAGCCCTTTTTATTATATTTTGAGACAGAGTCTCACTAAGTTTCTGAGAATGGCCTAGAACTTGCATCCTCCTCCTTCAGCCTCCCCAAGTTGCTGGGATTACAAGAACCCAGCAAGCTGACACAGTTTTTACAGCGTGAGACTTGACTTAGTCAATGATGAAGATGCTCTGCACACACAAAGCAGCCTCTAGTCCAATAAGGCAGTCATGGAGACTCTGAATAAATAAATTCTTCTGCTTTGGAAGCTCCAGTGAGTGTTTCAGGTTCTAGCAAAACTGAAGTAGCAACCCTGAAAATCCTCTGCTTTTAGGAACTAAACACATGAAACTTCATGTCTGGGCTGTCCAAAAGGACAGGACACCTCCAGGATCCAGAAAGGAGGAAGCTGGTTAAGGGATGGTGGGCTCCGAAGCCAACACTGCATGCAGCCTTGGGCATGGCTGCCACTTGTAAGATCCTGGCAGCCTGAGTGCTACAGGGCAGAGGACATAAACTTACGAGATACATAGGACTGGAGACTAGAATTGGAAGCACACATGGATTCTGGATTTCCAAGACTGCAAATTCAATGAGAATGTTCTCCTAAAACTTCCTACCTAGCAGCAAGAGATGAGAAAGAAGCTGACCTTTGCGGCTAAGGAATGAAGGGGAAGGAAATACTTCCTCCTAAGAACCAGGACAAATGCCCTCATGTTGGTTTAGGATTTATGTCATCCACACCTTAGAGGCAGCCCAAGCCACATAGTTATATATAAAATATAACTACTACTCTAGGAGGATCAGCAGGACTAGTGAGACCCAGAAGGCCTTCAGCTCTACCCCCCAAAGAACAGACCTGGATTGTCCATGCTAAGAGATGTCACATCCAAAAATGGCATCATTGATTCCTAAAGTCAAGATGATACATAAACCTCAAGAATATAGAAAAAGTACCACAACATGGAGAAAATAAGAGGAAGGGATTACTAACTGTGAAAGCCAAAAAATCAAATGGTGCTGAAAACTAAAAACCAATAGAATTAGCATAAGTTAAGTTAAATATTCTTTGAAAAGGTTAACCTCACAGGGAAAACTTCAACATGCAAAACAAGACAAAGCAGAGAAAAGGCATAAATAAAGAACACTAAGAATAGAAATGGAGCCAAGTAAAGAGCAAATGAGGGAATTCAATAATTAAGAGTGGGAAGGGGGTGGACTTGGTCAGTGCATACTGTATGCGTGCATTGAAATGTCACACTAAATCCCATTAATATGTAAAGCTAATGCATGCTGATCAAAAAAATTAAAAAGGAAAAAAGAAATAGAAATAATTAAATTGAATAACATAAAAAGAAAAAGAAAAAAGGTGGCCGTAATTGTACTCCAAGAATTTGTATATTATGAAAAGCTTCTTGGGCTGGGGATGTGGCTCAAGTGGTAGTGTGCTTGCCTGGCATGCACGGGGCGCTGGGTTCGATCCTCAGCACCACATAAAAATAAAATGAAAGATGTTGTGTCCACCAAAAACTAAAAAATAAATATTAAAAAATTCTCTCTCTCTCTTTCTCTTTTAAAAAAAGCTTCTCAATATAATGAAAAAGATCAAATAGACTAGAAATTATTGAAGGAGCTAAAGGACTTAGACTGACAACTTTGGGACAGTTACTTGGTGTCTCTCAGTGTGTTTTCACTCTTGTACTATGGGGAAGAAATGGTGCCTTCCTTATGGAAACCTCTGTGGATTGAAACATATTCAGAAAATACTTAGGACTGTGCTTGTCATAATTAATTCCTCACTAAATGTTGACTTTTATTTATTTTTTGCAAGCATGTCCATTATATCTTTATAATACTGAAAAATTGGAAAAACAGTTTTAAATATTTATTACAATACTTACTGAAAAGGAAATGAGTAAATAATCCACAGAAGATCTATAGGATCTAGGATTCTGTAGCTTAGATTAAAATTGAATACATTCTATTTGTAGCAACAAGATCTTTTAGATGTCTTGTTTTATGCAAAAAAAGGATATTGCAAAATAGTATATAGTGGAAGTTACTATTTATGTTTCAAAATAAGAGACTGAGAGTGATTGAAGGGACAACTTGGATGACAGTGTAGGTTGATTTGAGTGGGTAAAAAAGAATTTTTATCTTTATCTTTATTTTTGAATTTCCACAATGAAAATGGTTGATGTAGTATATAGGGGGTAAAATTTTAAAATTTAAAAACATTTTTAAAATAACTAGATCTTCACTGAAGTTTCCCAGGGAGGAGTCCGCAGGACTGTAGATAACATTATAGTACATTCAACAAAACCTCCTTAAAACCCTTCAAAGAGAAAATTCACAATAGCCAAACTATGGAACCAGCCTAGGTGACCATCAACAGATAAATGGGTAAAGAAAATGTGGTACATATACATAACAGAGTTTTATCCAGCTGTAAAGAAAAATGAAATTATCTTATTTGCAGGAAAATGAATGTAAATAGAGACCATTATGTTAAATGAAATAAGCCTAACTCAGAAGATCAAGGGTCATATGTTTTCTCTCATTTGTGGAAGCTAGAAAGGAAACAGCAAAATAAAAGAGGATGGGGTGGAAATCTTATGAAAATCAAAAGGAGAGGACTAGTGGATGGGAGGTAAGGAGGGAGGGGAGAAGTGCTGGTATGATACTGGCCAAATTACTTTGTTATACTGTGTGCATTTATGAACATGTAACAACAATCCCTATGGTCATGTGTAACTCTAATGTACCACCAAAAAAAAAAAAAATGTGGAAAAACCTCCTTCTCAGACCTCCCCTGCTTGCCAACATTCTTCTCCACCCCTCTTTGCTGTGTCACACTCTTCTTCCATTTTCCACAAACAGGTCAAATTTCTTTGCCATACCTTCATTTGTTGCCCCCAAGTTTTTAAAGTCTAGTACAAGCACTCAGGCAACACTGAATGGATTGGACTTACTGCTATGTACCCACCACTATAATTCACGTCATATTTACTTCATCTAATTTTTTATTTAACAAAAAATAAGATATCATAGGATCAAAATTGAGAAACTTTTTAAAAAATGTTTTTGGTAATTGTTATTATTACTAAAATACTGGTGAACCCAGACCTGTCCTTACGCCTTTTGGGGCGCACCTCGGCATTTGAGCCCTCTTTTTAGAGCGCCTTTGACCTCTTTGTTGCGAAGGCTGTCGATGAACGGGTTCAAGGTCGGTGTGACCACTGCATACACCACGCTGGCCAGGCGGTTGTAATACACGGAGTAGGCAGATGAAGGTCGGAAATATACAAACAGGACAGAGCCAAAGAAAAGCGACACCACCACCAGGTGGGCCCCCCAGGTGGAGAAGGCACTGCTACTGCCTCCTGCCGACAGCACTCGAAGCACCGCGTCAAGGATGTGCGCATAGGAAAGCGACATGAGAATCAGTGGGGTCAGCACCACCGCCCGGCCCTCGGAGAAGATGGCAATCTCTGCGGAGGATGTGTCCGAGGTCGCCAAGCTCAGCAAAACTGTAGCATCACAAAAAAAGTGACACACGGGGGCAGAGTGGGGGTAGGAGAGCGTGGAGATGAGCATGGTGTGGAGCAGCGAGTGCAGGTGAGCCACCGCCCAGGACGCACCCACTAGCGCAGCGCCAGGGTGTCATGACCGCGGTGTAGTGCAGTGGCCGGCAGACCGCCACCGCGCGGTGGTAGGACATGGCCGCCAGGAGATAGCTCTCCGTGACGCCCAGAGCCAGGAAGAAGTACATGGGCAAAGCATGCTTGGAAGGATATGGCCTGAGCTGGGTGGAGCAGGCTGACCAGCAGTCGGGGGACCGTGACCGTGGTAAAGCAGGCATCCACAAAGCTCAGGTGACCCAAGAAGTAATACATAGGGGAGCACAGAGCCCCATCGGACCTCACCAGTACCACCATGCTCAGGTTGCCCATGGCGTTGAGCAGATAGACGCTGAGGAAGAGCAGGAACAACACTGGATGGGCAACTGTGTCATCCATCAGGCCAAGGAGGAGGAAATCTGGGCCGGATGTGAGGTTGACCAGAGCCATACTCCAAGCCAAGTAGGAATGCTGAGGAGTGAGGAGTCAGCAGGTGTTGAGAGCCACAGCCGAAGGCGCCCCAGCAAACTTCCAGCTGCCAGCAATCCAGCTGCCGGCTAATGATTGGCTCACAGCGGCCCCAGCAACATCTAGCTGATTGGCTCCTGGGCCCCAGCAACATCTAGCTGATTGGCTCCTCTGCGGTGATGCTCATTGGACTGTTTCCCTGCCCTTTCAGACCACAGAGCTGCTCATTGGGGGACTTTTTGGCTCTGCCCACGTGACCCAGCCAATCGGCCTCAAGAGCAGGAGGATTGTGGGAGGTGGAAAGAAGTGAGGGGGAGGAGAGAGAGGCTTGTGGAAAGCCGATGGTGGCAGTTGGGCTCTGAGGGTTTTCCTGAAGAGCTGTGTGGTGCAGTGTGTGTGTGTTCTAAAAATAAAGTTAGTTTCTTTTGACAAGTGGCTTCTGATTGTGCCCAGCCAGACTGCGGCATTTGGTGGCTCGCACGGGGAGCGACTGAGGGTAAGTGAAACTGCTCGCCCCTGAGGGCAGGGCGAGAGGATGGGTAGCCATTTTAAGATTCTTCTTTTGTTATTTTGTTTCACTTTTGTTTTAAGTTGCCTGTCCCTGGAGATGAGTGAGATGGAAGAAAAACCGCTCACATCTGAGGAAAAACTATTTACGTCTGAGGAACAGATAGGGAGAAAGGACGGATGCACATGTCAGGAGGATAGAAAGGCTATAATGACTTTTTGTTGTTCCCTTTTTATTTCATTCTGTCTCGGTTTTGTTTGGCGTCATCTTGTTGGGTTGTATTATAGTAGAAATACGGGATCAGAAATTAGTAAAAAACAAACTGAAAGAGTGTTAAGTAAATTGTTAGAGGAAGGAGGCATCTCAGTAAAATCAAGAACAGTCAGGGCATACGTTGATACAATACAAAAATGTAGCCCATGGCTTTTTAAGGAGGAGTTGTTAAATATATCACAATGGAACCATCATGGTGAAGATTTAAAAAGAATAGAAAAGAAAAGCCCAGGGACTCTGCCAGTTGGCACATTGCCATTGTGGACGTTCGTATCTTGTTTGCTTAGTCCAAAGCCTTCAGTTCAGACAATGGTAGAGGAAGGAGAAGACATAATGATTCAAGTAAAAGAGAAGGTCTCTCAAGTTAGTCAGACAGAGAAAGAAAGTGTAAAACAGAAAAAGCCATCAGGGGGAAAGTTACAACAGGAGACTGCTACTAACACCTTTCTATCACCAGAGGACGTAAGTGTCCAACTAACAAGGCCACCTCCATATGCTGGGAGGTCCCCAACCCCCGCAGTTGATAGTTGGGATCCTGAGACAAGATCTCAAATATTAACATGCCCTGTATTTGAGGCAGGAGGGCAGCGATTTTACCAAGTTTTAAATTTCAAAACAGTGAAGCAGCTAAAAGAGGCTGTAACAACCTATGGTCCTCAAGCACCCTTCACTGTAAGCATGGTCGAATCCATTAACAACTTGAACATGACGCCAGCAGATTGGGCTAATATGTGTAAAGCTGTGCTAAATGGAGGACAATACCTGTTATGGAAGGTTGCCAATGAGGAATTTTGCAAGGAGACGGCTAGGCGAAATGCAGCAGCTGGTTATCCTCAGAGAAATCTAGATATGTTGTTAGGAAAGGGACCTTATGAGGATCAGCAGCAACAAATTGCATATGATCCTGGCGTATACGCACAAATTGCTGCAGATGCAATTAAGGCATGGAAGACTTTACAAGGACATGGAGGTTTACAAGGTCAATTATCTAAGGTAATACAAGGAGCTAATGAACCTTATGCTGAATTTGTAGATAGGCTTATTCAAACAGCTACCAGAGTTTTTGGGAATACAGAACAAGCAATGCCATTACTAAAACACCTGGCTTATGAGCAAGCGAATCGTTGGTGCAGAGATATCATTAGACCATGGAAACATGAAGATTTAAACACATATATTAAATTATGTAGAGACATTAATGAACAAGAGCAAGTCGTGGCAGCTGCAGTAAAACAGGCTTTAGATGCCAGAGACATTAATGAACAAGGGCAAATTGTGGCAGCTGCAGTAAAACAGGCTTTAGATGCCAGGCCAAGAACATGCTACAATTGTGAACAAACAGGACATTTTAAAAGGAATTGCCCCATTGGAGGAGGGTTTAACAAAACTAGGTATCCAAGGAGTAGAATACCAGGTATTTGCCCACGATGCCGTAGAGGGAGACATTGGGCTAATGAATGCCGTTCTCAAACCACCATAGAGGGTACTCCATTATCAAAAAATGAACAAGGACCAGGTGTTTATCCACGATATCGTGGAGAAAGGCATCAGGCTCCATTGCCAAAAAATGGACAAGGGGGCCCAATGCTCCGGGGCCCAAAACCACAAATATACGGAGCACTGGAGGAACCCAGCAACCCCATCAGGGTAGTGCCCAGGACACATTGTCCATCAGATCCCTCATCAGACAAACCAGAGGGAGCGCAGGGTTGGACATCTGCGCCTCCGCCAGAGCAGTACTAACTCCAGAGATGGGAGTTCAAATCATTCCCACAGGGGTGAAAGGACCTCTTCCCAAAGGAACAGTAGGCTTATTATTGGGACGCAGCTCTTCTACTCTAAAAGGACTTATGATAAGTCCTGGGGTAATTGATCCCGATTATGAAGGTGAAATAAAAATTATAGCCAGTTCTCCAAAGGGTATATCAGTAATTTCACCAGGAGATAGAATAGCACAGTTACTAATAATACCCAGCCTACATGATAAATTTTCCAGTCGTACTGTAGAAAGAGGTTCCAAGGGATTAGGTTCCACAGGTGTAGATTGGGCTATGCTTTCTTTAAATTTAGATTCTCGCCCCATGCTAAAACTAAATATTCAAGGACATGAATTTAATGGGCTACTGGATACAGGTGCAGACCTTAGCATCATCTCTCGTCAAGAATGGCCAAAACATTGGCCATTACAACAAGCCACTCAAACGCTTCGAGGCCTAGGAGTGGCGACTAATCCCCATAGAAGTGCAATGGTATTAGATTGGAAGGATCCTGAAGGATGTGAAGGAACTATACAGCCATATGTATTGGATCATCTTCCCGTAAATTTATGGGGACGAGATGTCCTAGATCAATTAGGTTTGACATTAACAAATAACATCAACCAAAATGCACCCACTATTATGACTAGACAAGGTTTTAGGAAAGGAAAAAGATTAGAAAAACAAGAACAAGGTATAGCAGCACCAATACAAATAGATCAAGGAACAGACAGACATGGGTTGTATTTTCAGAAAGGGCCACTGAGACAATAAAAATTACTTGGAAATCAGAAAGACCAGTATGGGTTCCTCAGTGGCCCCTGACTAAAGAAAAGATACAAGCAGCCCATGACCTGGTCAAACAACAATTAGCGGAAGGACATATACAACCTTCTGTATCTCCCCATAATACTCCCATTTTTGTCATCAAAAAGAAATCTGGTAAATGGAGATTATTGCAAGATTTAAGAGCCATTAATAATGAGATGGTTATTATGGGACCTGCTCAATCAGGGATTCCTCAGTTTTCTGCTTTGCCAAAAACCTGGTATGTTTTAGTTATAGATATTAAAGATTGTTTTTTTTTCAATTCCAATTCATCCTGAGGATAGTCCACGTTTTGCATTTACTATCCCTGCACTGAATCATGAAGGTCCTGATCAGAGATATGAATGGAAAGTACTCCCTCAAGGGATGGCTAACAGCCCAACTATGTGTCAAATTTATGTTAACAAAGCAATCCAGCCACTTAGAAATCAAAACCCTGAACTACAAATATTTCACTATATGGATGATGTATTATTAGCACACAAAGATAAAAACACATTGCTAGAATGTTATGCCACACTTACAAACTTATTAAAAAATTATAATCTAGAGATAGCAATACATAAAGTACAATTAAATTTTCCAATTAATTATTTAGGAGTTCTATTATCCTCAACCATGGTCCGTCCACCAAAAATTCAAATACGAGTAGATCAACTCAAATCACTTAATGACTTTCAAAAGTTATTAGGAGACATAAATTGGATAAGGCCTTATTTAGGTATACCAACAGGAGAGTTGGGACCTTTATTTGATATCCTAAAAGGTCCATCAGATCCAAATTCACCCCGAATGTTAACGCCTGAAGCAAGAAAGGCATTAAAAATCATTGAAACATATATGGAAAATATGCATTTGGATAGAATTGATATAAGTTTGCCTTTATTATTTATTGTACTACCAACAAAAAATATTCCTACAGGAGTATTTTGGCAAGAAGGTCCATTATTATGGATACATTTATCTTATTCTCCTAACACTATTCTTACTAGGTATCCTGAGGCTGTAGGACAATTAATACTCAAAGGAATAAAAGCAGCAAAGGGAGTGTTTGGAATTTCTCCCAATAAAATTATTACTCCATATACTATGAATCAAATTGATGAGTTAGCTAATGAGTTAAATACTTGGGCAATAATCATGTGCAAATCTAATGTTTCATTTGATAACCACTTACCATCTAATCCTTTATTGTCTTTTTGGTCATTGCATCCTGTAATTTTTCCAAAAATGACAAGAAAAACACCTATCATGAATGCTCCAAATATATTCACTGATGGGTCAAATAATGGTACAGCAGCAGTAGTTACCCCTGATCAAACTTTTACATTTTTAGTACCCAAACAATCAGCTCAAAAGGTAGAGCTTAATGCAGTTTTACAAGCTTTTGTGATGTTTAAAGATTCTGTATTTAATTTATTTTCTGATAGTCAGTATGTAGTTAATGCTATAGTATCTCTTGAAGATGCTGGTAGGATTTCCCCTTCTTCTACTGTTTTCTCTTTGCTTTCCACTATACAAAGTCTAATCTGGGACAGAAAAGATCCATTCTTTATAGGACATATCAGGGCACATACAGGATTGCCTGGAGCCCTTAGTTTGGGCAATGATTTAGCAGATAAAACTACACATGACATACATATTTTCTCTACACTAGAAGAAGCTATAAATTTTCATAAAAAGTTCCATGTTAATGCTAATACTTTACAAAAGCGTTTTAAAATAACTAAGGAACAAGCTAGACAAATAATAAAACAATGTCAAAATTGTGTGACCTTTTTACCACAAGTTAATCTTGGAGTCAATCCTAGAGGATTGATACCTAACCATATTTGGCAGATGGACGTCACACACTTGCCAGAATTTGGAAAATTAAAATATTTGCATGTTACAGTTGATACTTCTTCTGGATTTTTGGTGGGCTCCCTTCATGCCGGAGAAAAAACTAAAGATGTTATAGCTCATTGCTTACAAAATTTTGCCACTGTGGGTGTTCCAAAACAGTTAAAAACAGATAATGCCCCTGGTTATACTTCTACCTCTTTTAAACAATTTTGCTCAACATTTGGCATTACTCATATAACAGGAATCCCATACAATCCACAGGGACAAGGCATAGTTGAAAGAGCTCATCAAACTATTAAAATGTACTTATTAAAGCAAAAAGAAGGAATTGGGAAGGGGTATATATTCCCCAAAGATAAACTTAAAATAACCCTTTTTACTCTAAACTTTTTAAATTTGGATTCATCAGGACTTAGTGCTGCGGAAAGGCATATGTGTCCAAAAAATGTACATAAGCCCAAGGTACTTTGGAAGGATATTCTAACAGGACAATGGAAAGGTCCTGACCCAGTAATTGTCTGGAGTCGGGGGTCTGTTTGTGTGTTTCCACAGGGAGAACAGCAGCCGATTTGGATTCCAGAGAGATTAACCAAAGTCCTGACCCAGTGATTGTCTGGAGTCGGGGGTCTGTTTATGTGTTTCCACAGGGAGAACAGCAGCCGATTTGGATTCCAGAAAGATTAACTAAAGCGATTTCTACAGACCAAAAAGAAGATGATTTGGCTCAAATCCATAACAACTGATATCCAAAACTCCAGTTTGGCTATTCTTACATCTGCAACAGAACCAGGATGCTTTTTTCAATATCTATTTTATTATTGCCCTTTGCCATATCATGAAGTTCTATTTTGTTTTTTGAGCTCATACAGACCTAGGTTAATGTTTTGCTGATCAGTTCTATTTTTTGACTATAGAGTTTTTAAACATTGCAATGGAGATTTCACCTGTAAAAAGTTATAAGGCCTTTACTATAATGTTATGTGTTATATGTATTATGTTATGTGTGCACACTTGTGTTTTGTGTTATATGTTTGAATGTCCATATATCATATATGATGAGCGCTCATGATAAAATGGATCCAAATATTTTTTTTTCCACGTGATTTATATGGTTTAATTTAAATTGGGTAAACAACTGTTGAGGATTGTTTTAATATGTAAACAAAAAAGAAGGTTAACAGATCTGTTTATTTACTTTCACCTTTCCTTTTCATTATATTTAATAATTCTCTTAAAGACAATGTAAATTGTTAAGAAAATTGTTTTCTTTTAGTGCCTTCTGTAATGTTACATAATTTTTTCTTTAGCCATTATTGCCAGAATTCCTATCTTCATCCCAGTGCCGGTGAAGACAATGTAAATTGTTAAGAAAATTGTTTTCTTTTAGTGCCTTCTGTAATGTTACATAATTTTTTCTTTAGCCATTATTGCCAGAATTCCTATCTTCATCCCAGTGCTGGTGAAGTCAAAGATAAAACCAATCTACAGCTTCTACAATAGCCATCACTGAACTGCTTGCAGAATTTGCCTGGACACATTGTGAGCTCACCTGTATGCATTGTGAACTATCTGTTGGTGCAGCGACTTGTGGTAGTGTTGGGGTATTTTTGCTGATGATGTCACCGGTGGTACAATTTTTCAAAGGAGCCCTCAATTGGCTTTATGTCATGGCATTTTGCATCCTCCTCTACTAGTGATGGTCTAAAATTTGGGGGCCAACAGAGGTGAGGCAAAGAACCTCACCCCCCCACTGGTGCAAAGGCCTATCCACAAGTATAGCTGTATGCTGGACCGGTAGTCAGTGACGGGTATGATCCAATTGCAGTGGTACCAACCTAAGACAGGAGGCTGACGCCTAGAGGTCAGTTCATCCGATGACGGGTAAGGACCATATGTTGAATTGGACTGCCTAACAGGCACGGTCCCTAAGCCACATGCTTGTTGTTTAAACAGAGAGGGGGAGATGTTGAGAGCCACAGCCGAAGGCGCCCCAGCAAACTTCCAGCTGCCAGCAATCCAGCTGCCGGCTAATGATTGGCTCACAGCGGCCCCAGCAACATCTAGCTGATTGGCTCCTGGGCCCCAGCAACATCTAGCTGATTGGCTCCTCTGCGGTGATGCTCATTGGACTGTTTCCCTGCCCTTTCAGACCACGGAGCTGCTCATTGGGGGACTTTTTGGCTCTGCCCACGTGACCCAGCCAATCGGCCTCAAGAGCAGGAGGATTGTGGGAGGTGGAAAGAAGCGAGGGGGAGGAGAGAGAGGCTTGTGGAAAGCCGATGGTGGCAGTTGGGCTCTGAGGGTTTTCCTGAAGAGCTGTGTGGTGCAGTGTGTGTGTGTTCTAAAAATAAAGTTAGTTTCTTTTGACAAGTGGCTTCTGATTGTGCCCAGCCAGACTGCGGCAAGCAGGTCCGAAATCCGAGGAACCCCAGGTGGACTTTCTGCATGTTGAGGTTCCATATGTAAATTTTTATACACATCTACCTTGCAGTATTTACAAACATTTTGATAATATAGATTTCTGCTTGCTAAAAAAATTGAAAACCACATTGCTCGTTGAATGATCCTAATTTTATGAAGAAACTGAATTTCACAAGGGTGTTCTAAGGTAATGGTTTAGTCTCAAGTTTTGTTGTAAGTGATACCTGATTTTGAGTCCTCACTTTACTGCTAAGGTAGTATGTCCTCTTTGAGTCTCAGTTTCTTCTTCTTTAATGAGAAAAATACTAGTTTTTATCCGTGGGTTAAGTGAATAGTAAGTTTAAAATTAGTAGCACAGTGCCTGACACATAATAAGTCTTATAACTTTTAACTGTCAACTCATCATCAATCTATCATCATCATCATCACTATTTAGTCAAAATGAGTTAGGACCCAGGCCATCTAAATACCACTCTAAATCTCTTCACAAAACACCTTGCTGCATTTGCCATTCATGAATTATGCTAATTCATGAATTGACCAACTTCTTCTGTAGGCTTGTGGGCCATATGGTTTCTGTTGCAACCATACCACTCTGCCTTTGTGGTGCAAAAGCAGTGACCCACAATGAGTATGTGAATGGCCATGGCTAGGTTGCAATAACACTTTATTTATAAAACAGGTGGAAGGCTGGAATTGTGCTGTCAGACATGATTTGTTGACCCCCATATAGGATACTGTGGGAGACAGGGAGATGAAAGGATATCAGCTTCTATCCTCAAAAAGTTAGATCTGGAGCAACATGCAGAGTGTCTTAGTATGTTTTTAATTTTATGAACCATGTGGGAGTAAATTATTCTTCTTGGAGGAATTTGGGAAGGATTTTTAAAAAAGGTGTAGGATTTGAATCGGGCCTCGAAGAATGAATAGAAGTTCACCAAAGAGACATGCTCTGGTGTAGGAGGAGGGGGTATTCCTGAGAGTGGGAAGAGATTGTGTGGAGTTGTTGGTAGAGGCGGCGTGGACTGGAGATGGTGAAGCATCCACATTATGACACTGAGACCCTGGGCAAAGCTTATTCTTGCTCTTATCTCAGTGCATAAAATCAGTTGTACATAGAGGATAGGAAAGGCAGCAGAATACAACAGACACTAGTATGGCAATATGTAAATCAATGGAAGTGTAACTGATGTGATTCTGCAATCTGTATACGGGGTAAAAATGGGAGTTCATAACCCACTTGAATCAAAGTGTGAAATATGATATATCAAGAACTATGTAATGTTTTGAACAACCAACAATAAAAATTAAAAAAAAATCAGTTGTACAGTTATATTTCTCAGCCAATGGCTCCAGTAATTTCAGAAATAATGCACTTATTTTGTCTCCCATTCAATCTCTTCCCTAAAAGACCACACTTTTCGCTGCACCAAAGTCTCTACAAGTGTTCTCCTACTAAGCTAAGCTGTCCACCCTTTGCCAGGAAAACTGGCCAGGCTTTGATGAGATCCCAGAGAATGGACCAAGTCAGCTCCTAACAAAAAAGCTCTTCACAAGAAGAAGCTGTATCTCCCTGCCTTGTCCAGTGAGCTGTATACAAAATTTATCCAAAATTATTTGTTGAATGAAGCTCTTTTGAAGAACAATGAGTGGAAAACAGAAATGAAGAGAGGATGATGGGGAAAGTCCAATAGTCATATATCACCTGTCAACTTCCAGGACAAGCCACAGATGTATCCTGTTTTCATTTTTCTGCTTCTCTGTCATTATCACCCATTAGCTGTCCCAGAGAATCTACCTCCTTAGTTCCTGCAAACCTTACTCCTTGGCCCATCATAGAATAGGAACATGGAAGAGCTGGTCTCTGGCACTCCTCAAATCCATCCACTTTTATTTCAGTGCACTATTCTCCTTGACAGAGCCCTTGACCTTCACTTCCCACCCCCGCCCCCAGGCAGCTGTGTGATGCTGCAGAAAGAGCATTGGCTGTAAGTCACAGCTACATAAGCTTTCATCCTGACTGCTGTGTAAACTTGGATTCTCCTTCATTTAATCTCCATTGTAAAATGAGGATCTTGATTCCTGCTTAATCTTGATGCCAAGATTAAGTGAGGTAATGTACATAAAAGGAGTAACAGAGAATGGATGCTGATAGGTCTTGGTTTCCTTTCTGCCATACATAAATGCACTGGCTTTTTTCTATGGCTTCTTGGGATGATTCAGTCCAGTATTGGAGGGCTTTAAATATTTAGTTGTTTTTCTTAATCTCAACTAAAATCTGCTTTTCTGCAACAAATGGCCACAATTTTGGCCTCTAGGAACAACATATACCCAGTCTACTTTCTCAGCTTTTTTTTTATTGGTGGGGGGAGGTTGTTTGTTTTTGCATAGCAATCAAAGGAACCTATTCTAGGTCTAGAGATATTTTCTTCAACCTGAAGATTACTGGAGCCTTAGATCCTTTCTCATAGGACCTAATTTCCAGGTCCTTTTTCATTCATTATTTCCTTTGTCAATGTTTTCTTAACACTAATTGGGCACGGTGTTCAAGGTGGGGTTGGTCTGTGTAGAGTTTCCTGAGGCAATAAAATGGCTCGAGCTTACCATTCCTGCCTATTTATTGAGTGCTTGCTGGGGGAAGACATTGTGGGCTCTGGGGCTACAGAGGTAAGGCAGCCATTGTCCTTGACCTCCAGCTATGCACAATGTAATAAGCACTACACTAATTGTATGAGCAAACTAAGGGTGATTTTCTCTGCCTGGCTGATATGGAGAAGATCCCACAGAAGAGATGAGGCTCAAATTAAGTTTGTAAGAATGAGTAGAAGATAGCTTGGGAATAGAAAGGGCAGGGCAGGTTGGGGAAAGAGAACGTGAAAGAGAAGGAAGATAGGTTTTTCATATGTGTGGGAGAGTTGGAGCTAAAATGTGGCTTTTTCCATTAATACTTAATGCAGAGAAGATAGAGATGGGTGGGGTGGGGGAGACAGGATACAAGGTAAGAAGATAGCAGAGAAATATTAGGTTCTCTTACCTGAAAGGCAGCATGCCACACCTCAACCCCTTCTGCAGAGTCTGTGAGCTGGTCTCTCTCCTGGCCAGAGGTCCCCAGTTGGAGGAAGATGGTGATCATCCATCTCAGTCTAGAGACTTAGTGTGTTTCCTGTGGGTTGGGACAACGGTACTATGTAGAGAGAGGTAGACAGACAGAATTGCAAGGGCCCTGGGAATTCCTGAGCCATGCTCTTCCCGCTCAGCTTACTGCCCAGCCGGTCTCCGTGCTGCCTGTTGGATTCAGTGCAGACTGCTCAGCCTGGTGTCCAAGGCCTTCCAACATGGCTCCCGATATTCTCTCCAGTCTTCCCCCCAACTGCTTCCATAGGCTTCTGCTTCCCCTGACCCCAGCCAGGCTGGCCTTTGTGCTACCACTAACAGCTTTCTCACATGCCTCCCCTGCCCTCTCTACCCTTCCTGGAATGGTTTTTCTTACCCTATTCCAATATCCAACTCTGGTTCTACTTCCTCCCAGAAGCCCCATGCCCTTTCTAGACTCTGCAGCCTCCACATCTGCTTCTCTCCTCTATCTCTTGTAACTCTCATTTGGAAATCAGCCCTCCTTTGCTGACACTAAAGTGACTTCTTCTGCCGTGATGCTCATCTTTCCACTAAATGATGAGGCTTCTGACAACAAATATTTAGTTATCCTTTCACATCTGACCCTTGGTCTCACACAGAGCTTTGCCCTAAATCTCTCAACTATCAGGGAAGGCTCCAGAGAAGAGGTGGCACTTGAGCAGGGCTAGCTAGAAGGTGTTCACTGGACAGACAAGGGTGGAAGATAATTTTATAGAGAATAAATAGCATGTGCAAAGGAAATTACAAGGGAAGTTTAAGAGGTTACATAAAATCTTTGAGCTACATTTTTTTTTCTCTAAAAATGGATCATTATGCCCTCTTCATGGTATAGTGTTTGAAGCAAAATTCAGCAAATCGTAGGTGCTTATTAAATGTCAAACCCCCCACCTCCTAACTACTTTCAGGGATGGGGAGATAGGTTCACTGGATTTATGTCAGTTCCCCCTGAAATGTCCGGCACAGGACTGAGCAACTGAAGTAAAGGACGAGTGTGATAGAGTTCTGGGTACTGACCTGCTTCTGTTGATGCAGGGCCCTTTTCCTGAGGCCCAGATATTACAGGTGCTGCTTTGAAGTAGGTAGGAAGGACTCACTTAAAATAGAAAAATGAAGCAGGGATGCATCAGACAGATGTAGAACCAGTGCCGTGTCTCCCACACAAGTTGTTGCCCTAAACCCTACTGCAGACAATGTCACTCAGATACACCAAGACACAGAAGTACGCAGGGCACACACCTGCACAAAGGTGCAGGGATATCTTGATACACTCAGATACATGGGCATGCCAGACATGCACTCACACTCACTAGGACAGGAACACACACACATGCAAGCACACACGGACAGTCATAGTCACTAACACACAGACACAGACATGATCCATGCACTACAGGAAACCCAGCACATGTGCCACTTACATATGAAGATGTACACACAGATCCCCCCACACTCACATAAATGACAGAGACACAGAGACCTCAGTGGGTCCTTCCAGACATAGTGGGACTCAACACAGGTTCACACATAAACACCTGCTGGCTGCTCCCTCCCCACCTCCCACCCTTGCTCAGGTCTGTCTGCCTTATTAGAGAGGTAGTGGGCAATGGTGCACAGGGGAGACCATCACTGGCCCCTGCACTCTCAGTCCTGGGGGCTTCTATCCAATTCCATGAATCCAGTCTCTTCCTAAATAGTCCAGATTTGTCTCTCAATGGAGTGCAAAATAACTTTCTCCTTGATGACAGTTTTGACCCAAAATGGATTTTTCTATTCCAAAGATCTCCTCCCCTCCTCTAATTCTCTCTGCCAACATCTCACTCATTTCTCTTCAACAATCTATTCAACCATCTTACCTGTTGTGTCTACTCCGTGTTAGGCAGGCACTGGAGCAGAAGGCAGGGGAGGGACATTCAGAGATGAGTAAGACATCGTCAAGGAGTTCCCCTTCCTGTCTTGATAGCAGGCAATTGGTAATGATTCTTAGATATCATTTCACCCAATACCATGTCACAAGCTGGGAAAGCAGCACCTGGAGAAGACCGTGCCTGAAGCCATTCAGCAATCAGGGGATGAGCCAGGATTCCAGTTCCAGGTTCTAAATCCCACCTGTGGTTAGCCACTTCCCTGTGCTGTCTGCCACACGTGGGCAGGTACTTATTTAACTCCCTCCCTCGGGCATTTGACCTACCTACCTTGCCTTTCTCCTCTGATTATTCTACTCCCTGCCAATAAGTCCCCTGCACGTCATCTCACCTGTGGACACAATCAGGCTCTGGCCACCAGAACATAGACCTAGAGCTGGTCTCCTTGCAGCTGAGTGGGGGTAGTTATGGCAGGTGTACCCTGAAGAGGAAGACTTGGCTCCACAGTCAAAGGTGGGAGGGGTGACAGGCAGGTCAGAGCAGAGGGGGTCACCCACTAATTAATTAACCAGGAAACTCCATGGGGAGCTAGAGCAGCCTCTGCAATCCCTGGCCCCATGAGGACCCCTCAGCCCTTGGCCAACCTGTCTTCCCCTCGCTTGCCCTGCTAAAGAGACAGAGTGAGAGAGTAGGAATGAAGGTGTAAGGGATCCTGGAACTAAAATTGACAGTCCTCAGTGTGGTGGCTGGCTGTGCTAACCCACCAGGCTCAGAGGATAATGCTGTCACTCCTCAGCTTCCTACTCAGGGAAAGACCCAAGAGGGCTGGTTAAAGACCAATAGCCAGGAGACTCAGTCCTCTTCTCCCTGGCTTTCTCCATGTGGAACTTCCATCATCACCCCTAAGGTTGCAATATCACCATGTGACTCCTCCCTTACGAAGGAGCTCCTCCTCCCAATCCCCATGTGAGAAGAACATTGTGCCAGAGCTGAGACCTGGATGTCCATCTCCCAGTGTGGGCCCAGCAGCCCTTCCCTGGGCCCCAGGCCCACCTTGGCCCCAGAAGTCCAGCCTAACCCAGAATCAAGGGAGGGAATGAGGAGCCACAGATACTAGCAGTCATCCCAGGACAGCAAGATTGAAATTGGGGCAGCTGAGCTTCATGTCCCAGATTGAGATACTGCCCTTACTCCATGGCCAGATTGGAGATGCCAGGATCTCAGTCCTGTCCAGCCTGTGCCAAAGCAAGATGGAGCCTGTAGTCAGTAAGAAACCAATCTAAAGTGGAGAAATATGAAGGATTTTTTTTTTGGGGGGGGATGCAGGGGATTTAACCCAGGGGTGCTTAACCACTGAGTTACATCCCCAGCCCTTATTTATGCTTTATTTTGAAATAGGTTTTCACTAAGTTGCTGAGGGCCTCGCTAAATTACTGAGGCTGACTTTGAACTTGCAATCCTCCTGTCTCCTGTCTCAGCCACCTGAGTCATTCAGATTACAGGTGTGCAACACCATGCCTGGCATGAAGAATTCTCTTAAGATAAATTTCAGAGCCCAAATATCCTTATGGTCTCAGTGAGGCAGGAAAAAAATGGGCTTATGAAAACAGAGGGAGAATAAACTAATTAAATGAATAATAATGATAATACTAGCAACTACACTATATTAAATATCAGGCATTACATTCATTTCTCATAAATATATCATCATTTAAAATTCCTAACAGTTCCATGAAGTACGGTATTATTATATTCATTTTATAGATGATAAAACTGAGGCTGAGCTGTGAGTTCCCAAAAGTTATACAACTTGTAGATGTAGGAGCCAGGATTTGTACTAGGTCTACAGGTCTGGCCCTGAGAGGCCATTATTTCCTAAAGACCCTCTTCTAGGAGCAGTGAGATTGGCATTCAAATTTCCTAAAGCCTCAACAACTATCTGAATTGTGAAGAAGAAAAAAATAGATGAAATGGCTGGAGAAGAATCTCTTTACTGAAGATTATGCTAGTTTAAGAAGAACCAATGAGCCGAGGATTCCAGCAAAGACAAACAGAGTGGAATATAAATTATTAAACTTGGAGGGATCCCACTGTGTGGCAGGTTCTATGCTGGGTGCTGTGATGTCAACTCAGTCTGACATGTCCCTACATGAAGAGTATGGTATTTTCTAGGGAGAGAAAGTATCAAATTAGAGAATGACACGTACTTAGAGCCACAGTTCTCAGACTGTAGTTCCCAGACCAGCAGCAGCAGTGTTACCTGGGAACTTACTAGAAATGCAAATTCTTAGGCCTGTTCCAGACCCAGTGAATCAGACGAGGCATCTGAGAAAATGCTGCTTAACTTTTACAGGTGATTAGGTGCCCACCAGGTGAGATAAGTGAGGGAGCTGAGGAGAAAACATCATAACTGACTAGTAGTTGTGGGGAGGTGGAGAGGAGGAGACAGCCAGGAACTGAAGCAAGGTGGGAGGACAGGAAACCGGGGTGAGTTTGGGGGATGGCTTAAGACTATCCCAAGCCACTCTTGGTGGCCCACCCAGTGGCTGTTTCTCTTCTCACCTCTCTTGTTTTCTCACTAATGGAACCATAATTTATTAGACTGCAGGTGGAGATCCTTTGATCTCAGGGAGGATGAGTCCCCTTACCCACCACAGGGGCTGATTTGTCCACACCAGTCTCAGGGTAACCTCATTCCTTGACATGTGATTTGTCTCAATCTTCTTGGCATAGGACCTGGTCCTGGATAATGAGATGACAAAGAACATTGGCTGGGAAGGCCTCCATTCCCAATCAAAGCATGAGACTGTATGTCTCTAGAGGGATGAGCTGGAGAAGGAAGGTCCACAATATTCAACTGAACTGGTTGTTCCCTTTGACCTAGGATCTCCCTCTGCACATTATAGAGCACAGAGCTCAGAACAGTGACTAGATTACCTTTATTCACAGACTTAAGAATTCCTGCCAAGACTGTTTTAGAGCTTGTGTGTTGCTGGGAGCCATTAGCCAAGTAGGTATGACAATTTCCTTGCCAGCGTACCCCATGTTGCAGTGACATTGAATGTAGGTGACCTTGCTCAAGGACCAGGGCGGATTAGGGTGTTCCCGGTTTAGGATAATCGGGTTTAGGGCGTTCCCAGTTTAGGTTCCAGGTTTAAGGTTTAAGATTATTCCTGCTGGGAATAGGGCGTATCCTGCTGCCTGAGTTCCCCCTTGAGTTCTCACGGGATTCAGACAGTATTTTTTGGGAGACAGAAGCCCAGAGAACGTGGATTTGGGCAGAGAACGTGGATTTCCCCAGAACGTGTTTGTAGATGGCTGGTGTGAGTTCAGGAATAAAGAGTTGCTGTTTGAATCTACAAGCTGTGTGGTGGCTCGTGATTGTGTGCCCAGCCAGACTGCGGCAGTGTGTGTGTGTGTGTGCGCGCGCACACATGCAAAAAACTGAGACAATGAGAAATATTGGAAATGTGTAAATCCTCATAATGGGGTTAAGGTAGAGTGTTATCTATTCTTGGGGTTGTTAATAGTACTTCCTGTTTTCCTTTACTATTGCCTGAGGAAGCATTTCGTAGAAACTGTTGCAATTTTTAAATTTTTCTCTTTGCTGTTTCCAAGCTCTTGTGACATGAGGGAACTGTAACTTGAAACTATAATCTGAGTTTTCTGAAATATTTTTTGACTGTGAGAGACTGTTTATTTTAAAATCTCAACTAAATATTCCCCATTTCACTAATTTTCTTGCTTCAAACTAAGGAATAGGTCCCTATAACAATTTTTCTGAGATTCTAGGCTTAGCTAAATTGGAACTACAAAGGTCAAGATAAAGATGAGAATCTCAACATCATGGCTGGTCTACACCCATTTTCCATTCCTAACCATTCTGTTATTTGCTTTGTGAAAACTACTTCCTTTACCTGGTGCACATGATCTGGGTTCAGGGCAGTAAAACCATAAGCCTAGCCTTTGTGCAATATTAAATTTAAAGAATTGTTGAAGGATCTTTCCATCAGATCTTTTCCATACACATTTAGTGCCTGAAATTTTGACTCTTGAATGGAAATGCACAGGACTAACAAAAGACTAGAGACCATTTATTTCAGGGGTGCTGCTTAAGACAGACACTCAAGGACTTCCTGTTCACTAATATACACATGAGGTCATTTGTGTTTTTTTCAAAGTCTCTCCTCCAATAAAAACCATTGTTTCCCCTAGGAAGACATGGATCCTAATCCATATTATGTTTTCTTAGTTTACACCTGTGATTTTTTCAGTCTGTTGCAAGCATTGCATTGGAAGGCATTTCATCAATTTGTTTATTTATTTATATTTTTTAATGGAATCTTTTTAGTTATACATGACAATAGAATATATTTTGACATAAATAGATTATAATTATAAAAGTATAGGATTTTTTCCCTAAGGTACTCCTGCATAGTTAACCTAGTGTCTGGAACAATAAAGTTTTATAGAATAAGCTGTCACTTCCCAGATTTCTTAAGGACTTTTAACAGTTTCCTTTAATGGCCTGGTGAATGGTAGTGACACAAGCTGGAGTTTGTCATAATCAAAGGAACACTTGTGTCCATGACAGAGTTGGTAAGAGAATATTGTCATCTTATCAAACCCAGGAAAGATATTTATTTAGTTATCATTGTTACTGCAATTTTAAAGATTGACTTTCTAGAGGATGGGGGATAGTAGCTCAGTGGTAGAATGCTTGCATAGCATGCATATAACCCCAGATTCTATTCCTGGTACATGTGTGTGCACACACACAAGCACATAAATTGGCTATCTAGGTATGATAGTGTAATTGTAATAGAACCAGGCAATTGAGCTTTCCAAAAGCACTGTTCAGCCTCTTTCAGATCAGTAAATACTTCTAGAGAAGAACTTGCCCTAAATACATAGACTCCAACTACTAAGTGATTCCTCTGAACCTGCTCCACTCCCTGATCCTAGGCAGGCCTCACTAGCCTGTGAGCTCTCTGGTGCTTTTTTCTAAACAGAATTATGGTGGTGAAATATGCATAAAATATACCATTTTAACCATTTTCAATGTGCTGTTCAGTGGCATTCAATATATTCACATTGTTGTGCAACCATAATCACAATCTATATCCAGAATTTTTATTCTTCCCAAATTGAAACTCTGTATCCATGAAACACTAACTTCCCTTCCCCTTTCCTCCAAGTCTTTGGTAACCGTTGTTCTACTTTCTGTCTGTGCATTTGAATACTCCAGATACCTCATTTAAGGGGATTCATACAATATTTATTCTTTTCTGTCTGGCTTATACTTTTATGTTTTTAGGAAGATGATCTCATGATGGGCTCAGTGGTGCATACAATACCAGCTACTCGTGAGGCTGAGGGAGGAGGATTATATTTGAGGCAAACCTGAACTCAGCAATATCCTGCCTAAAAATAAAATGAAAAGGCTGGGAATGTAACTTAGAGCTAGGTGCTTGTCTATCATGCACAGGACTCTGGGTGCAATTCCCAGTAAAGAGAAAGAAAGAAAGAAAGAAAGAAAGAAGGAAGGAAGGAAGGAAGGAAGGAAGGAAGGAAGGAAGGAAGGAGAGAGGGAAGGGAGGGAGAGAGGAAAGGGAGGGAGGAGGGGAGGGAAGGAAGGAAGGAGGAAAGGGGGAGGGAAAGAAAGAGAGGAAAGGAGGAGGGTAGAGAGAAAGAGAAGAAAAAAGGAAAGGAAGAAAAACAGACACAAGTGAGAAGAGGAGATATTCAATTAGGGATTGATTTTCACCTTGACATTATAGAAATAGATTATTATAAGTCCCAAATTCACCCACAGGTATTCCCCTTAAAACCCTGGGTGATATCACCATATAGAGTGCAAACTTTGGGTACACTTTTAAAATCACTCTAAGAACTTACATTGTACCTATAAAATGAGTATAATGATGATGATGCCAAATTCATGAAATCTGTGTGTACGTTTGCAGATGAAATAAAATTGTGCATACAAAATACTTAGTATAGGACCTAGAACAAAATAGAGATTCAGGAGATGCTGTCCATAATAAAAATCAGTACATTATCTTAATAAGAATGTTTTAGCACAATAATGCAAGTATTATGTTACACTATGTTCTATTAATAATAATCCACTGTCACTTTGTGTTTTGTCTCCTTGAAGAGCTCCAAGGAGAGGAACACAGATCCACTTGACTGTACAATCTCAATAGGGGCCCTCTTTGGAACCAGTTTAACAGAGAACAAGAGAGTGCTTCAAATCACTCTAAGGCACGTACTCCATGAGATCCTGAAAGATCTTGTCTAGTTAAACCAAGAGAAGTTTCCAAAATAAGAGACTCAACAAGAAAGAGTTCTTAGAAAAATTCCCTCCTCAAATTTTAAAATAAACAAATACGGTTATCATTGTAGAAAACCGAGTTAAGACTCTAGAAGCAACTGTTAAAACTTCTCCAAATTTATTTTTTATTTTTTTAAATTTATTTTTTTAATTGGTTGTTCAAAACATTACAAAGCTCTTGACATATCATATTTCATACATTAGATTCAAGTTGGTTATGAACTCCCAATTTTACCCCAAATACAGATTGCAGAATCACATCGGTTACACATCCACATTTTTACATAATGCCCTATTAGTAACTGTTGTATTCTGCTACCTTTCCTATCCTCTACTATCCCCCCTCCCCTCCCCTCCCATCTTCTCTCTCTACCCCATCTACTGTAATTCATTTCTCTCCTTGTTTATTTTCCCATCCCCCTCACAACCTCTTATATGTAATTTTGTATAACAATGAGGGTCTCCCTCCATTACCATGCAATTTCCCTTTTCTCTCCCTTTCCCTCCCACCTCATGTATCTGTTTAATGTTAATCTTTTCTTCCTGCTCTTCCTTCCTGCTCTGTTCTTAGTTGCTCTCATTATATCAAATAAGACATTTGGTATTTGTTTTTTAGGGATTGGCTAGCTTCACTAAGCATAATCTGCTCTAGTGCCATCCATTTCCCTGCAAATTCCATGATTTTGTCATTTTTTAGTGCTGCGTAATACTCCATGGTGTATAAATGCCACATTTTTTTTTTATCCATTCATCTATTGAAGGGCATCTGGGTTGGTTCCACAGTCTAGCAATTGTGAATTGTGCTGCTATGAACATCGATGTGGCAGTATCCCTGTAGTACGCTCTTTTAAGGTCTTCAGGGAATAGTCCGAGAAGGGGAATAGCTGGGTCAAATGGTGGTTCCATTTCCAGCTTTCCCAGGAATCTCCATACTGCTTTCCAAATTGGCCGCACCAGTTTGCAGTCCCACCAGCAATGTACAAGAGTACCCTTTTCTCCACATCCTCTCCAGCATTTGTTGTTGTTTGAATTCATAATGGCTGCCAATCTTACTGGGGTGAGATGGTATCTTAGGGTGGTTTTGATTTGCATTTCTCTGACTGCTAGAGATGGTGAGCATTTTTTCATGTACTTGTTGATTGATTGTATGTCCTCCTCTGAGAAGTGTCTGTTCAGGTCCTTGGCCCATTTGTTGATTGGGTTATTTGTTATCTTATTGTCTAATTTTTTGAGTTCTTTGTATACTCTGGATATTAGGGCTCTATCTGAAGTGTGAGGAGTAAAAATTTGTTCCCATGATGTAGGCTCCCTATTTACCTCTCTTATTGTTTCTCTTGCTGAGAAAAAACTTTTCAGTTTAAGTAAGTCCCATTTGTTGATTCTTGTTATTAACTCTTGTGCTATGGGTGTCCTATTAAGGAATTTGGAACCCGACCCCACAATATGTAGATCGGATCCAACTTTTTCTTCTATCAGACGCAGAGTCTCTGATTTGATATCTAGCTCCTTGATCCACTTTGAATTAACTTTTGTGCATGGCGAGAGGAGGGGATTCAGTTTCACTTTGTTGCATATGGATTTCCAGTTTTACCAACACCATTTGTTGAAGATGCTATCCTTCCTCCATTGCATGCTTTTAGCTCCTTTATCAAATATAAGATAGTTGTAGCTTTGTGGATTAGTCTCTGTGTCCTCTATTCTGTACCATTGGTCCACCCGCCTGTTTTGGTACCAGTACCATGCTGTTTTTGTTACTATTGCTCTGTAATATAGTTTGAAATCTGGTATCGCTATACTGCCTGATTCACACTTCCTGCTTAGAATTGCTTTTGCTATTCTGGGTCTTTTGTTTTTCCATATGAATTTCATGATTGCTTTATCTATTTCTACAAGAAATGCCGTTGGGATTTTGATTGGCATTGCATTAAACCTATAGAGAACTTTTGGTAATATCGCCATTTTGATGATGTTAGTTCTGCCTATCCATGAACAGGGTATATTTTTCCATCTTCTAAGATCTTCTTCTACTTCTCTTTTTAGGGTTCTGTAGTTTTCATTGTATAAATCTTTCACCTCTTTTGTTAGGTTGATTCCCAAGTATTTTATTTATTTATTTTTTTTTTTTGAGGATATTGTGAATGGAATGTTTTTCCTCATTTCTGTTTCAGAAGTTTTGTCACTGATATACAGAAATGCCTTTGATTTATGCATGTTGATTTTATATCCTGCCACTTTGCTGAATTCATTTATTAGTTCTAGTAGTTTTTTTGTAGACCCTTTTGGGTCTTCTAGGTATAGAATCATGTCAACCGCAAATAGTGATAATTTAAGTTCTTCTTTTCCTATTTTTATGCCTTTAATTTCTTTCGTCTGTCTAATTGCTCTGGCCAGTGTTTCGAGAACTATCTTGAATAGAAGTGGTGATAGAGGGCATCCCTGTCTTGTTCCAGATTTTAGAGGGAATGCCTTCAACTTTTCTCCATTGAGAATGATGCTAGCCTGAGGCTTAGCATAGATAGCTTTTACAATGTCGAGGTAAGTTCCTGTTATCCCTAGTTTTTCTAATGTTTTGAACATAAAGGGATGCTGTACTTTGTCGAATGCTTTTTCTGTGTCTATCGAGATGATCATATGGTTCTTATCTTTAAGTCTACTGATGTGGTGAATAACATTTATTGATTTCCGTATATTGAACCATCCTTGCATCCCAGGGATGAATCCTACTTGATCATGGTGCACAATTTTTTTGATGTGCCTTTGTATCTGATTCGCCAGAATTTTATTGAGGATTTTTGCATCTAGGTTCATCAGAGATATTGGTCTGTAGTTTTCTTATTTTGAGGAGTCTTTGTCTGGTTTTGGAATCAGGGTGATGTTGGCCTCATAGAATGAATTTGGAAGAGCTCCCTCTTTTTCTATTTCCTGAAATAACTTGAAAAGTATTGGTATTAATTCTTCTTTAAAGGTTTTGTAAAACTCCGCTGTATACCCATCCGGTCCTGGGCTTTTCTTGGTTGGTAGTCTTTTGATTGCTTCTTCTATTTCATCTATTGATATTGGTCTGTTTAAATTGTGAGTATCCTCTTGACTCAGTCTGGGCAAATCATATGACTTAAGAAATTTATCAATGTCTTCACTATCTTCTTTTTTATTGGAAAATAGGTTTTACTTCTCCAAATTTATACCAACATTACCTGGGGATTTTGTTAAATTGCAGATTCTGATTTGATATGTTTGGGGAAAGAACTGCTATTTTTAATTGCCAAAAAGCTTTCATCTAAGTTTGCAGACTATCCTTTGTTTCTAGAAGATTTGTAGGAAGGCTTATAGGAAAAGAAAAAGAAAAAAAATAGAATAATTAGGAATTAGGAATGAAATAATAAAACTATGATGGTAAAGGGTTTTTTGCTTATTTTTTATTCTCTTAATTCTCTAACCTGTATTCTTTTTAAGGGATTTCCCTCTCCTTGACTGTGTATAATTTTTTTTCCTTGTAGTGCCAAAGATTAAACCTGAAACTTACACATACTAGGTTGTTAGTTTTTTTTTGTAACTGTGACAAAGATATCTGACAGGGACAAATCAGGGGAGGAAAAGTTTGTTTTGGGCACATTTTTAAATATTTGCCCATGGTGAGTTGACTCCTTTGTTCAGGTCCAAGGAGAGGCAGAACATTATGGCACAGGGTATGGTTGAGGAGTATGATTCTGTTCGTCGTGGCCCAGAAGCAAAGAGAGTAAGTAAAGGAGCCAAAGGGAAGAAGAATCCTTCCAGGGCAATCCCGCAGTGACCCATCTCCTCCAGCCATTTCCCACCTGTCTACAGATTCCACCCAGTTAGCCCATTCAAGCCAGAATATACTGATTTGTTAACAGCTCTCCTAATTCAATCATTTCACTTCTGCACATTCCTGCATTAACCCAGGAGATTTGGGGGGATACCTCATATCCAAACCATAGCACTAGGCAAGCACTTTACCATTGAACTACATTCCCAGCCATTGTGTACAAGTTCAATGGGTCTAAATCTCAGTGCCTGGTCGCTCCATCCCCCTTGGCCAAGGAGTGGGCCTAAGATTCTTGACAGGCCAGCTGGGCACTCTCTCCTGGGGTCTTGGATGCTATGGTTGGATAATGCCAAGAAAAGGCAAAGCTGATGGATCCCATTCATTCTTGAGATGTTGCTCAGGTGAGAGTGCTAAGCAGTTTCTACTACTGAAAGCCCTAGGCCATCCAGATAGGCCCCCTTAATTTTCCCCATGCTCAGTCCTCCTTAACCATCTCCTTCTTAAGGGTAGAGTGTCCTCAGGGATCAATGTTTGACTTTTTTTTTCTTTGCTGTTCTCCCCACCCCCCCACACACACTTCTTTTTTCCTTAACTTTTTTTATATCTACTTTGATTAAAGCAATACATGCACAGAATTGTGGAAGGGAGCCAAAAAACACTGTAAGACTTATAACAAAAATAGTGGTTCTCTGACCCATGTCCTCCAGAAACAATTACAGAGGCATATTGGTGTTCATATTAGTGGATATATTGTCTCTAGAGAAACCAAACCAACAGTCCATATTTATGCCTAATCTGTCTACTATCTATCCTGTCTATCCTCTATCTTTATCTATTACCTGTCTGTCCAAGGAAATGGGTTTAAGGAAGAGGCCCATGCAACTGGGGGAGCTGGAAAGTTTGGAATTTGTAGGACAGGTGGCAGGCTGGAAACTCAGGTTAGAGCTAACATAGCTGTCTGGAACTGATCTTCACATTAGCAAGCTGGAGAGGTTGCAGGGCTGGGATTGTTCCTGGAGCTAGCTAAGGAAGAAAGCACTGGGGCAGGGTGCTACTTTAAACTCTAGAAAGTTTATTTTTTATTTATTACATAGGCTCCCATATACTGGCTTGTTAGAAGCCAGGACCAAAGGCACCTGCCAAAAAAGCAAGCCACCAGACTTTTTCCAGGGACAGAGTTTGGGCTGATCTCAAAGTCACCACAGCTGAGGGTGCTCACATAGTTCAAACCCCATTTTCTTTACTTTCTCATGCTTTCTTCTGAACTGTGCTTTCTTTTATCTCTGGGGGGGGGGTGTTCCCTTTGGATTTTGTTTTTCCCGGTTATCCTCTGGTTCCCAAATACTTTTTTTTTCCAGTGATGTCCATAGTGTTATCAAAGTTACTTATATATTCTTAATTTGGGTTGTTATATTACTCAGTTCTGAAATTTTCATTTAAAGATGCAAAATTTCTAGCATTCTGCAGCCATTGTCAGTCTGTCCCCTCCCATCTCCTTAAAAATAATAACCTTGGCCCATTTCCTGATTGAGTTTTTGATTGTTTGTTGTTTGTTTGTTTGTTTTGGTATTTAGCTTTTTAAGTTCTTTATATAACCTAGAGATTAGTGCTCTGTCTGATGTGTGAGGAGTGAAAACTTGCTCCCAAGATATAGGCTCTCTATTCACCTCACTGATTGTATTTTTTGCTGAGAAGAAGCTTTTTAGATTGAATCCATACCATTTATTGATTCTCTATTTCAATTCTTGCACTATAGGAGTCTTATTAAGGAAGTCGGGGCCTAATCCAATATGATAGAGATTTGAGCCTACTTTTTCTTCGATTAGTTGAAGGGTCACCAGTTTAATTCTTAGGTCCTTGAGTTTTGTGCATGGTGAAAGATAAGTGTTTAATTTCATTTTGTTGCATATGGATTTCCAGTTTTTCCAGCACCATTTGTTTAAGAGGCTATCTTTTCTCCAATGTATGTTTTTGGAGCATTTGTCTAATATAATTTTAATTATGTGGTTTAGTCTCTGTGTCCTCTATTCTGACCATTGGTCTACCAGTCTATTTTGGTGCCAATACCATGCTGTTTTTGTTACTATTGCTCTGTAGTATAGTTTAAGTTCTGCTATAGTGATGCCATCTGTTTCACTCTTCCTGCTAAGGATTGCTTTAGCTATTCTGGGTCTCCTATTTTTCCAGATAAATTTTATGATTGCTTTTTCTATTCCGATGGGGAATGTCATTGGGATTTTGATTGGGATTGCATTAAATCTGTATAATGCTTTTGGTAGTATGGTCATTTTGACAATATTAATTCTGCCTATCCAAGAGCAAGGTAGATCTTCTAAGGTCTTCTTTGATTTCTTTCCTTAGCCAAAAATACAAATAACCCCATCAGTAAATGGGCCAAGGAACTGAACAGACACTTCTTAGAAGAGGATATACAATCAATTAACAAATATATGAAAAAATGGTCATCATCTCTAGCAATTAGAGAAATGCAAATCAAAACTACTCTAAGATTTCATCTCACTCCTATCAGAATGGCAGCTATTAAGAACACAAACATTAAGTATTGGTGAGGATGTGGGGGAAAATCCCACTCATACATTGCTGGTGGGACTGCAAATTGGGGCAGCCAATACGGAAAGCAGTATGGAGATTCCTTGGAAAACTGGGAATGGAACCACTATTTGACCCAGCTATCCTATTCCTCAGTCTATACCCAAAGGACTTAAAAACAGCATACTACAGGGACACAGCCACATCAATGTTTATAGTAGCACAATTCACAATAGCTAAACTGTAGAACCAACCTAGATGCCCTTCAGTAGATGAATGGATAAAAATAATGTGGCATATATACACAATGAAATATTACTCAGCAATAAAAGAGAATAAAATCATGGCATTTGCAGGTAAATGGATGGCGTTGGAGAAGATAATGCTAAGTGAAGTTAGCCAATCCCAAAAAACCAAATGCTGAATGTTTTCTATGAAATAAGGAGGCTAACTCATAGTGGGGTAGGGAGGGGAAGCATGGGAGGATTAGATGAACTCTATATAGGGCAGAGGGGTTGGAGGGAAAAGGAAGGATCAGGGGGTTAGCAAGGATGGTGGAATGTGATGAACATCATTATCCAAAGTACATGAAGACACCAATTTGTGTGAACATACTTTATATACAACCAGAGATATGAAAAATTGTGCTGTATATGTGTAATAAGAATTGTAATGCATTCTGCTGTCATATATAACAAATGAGAATAAAAATTTAAAAATAATTACCTTGTTACTTTAAATTTTGAGTCTGATAATTCAAATGTGTAAATTGGAATGTGATTCAGTTCATTTTCTATTGTTCCTAGTGGTTTTAATTTATGTTATGTTCTGACATGCTTGGTCATTTTTGATGGTAAGTTGTATCTATATTTGCAAATTTTTTGATAAAAACTGTGTATCTTACAAGGTCTAGAGTGAGGATTTACATTTATTTCTTCCAGGCATGTGGGAGCCCTGAAAGTTTAGGATCATATCAACTAAATATTAAGGATACAGATAAATTGGAACTGTCTATAGTTCCTGCAAGGGTTCCTTTTAGTTCAATCTTAACTATTAAAGTGTAGACATTTTGGATCCTAACCCAAAACAAAGGGGTTTATCAGACCCTGAACTCCCATCTCTTTTCTACAGGTCTTTTAGTATTGTCAGAAATCTGGTTAACTGCTTGATGTCTTAATCTTTTGGTTTCTCTGACTCAAATCAATGAGGGGAAATGGCAGCTGTTCTGAAGAATGGCTCAGCTCCACAGGGTTCCCTCTTCCTCCAGGTCCTGTCCAAACAGTTCGTCACTTTTTAAAAAATCTTCTTTGTGGTGTCTTCAAGAATGTATTTTGAAATATTTTGCCCTGCTCTGAGAGTTGTTCTCAGAAGGAGGTTCACTCCAAACTAGCTAGGCAGCTTTGGAAGAAATCAAGGTCCATTTAAGTCCTTATCCTTCACATGAGAATGGAAACTTACTTCCTCCCAGCCCTGACTTGGAAAGCTAATAGATTATTCTCTTTGAGTCTAGTGACTTGAAATTTCACAGAGATTACTTTGGAGTCAATCTGTTTTATCCATAATGTTTTGAATCTGGGCATTTTTTCAGTTCCAGAAAAAAATTTTTTTAATGATTACCTGGGTTATTTCTTCACCACATTTTCTTTGTTCTTTCTTTAGGGAGCTTTATTATTCAAATATTATAATATTTGGTCCTCATTTATAATTTCTTTTTTAATTTTTAATTGATTTTTAAAAATAAATGACAGCGGAATGCATTACAATTCTTATTATACATATATAGCACAATTTTTCATATTTCTGGTTGTATATAAAGTGTGTTCACACAAATTGGTGTCTGCATACATGTACTTTGGATAATGATGTTCATCACATTCCACCATCCTTGCTAACCCCCTGCCCCTCCCTTTCCCTCCAAACCCTCTGTCCTATTTGGAGTTCATCTAATCCTCCCATGCTCCCCCTCCCTACCCCACTATGAATCAGCCTCCTTATATCAGAGAAAACATTCAGCATTTGTTTTTTGGGGATTGGCTAACTTCACTTAGCATTATCTTCTCCAATGCTATCCATTTACCTGCAAATGTCATGATTTTATTCTCTTTTATTGCTGAGTAATATTTCATTATATATATATATATATATATATATATATATATATATATATATATATGCCACTTTTTTATCCATTCATCTACTAAAGGGCATCTATGTTGGTTCCCAAGTTTAGCTACTGTGAATTGTGCTGCTATAAACATTGATGTGGCTGTGTCCCTGTAATATGCTGTTTTTAAGTCCTTTGGGTATAGACTGAGGAGTGGGATAGCTGGGTCAAATGGTGATTCCATTCCCAGATTTCCAAGGAATCTCATACTGCTTTGAATATTAGCTTCACCAATTTGCAGCCCCACCAGCAATGTATGAGTATACCTTTTCCCCCACATCCTCTCCAACACTTACTGTTGTTTGTCTTCATAATAGCTACCATTCTGAATGGAGTGAGATGATATGTTAGAGTAGTTTTGATTTGCATTTCTCTAATGGCTAGAGATGATGAGCATTTTTTTCATATATTTTTTGATTGATTGAATAAAAGTGGTGAAAGAGGGTATCCCTGTCTTGTTCCAGTTTTTAGTGGGAATGCCTACAATTTTTCTCCATTTAGAATGATGTTGGCATGGGGCTTAGAATAGATAGGCTTTATGATGTTGAGATATGTTCCTATTATCCCTAGTTTTTCTAGTGTTTTGAAATAAAGGGGTGCTGTATTTTGTCAAATGCTTTTTCTGTGTCTATTGAGATAATCATATGATTCTTATCTTTGAGTCTTGATCATGGTGCACAATCTTTTTGATATGTTTCTGTATTTGATTTGCCAGAATTTTATTGAGAATTTTTGCATTTATGTTCGTTAGAGATATTGACCTAAAGTTTTCTTTCTTTGATGTGTCTTTGCCTGGTTTTGGAATCAGGGTAATATTGGCCTCATAGAATGAGTTTTGAAGTGCTCCCTCTTTTTCTATCTCCTGAAATAAATTGTAGAGTATTGGTATTAGTTCTTCTTTAAAGGTCTTGTAGAACTATGCTGTGTATCCATCTGGTCCTGGGATTTTCTTGGTTGGTGAGCTTCTGATGATGTCTTCTATTTCATCACTTGATATTGGTGTGTTTAAAATGTGTATATCTTCCTGGTTCAATCTGGGCAAACTGTATGACTTAAGAAATTTGTTGATGTCTTCAACATCTTCTATTTTATTGGAATATAAGTTTTCAAAATAATTTCTAATTATCCTCTGTATTTCTGTAGTGTCTGTTGTGATATTACCTTTTTCATCACGTATGATTCTTATCTTTGAGTCTATTGATGTGATGAATTACATTTATTGATTTCCTTATGTTGAACCAACTTTGCATCTCTGAAAAAATCCCACTTGATCATGGTGCACTATCTTTTTGATATGTTTCTGTATATTTTTAAATCTTTTGATTGGTGAGTTTAAGCCATTAACATTCAGGGTTATTATTGAGACATGATTTGTATTCCCAGCCATATTTGTTTATTTTTTCTATTTAACTTGACTAAATTTTCTTCTTTGATTAACTTTTTCTTTAGGGTACTACCCCCCTCTGCTGATTTTTATTGTTGTTTTTCATTTCTTCTTCATGGAATATTTTGCTAAGGATTTTTGTAGTGCTGTTTTTCTAGCTATAAATTATTTTAACTTTTATTTATCATGGAAGGTTTTTATTTCATCTTTAATTCTAAAGGTTAAGTTTGCTGGATACAAGATTCTTGTTTGGAACCCATTTTCTTTCAGAGTTTGATATATGTTGTTCCAGGATCTTCTGGTTTTCAGGGTCTGTGTTGAAAAATCTGCCATTATCCTAATTGGTTTTCCCCTATATGTAATCTGATTCATTTCTCTTGTGGCTTTAAAAAATTCTCTCCTTATTCTGAATGTTGGACATTTTCATTATAATGTGCTTTCATGTGTGTCTGTTGTGATTTTGTATATTCAGCATCCTGTAGGCTTCTTAAATTTGAATTTCCAATTTATTCTTCATGTTATTTCATTAAATAGATTGTTCATTCCTTTGGTTTTGACCTCTATGCCTTCCTCTAGCCCAATAACTCTAAAATTTGGTCTTTTTATGCTATCCCATATTTTTTGAATGTTCTGCTCATGGTTTCTTACCATTATCACTGTGTGGTCTATGTTCTTTTCAAGATTATATATTTTATTTTCATTGTCTGATGTCCTATCTTCTAAGTGGTCTACTCTGTTGGTAATGCTTTCATTTGAGCTTTTAATTTGGTTTATTGTTTCTTTTATTTCAAGTATTTCTGTGGTGTTTTGTTTTTTGTTTTTTTTTTTAGAACCTCTATCTCCCTGTTGAGGTGATCTTTTGCTTCCTGTGTTTGTTTATGTAGCTCCTTGTGGAATTGATCTTTCCCTGTATGTGTTTGCTCTCTTATATCTTCCTTGAGTTTACAGAACATTTTAACCATGTACATACTGAACTCCTTCTCTGTCATTTCTTCTGCTATTGCTGCCAATGATTCTAATGATGTGGTGTCTTCATTTGTTTGGGGCACCTTCTTCCCTCGTCTTTTCATTTGCTTGTGTGTCTTCCTTTCCAGCTCTGTGGGTATAGGGTGTTATTGTTTTTACCCTTTAGGTTTGTAGTGCTCTTGTAGGGTTCCAACATCTCTCCTTTGTGGAGAAGGACTATATTAACAAATCCCAATATCAACAATACATCACCTATGAACAAATTGTTGTTATTAAGATCTTTACAGTTTAGTCTCAATGTCCAGAAATGTTGGATTCAATTATTATTTAAAATATAATCAGTAGTTTCAAAAGAGTTTTACAGTTTCTGATGGTGGACAATGAACTGGAGGTGGGGCGTAAGATAATATGCTGAGGAGGTAGGATGTGAGGATATAGAGTTCATATATCTTAGAAAGTATGAAATAGAAATCTAATGAAGAGGGTTAGTAGCAAGTGAATAGACAGGAATTTATTTAGGGTAGACAAGTACATGGAAAGACAGTAAAGTAAATAAAACAAACAAACATGTGTATTTAGAATTATACAGGATGTTAAAATAGTAAAACTTGGAGAGGGAAAGAAAAATGAAAGAAGAAAGAAGAAAAGAAAAGAAAAGGGCATATACAACCCTCTATATTATATTATTCAGGTGACTCTGTCCTCAAAATCCTACTTTATGCAAAATTCTTGGTTTCACATATGTTTGGGATGTGAGGCCTGGAGGATAGAGGGGTAGAAGAGAAAGAAAAAAATATATTTAAAGGAAGAAACCATAGTTGTTGCTAGTTTTAGAGATCCATATCTTTCCTGCTTCTCTTCTCATCCAATAGTTGGGGTTGTCTGTTGTAAGCTGGTGTCTCTGCCCTCAGGATGGTGGGATAACCAGGATGGGGTGTGGGGTGTTACATTTTGTTTGGCAGGAAAGAAATTGCCCAAGGCAATACATGTGATGCTTTAACATCTGTTATGATGTAGGTCCTGGATGCTTAAGATTAGTTTGGGGGATTTAGAGGATGGAAGTTTTCCTTCAAAAACCTGGAAAAATAATGAAGACAATGTTAGACTGTATTCTTTTGTCAGATTTGTCTCCCTGTAGCTGTCTCCATGTAGAAGTAAAAATTATAACATTTGCCAATTAGAACTTTGGTTACAAGGATTAAATGAGTTGGTGTGTGTAAAGCTTAGTTTGTAGTGGGTTTTAGAAAAAGAAATAAATGAGGGTGGTTTTTGTTACTGAGTAGCAATCATAAAGCCATACTGATTTAGGAACAGACAATTAATGGAATAGAAGACAGACTATACACACATTTTTAGATTTATGATAATTTAACATGTGAATAAATTGAACATCACAAGTGAGTGGAGAATGAGGTAGGGAGTGAGACATTCATAGATAGTGCCAAGGGAAATGATCTTTTTTTTTTTTTAAGGAAAAAACATCCCTTAGATTCATATATTATAAAATGTATCAAAATAAATGCAGGCTGGATTAACATTCTAGGTACAAAAGCAACAGAAGGCACAAAGGAAAAGTATCAATAGGTCTAAGCATCTTATACGTAAACATTTTCCATATATGAATCTATAAAATGTTTTTTAAAGGTCTGGAAAATAATTCAAGTTAGAAGTCAAACAATGAACTTGGGGAAATATTTTCAGAATGTATGAGAAGGTTAGTATCTTTGCCCTCTAAGAACTAATATAAGTACATAGGAAAACACTGAGAACTTGAAAGGTAAATAAGTCTAGGACATAAAGGCACATTACAAAGGCAAAATTGCAAACGTGGTTAACATAATTTTGCCTCCCAAATTAGCAATGATTTAAAATAATGAATACTTGTGATGGTATGGTGAAATGGAAATAAAGATGCCATCTTCCTGATGATAGATAAATTAGCAATATGCATCAAGAGTTCTAAAATATTCATATTGAACATTAAAATGTCCACTTCACAATGGTTAAAAAAACCCTGTCATATATTGAAAAATAAACTTAATGAAAAAGCAAAATTCTAGACTTTAAAAGCCTACAAAATTCTTCTCTAGAAATAACACTTGATACATATCCCTACCTGGAAAGACCAAATATTGTAAAGCTATCAGTTCTCTGAGATCAATCTATAAATTTAACATAGATCTGAGTAAAATCCTAATGGGAGAAAAACCCCAGTTGGTATTTAGTGCTACCTATAGTTGAAATGCAAGAGAAAACATTTGAGACTAATCAAGGTTTGGGAGGGGAGAGTCAGAGGACTCCTTCTCAGAAATCCAAGCAAATCCAACTGAGAAGCTGAGGCTGCAGTGCTGGAAACACCATAGACCAACACAGTATGGTGGAGAATGTAAGGCTCAGATACAGACTAATGTATATGTTGTGGTTGGATCTGGAATGTCCCCAAAGGCTCTTGTGTTGAAGTTTTGGTTCCCCCATGAAACAGTGTTCAGAGGTGGGGCTTTGGGGAAGGGATCGGATCATGGGGACTCTGACCTCATCAGTGGATTAATCCATTGATAGCTGAATGGACTACTGTGAGTAAGGTCTAGTTGGGGGAAGTAGGTCACAGGGGGCATGCCCTTGGGGACTACATCTTTTTCCTGCCCCACCCCCTGCATTCTGGTTGCCATGAGATGAACACCTTTCTGTAGTCATACCCTTCGACCCTGATGTTCTGCCTCACCTAAGTCTCAAAAACAATGAAGCCAGCTGACCAAGAACTGAAACTGTGAGCCAAAATAGATCTATAAATATTTCCTCCTTTAAATTGTTCATGTATTTTGGTCACAGCAACAAAATCTGACCAACACAGTTATATATATATATATATATATATATATATATATATATATATATATATATATATATATATATATATAATTATTATTATTATTTTTTTTCAAAGGTGACACTTCAAATTATTATTGGGAACAATTTTGGGAGACAAGCTATAGAGCTAAAAAAATATAAAGAGGATGTATTCCTATATCACGCCATGTACTAAAATGTATTTGAATAGAAAAATTATAAAATACAAAATAAAGTCATAAAATAGTAGAAAATAGCTGATAATTTTTATAAACCTTAAACAAGAAAAATAATTTCAAGTGTGACAGCAAACACAGAAGTCATAAAGTAAATATTTATCTATCTGACTATATAAACTATCAAAACACTATTCGTGTTAAAGAGATAAAACCATAATAGGAGCAATATTTGCAGCACTCATGACAAAATGTTAATATTTGCATTAATATAAGACAGAAATCTCAGCCTTATTCACAAAAAAGTGCAAATTAAAACAACAAGGGAAGTAATGATTCATGTATGACATAAAGATTTTTTGAATGGTAATTTCTAGGTTTGGTTAGGAGTAGGGAAGTGGCCTTCTCACACTGAATTGATAGGAAAGTCAAATAAAGCAATCTGTCTAGTTGAAGTTTGTCAAATTTATAAAACTGTTGAAAATTCCAGGACATTGTGCAAAGTCCTTTCAGAGTGTGGCTCTTGATAGTGAAAAACTGGAAACCATCCAAAAGGTCAAGAAAGGAGTTTGATCAAAGAAATCAGGATGTGGTTATAAAATGACATCCATTGCAGATTATGAATCAGATGGATTTATTAATATGGAATCAAAAAAACAAACAGCTTATGATAGAAAGAAGACCAGCAGAACAGGAGAGTGGGGTATACTGGAGAGAGCAAAAATGAAAGCACCAATCACCAGGCAAAAAAGTCAGGAACAGCTGGCTCCTGTTTGCAGGAGGCTGGCCCAGGCCCAGGCCTTCTCTTTATCAACAACTTTTCCCTCCCCTCATGACATGGCTAATGAGTCTTGCTAATGACACTACTGAAACCACGCATTGTTAATTGGCTCCTCCACTCTCCAAGGTCCCAGTTCCTTTCAGACTAAGTGCCAAAAGGAAAGTAACTCTTTCTTGGTGGTCCTTCCCCCTGGTCTTATTAGCAGAAGACAATCTGCAAATCCCTGGGCTTCCGTCAGCCCCTAGGCTGCTTTATCCTAAACCCTCATTTGGGAGCTAATTAGAGGATTCTGTTCATGGAACTTACAAGGACTTCAGTCCCCAATCCTGACCTTGGCTGTCTCAATGGAAATAGTTGCTGGAGGGAGACTCTTGAGGCCCTGCAGAGCTGGGGAAATTCACAAAATTTATCAATTAGTTTACTCTTGTCTGATATATCAAAATATACTGAAGAGTCAGGGGACTCAAGAGATGAATCCCAGTGTGTGAGGAAGACATGGTGGTTTCTACAGGTCTGAGCCCTTCACTAGTTCTTTCATGGAAGGGCAATAAAATGTGGTACAAGGGCCATAGCACTGGCCAGAGGACTGGAGTGGACATTATTTTGTGGAGTTGGGTGGATAAATTCATGCTCTGCACCGAGAGAGAGAGAGAGGAGAGAGAGAGAGAGAGAGAGAGAGAGAGAGAGAGAGAGAGAGAGAGAGAGAGAGAGAGAGAGAGAGAGCGCAAGCACAGACTCTAGGAATATGGTAACTCCTTCAACTAAAAATCAAATGGAAATTTAACAGCTACACTATACCTAACATCAACTCAATAAATCTAAGCTCAGTTCACTTAATCCTCAGAATAATCATTTTATAGATTAAAAACCTGGATGGAGGCTACAGAGTCAATTGGCCTGATGTCACGTGGCGGTGTTAGCCCAGGACCCAGCTCTCACTACTCCTCACCCAATGCTTCCTTCACTTGACCATGGGTGGCTTGATGCAGCAAGAGCCTTAGCCTTCCAGCTTGCTCCCTGCCATGTAGAAAATGCTGGAATCATATTGGCCATTCCTGATATTCTCTCCTGAAAAAGCACCTTTAACTACCAAATAAATGTCTGAGCCCAAATAAGGCCCTGCTATCTTTGTTGCTCCAGATTCCACGAACACAACCCTCAATAACAAATATCTTCTGGTCAATGTTCCAAGGCTCCTTCTCAAGGTCACTTCTTTCCATTTTCATTCATTGCTGCCTCTCAGGCCTTCACATCTCTTCCTGGCTCATGGCTACCACATCCAATTTGAGCATCTGTCCAGTTGCTGATGCCCAAGTACCAGGTCTATCCATCAGAGATCCATGGTGGTGAATTGTTGATGGGTTTATGCACCTGTTCCCAGCTTTATCAGTGAGAACTCTATTTAATTGCCCATAGTCATTTATTTCTCTCCATTTGCTGGCATCCTGTGTGAGTCTGAGCATCTACCATAGTAGGTGAATTTAAAAAAAAAGCCTAAAATTCTTGGAAGAGACTAATTTTACAGATAGAGAAATTGAGACTTCAAGAGCTCACCTAGGCTAAGGGCTTTAGAGTTGGATTAGAACTGTGGTCTCCTTATGTCCTATTTATGGCTTTTCTTCATTCAGCTTTACTGCCTTTTGAATTTCTGAGACTTGCTGCTAGAATCAGTATCACTCAGTGATTTCCTAAAGGCAGAGAGAAGATAAAGACACTGGCCTAGAAGCCAGTACTTAGAAGCTATTCTACATTCTAATTTCATAGGCTCTGGCAAATCACTTAACCTTGCCGCAGTCTCGCTGGGCACAAAATAACCGAGCCACCACCAAAGCCTTGTAGATTCAAACAGCAACTCTTTATTCCTGAACTCTCACAGACACTCTACACGCACGCACATTCTGGGAAAATACACTCCCTCCACCAGGCTCTGCGTACTTTCAGAACCCCGTGAGAACTCCACGGGAACTCTAAAGGAGTGGGCACCTGAGGCAGCAGGATATGCCCTAATCCTGGAGCTTCCCTATTCCCAGCAGGATCCACCCTAAACCCTGAGCAGGGTCACCTTTGAAACCAAAATGCCATGCATCATTTCTACTTGGCTATGGCTCTCAGCATAACCTGTCTGCACCATTTTTTAATCTGTGAAATGAGGTTTTAAAAAAAGCTGGCTTACTTACTCTCTAATCCTGGTCCTGGTTATCACTGTGGATGATATTCAACTGTGCCGTTGCAAAATCCAAATTAGAACTTAGATTTCAAAGTGCTTTATAACTACTATTATAAAACCAGACATGACCAAAAACCAGACATAGTCCCTGCACACATGGAGCTTACAGTTTGTCAGATGTTAACCAGTTATCACCTGATCACTGTGTCTCTGGATGCCATGAGTGTTTGCACGTGTACACACATTTACACAAATGCATTTTTTAATTCTAATCTGTTATATGTGACAGCAGAATGCATTACAATTCATATTACACATATAGAGCACAATTTTTCATATCTCTGGGTGTATACAAAGTATAGTCACACCATTTGTCTTCATACATATACTTAAGGTAATGATGTTCAACTTATTTCACCATCTTCTATTTCCATGCCTCCTACCTTCCCCTCCCACCCCTTTGTCCTATCTAGAGTTCATCTAATCTTCCCAAGCTCCACCCCTCAACCCCATTATGAATCAACCTCCTTATATCAGAGAAAACATTAGGCATTTGGTTTTTCGGGGTTGTTTAATTTCACTTAACATTATCTTCTCCAACTCCATCCATTTACCTGCAAATACCATGATTTTATTCTCTTTTATTGCTCAGTAATATTACATTGTGTATATATACCACATTTTCTTTATCCATTCTTCTACTAAAAGGTATCTAGGTTGGTTCCATAATTTAGCTATTGTGAATTGTGCTACAGTAAACATTGATGTGCTGTGTCCCTGTAGTATGTTTTTAAGTCCTTTGAGTATAGACTGAGGAGAGGGATAGCTTGGTCAAATGGTGCTTCCATTCCCAGTTTTCCAAGGAATCTCCATACTGCCTTCCATATTGGCTGCCCCAATTTGCAGTCCATCAGCAATATATGAGTTTAACCTTTTCCCCACAGCCTCACCAATACTTACTGTGTTTGTCTTCATAATAGCTGTCATCCTGAATGGAGTGAGATGAAATCTTAAGAGTAGTTTTGATTTGCATGTCTCTAGTTGCTAGCAATGATGAACATTTTTTCATATATTTGTTGATTAATTGAATATCCTCTTCTGAGAATTGTCTGTTCAGTTCTTTGGCCCATTTATTTATTGGGCTATTTGTTGTTGTTTTTTTGTTATTGTTGTTGTTATGTTTTTAAGATTTTTTTAGTTCTTTATATATCCTAGAGACTAGAGCTCTATCTGATGTGTGTGTGGTAAAATTTGCTCCTAAGATGTAGGCTCTCTATTCACCTCACTGATTGTTTCTTTTGCTGAAAAGAAGCTTTAGAGTTTGAATTCATCCCATGCTGGGAGCCATTAGCCAAGTAGGTATGACAATTTCCTTGCCAGCGTACCCCATGTTGCTTAGTGGAAGGACTCGTGGAAATAGGACATTTTGCAGTGACATTGCAGTTAGGTGACCTTGCTCAAGGACCAGTGTGGATCCGGGATTAGGGTGTTCCCGGTTTAGGATAATCGGGTTTAGGGCGTTCCAGGTTTAAGATTATTCCTGCTGGGAATAGGGCGTATCCTGCTGCCTGAGTTCCCCTTGAGTTCTCACGGGATTCAGACAGTATTTTTTGGGAGATAGAAGCCCAGTGGAGGTAGATTTGGGCAGAGAACGTGGATTTCCCCAGAACGTGATTGTAGACGGCTGGTGTGAGTTCGGGAATAAAGAGTTGCTGTTGAATCTACAAGCTGTGTGGTGGCTCGTGATTGTGTGCCCAGCCAGACTGCGGCATTTGTGCCCAGCCAGACTGCGGCATTTGGTGGCCCGTACGGGGAACGTCTAAAGCTTGGAGGTAAGTGAAATTGCTCGCCCCTGAGGAAGAGTGAAAGAATGGGTGACCAATTCAAAAAACAATGTGTTATTGTTTTGATTTATCTTGTTTTTGTTTCAAGCTGCCTATTCCTAGAAATTTCTCAGGCAAACTGGAAAAAATGGTTGACTAAAGGTTTGAAGTTTGTCGGCCCTGAGGAAGAGAAAATTGATACAATGATTTTTTATTCCATTTTTGTTTCATTCAGTTTCGGTTTTGTTTTGTGTTACCTTATTGGGTTGCGTTATCTTTATAGTAGATTAGAAATTAGTAAAAAACAAACCAAAAAGATGTTAAGTAAATTGTTAGAGGTTCAGACCATGGAGAAAGACATTTTAGATCAAGCAAAAGAGAAGGTCTCTCGAGCTAGTCAGACGGAGGAAGAAAATTTAAAGGAAAAGGGGTTGTTAGGAAAAAGGCCACAACAGGAGGCTGTTACTAACTCCGTTTTATCACAAGAGGGCGTAATTCAACCAACAGCCTCACCAATGGAGACAGCTGAGTGGCCCTCAAACCCCGTAGTTGATAAATGGGATCCTGAGACAGGATCTCAAAGATTAGCATGCCCTGTACTTGAACAGGCAGGAGGGCAGCGAATTCACTGTGCTTTAGATTTTAAAACAGTGAAGCAGTTAAAGGAGGCTGTAACAACCTATGGTCCCCAAGCTCCCTTCACGGTAAGCATGGTCGAGTCCATTACTGACTTGGACATGACGCCAGCAGATTGGGCTAGCATGTGTAAATCTGTACTAAATGGAGGACAATATTTGTTATGGAAGGTTGCCAATGAGGAATTTTGTGCGGAGACAGCTAGGCGAAATGCAGCAGCCGGTTACCCTCAAAGAAATCTAGTTATGTTGTTAGGAAAAGGACCTTATGAGGGTCAACGGCAACAAATTGAATATGATCCTGCTATATATGCACAAATTGCTGCAGATGCAGTTAGGGCATGGAAGACTTTACAAGGACATGGATATTTACAAGGTCAGCTATCTAAGGTAATACAGAGAGCTAATGAACCTTACGCTGACTTTGTAGATAGGCTAATTCAAACGGCTGCCAAGATTTTTGGGGATACAGAACAAGCAATGCCATTAATAAAACAACTGGCTTATGACCAAGCAAATCGTTGCTGCAGAGAGGTTATTAGACCATGGAGACATGAAGATTTAAACACATATATTAAATTATGTAGAGATATTAATGAACAAGGGCAAGTCTTGGCAGCTGCAGTACAATAGGCTTTAGATGCCAGGCCAAAAACATGCTATGATTGTGAACAAACAGGACATTTTAAAAGGAATTGCCCCATAGGAGGAGGGTTTAACAAAAGTAGGTATCAAAGGAATAGAATACCGGGTATTTGCCCACGATGCCGTAGAGGGAGACATTGGGCTAATGAATGCCGTTCTCAAACCACCATAGAGGGTACTCCCTTATCAAAAAATGGACAAAGACCAGGTATTTATCCACGATATCATGGAGAAAGGCATCAGGCTCCATTGCCAAAAAACGGACAGGGGGGCCCAATGCCCCGGGGCCCACAACCACAAATCTACGGGGCAGTGGAGGAACCCAGCAACACCATCAGGGTAGTGCCCAGGACACATTGTCCATTAAATCCCTCATCAGACAAACCCAAGGGAGCGCAGGGTTGGACATCTGCACCTCTGCCAGAGCAGTATTAACTCCAGAGATGGGAGTTCAAATCATTCCCACAGGAGTAAAAGGACCTCTTCCCCAAGGAACAGTAGGCTTATTATTGGGATGTAGTTCATCTACATTAAAAGGACTTATGATAAGTCCTGGGGTAATTGATCCCGATTATGTAGGTGAAATAAAAATTATAGCTAGTTCTCCAAGAGGTATATAAGTAATTTCACCTGGAGATAGAATAGCACAGTTGTTAATAATACCCAGCCTACATAATAAATTTCCTAGTCATAGTGTAGAAAGAGGTTCCAGGGGATTAGGCTCCACAGGTGTAGATTGGGCTATGTTGTCTTTAAATTTAGATTCTCGCCCAATGCTAAAACTAAATATTCAAGGTCATGAGTTTAATGGGCTACTGGACACAGGAGCTGACCTTAGCATCATATCTCGTCAAGAATGGCCAAAACATTGGCCATTACAACAAGCCACTCAAACGCTTCGAGGCCTAGGAGTGGCGACTAATCCCCATAGAAGTTCTATGATATTAGATTGGAAGGATCCTGAAGGATGTGAAGGAACTATAAAGCCATATGTATTGGATCATCTTCCTATAAATTTATGGGGACGAGATGTCCTAGATCAATTAGGTTTGACGTTAACAAATAACATCAATCCTAATGTGCCCACTACTAGGGCTAGACAAGGCTTTTGGAAAGAAAAAAGATTAGGAAAACAAGGGCAAGGTATAGCAGCACCAATACAAATAGATCAAGGAACAGACAGACATGGGTTGAATTTTCAGAAAGGGCCACTGAGACAATCAAAATTACTTGGAAATCAGAAAGACCAGTGTGGGTTCCTCAGTGGCCCCTGACTAAAGAAAAGATACAAGTAGCCCATGATCCGGTCAAACAACAATTAGCGGAAGGACATATACAACCTTCCATATCTCCCCATAATACTCCCATTTTTTGTCATCAAAAAGAAATCTGGTAAATGGAGATTATTGCAAGATTTAAGAGCCATTAATAATGAGATGGTTGTTATGGGACCTGCTCAATCAGGGATTCCTCAATTGTCTGCTTTGCCAAAAACCTGGCATGTTTTAGCTATAGATATTAAAGATTGTTTTTTTTCAATTCCAATTCATCCCGAGGATAGTCCACGTTTTGCATTTACTATCCGTGCATTAAATCATGAAGGTCCTGATCAGAGATATGAATGGAAAGTACTCCCTCAAGGGATAGCTAACAGTCCAACTATGTGTCAAATATATGTTAACAAAGCAATCCAGCCACTTAGAAATCAAAATCCTGAACTACAAATATTTCACTATATGGATGATGTATTATTGGCACATAAAGATAAAAACATATTGCTGGAATGTTATGCCACACTTACAAACTTATTAAAAAATTATAATCTAGAGATAGCAATAGATAAAGTACAATTAAATCTTCCAATTAATTATTTAGGAGTTCTATTATCCTCAACCATGGTCCGTCCACCAAAAATTCAAATACGAGTAGATCAACTCAAATCACTTAACGACTTTCAAAAGTTATTGGGAGACATAAATTGGATAAGGCCTTATCTAGGTATACCAACAGGAGAGTTGGGACCTTTATTTGATATTCTAAAAGGTCCATCAGATCCAAATTCACCCCGCATGTTAACTCCCAAAGCAAGAAAGGCATTAAAAATTATCGAAACATATATGGAAAATATACATTTGGATAGAATTGATATAAGTTTGCCTTTATTATTTATTGTACTACCAACAAAAAATATTCCTACAGGAGTATTTTGGCAAGAAGGTCCATTATTGTGGATACATTTATCTTATTCTCCTAACACTATTCTTACTAGGTATCCTGAGGCTGTAGGACAATTAATACTCAAAGGAATAAAAGCAGCGAAGGGAGTGTTTGGAATTTCTCCCAATAAAATTATTACTCCATATACTATGGATCAAATTGATGAGTTAGCTAATGAGTTAAATACTTGGGCAATAATCATGTGTAAATCTAATGTTACATTTGATAATCATTTACCATCTAATCCTTTGCTGTCTTTTTGGTCTAAGCATCCTGTAGTTTTTCCTAAAATGACAAGAAAAACACCTATCATGAATGCTCCAAATATATTCACTGATGGGTCTAATAATGGTACAGCAGCAGTAGTTACCCCAGATCGAACTTTTACATTTTTAGTACCCAAACAATCAGCTCAAAAGGTAGAGCTTAATGCAGTTTTACAAGCTTTTGTGATGTTTAAAGATTCTGTATTTAATTTATTTTCTGATAGTCAGTATGTAGTTAATGCTATAGTATCTCTTGAAGATGCTGGTAGAATTTCCCCTTCTTCTACTGTTTTCTCTTTGTTTTCCACTATACAAAGTCTAATCTGGGACAGAAAAGATCCATTCTTCATAGGACATATTAGGGCACATACAGGATTGCCTGGAGCCCTTAGTTTAGGCAATGATTTAGCAGATAAAACTACACATGACATACATATTTTCTCTACATTTGAAGAAGCTACAAATTTTCATAAAAGGTTTCATGTTAATGCTAATACTTTACAAAAGCATTTTAAAATAACTAAGGAACAAGCCAGACATATAATAAAACAATGTCAAAATTGTATGATATTTTTACCACAAGTTAATCTTGGAGTCAATCCTAGAGGACTGATACCTAACCATATTTGGCAGATGGACGTCACACACTTGCCAGAATTTGGAAAATTAAAATATTTACACGTTACAGTTGATACTTCTTCTGGATTTTTGATGGGTTCCCTTCATGCTGGAGAAAAAACTAAAGATGTTATAGCTCATTGCTTACAAAATTTTGCCACTGTGTGCATTCCTAAACAGTTAAAAACCGATAATGGTCCTGGCTATACCTCTACCTCTTTTAAACAATTTTGCTCATCATTTGGTATTACTCATATAACAGGAATCCCATACAATCCACAGGGACAAGGCATAGTTGAAAGAGCTCATCAAACTATTAAAATGTACTTATTAAAGCAAAAAGAGGGAATTGGAAGGGGGTATATATCCCCCAAAGATAAACTTAAAATAACTCTTTTTACTCTAAACTTTTTAAATTTGGATTCATCAGGACTTAGTGCTGTGGAAAGGCATATGTATCCAAAAAATGTACATAAGCCTAAAGTACTTTGGAAAGATATTCTAACAGGACAATGGAAAGGTCCTGACCCAGTGATTGTCTGGAGTCGGGGGTCTGTTTGTGTTTTTCCACAGGGAGAACAGCAGCCGATTTGGATTCCAGAGAGATTAACTAAAACAATTTCTACAGATCGAAAAGAAGATGATTTGACTCAAATCCATAACAGCTGATATCCAGAACTCCAGCTTGGCCATTCTTACATCTGCGACAGTGATTAACCAGGATGCTTTTTTCAATAGCTATTTTATTATTGCATTTTTCCACATCATAAGGTTCTATTTTTATTTTTTGAGCTCATACAAACCTAGGTTAATGTTTTTCTGATCAGTTTTATTTTTTGACTGTGGAGTTTTTAAACATTGCAATGGAGATTTCACCCAGGTAAAGCTACAAGGCCTTTACTATTTTCTTATGTGTTGTATGTTTGTGTACACTCTTGTGTTTTGTGTTGTATGTCTGTATGTGTGTATGTCCATATTTCTTATATGAGGAGCGCTCATGAAAAAATTGATCCGAATTATTATTATTTTTTTTATTCACATGATTTAAATGGTTTAATTTAAATTAGGTAAACAGCTGTTAAGGATTGTTTTTAAAGTAGGTTAACAGATCTGTTTGTTTACTTTCACATTTCCTTTTCATTATATTTAATAATTCTTTTCAGGATAATGTCTCTTTAGCATCATTGCCAGAATTCCTATCTTCATCCCAGTGCCGGTGAAGACAAAGATAAAACCAAACTACAGCTTCTATGATAGCTATCACAATAAACTGTATAAACTGATGCATCAATGAATATAACTCAACAAGTAATGCTCAATCAAGGAGTCAACTTACTTTGGGAGGAAACGGATTTTGGGAGGAAATGGACATATTGATAGGTTCCTCCGCTTTGAACTGCTTGCAGAACTTGCCTGGACTATGTAACTATTGTTTGGTGCAGCGAATTGTGGTAATGCTGGCATATCTTTGCTGATGGTGTCACCAGTGATGCAATTTTTCCCAAGGAGCCGTCAATTGGCTTGGTGTTGTGGCATTTCTGTATTCTCCTCCCTTCTGCTAGTGATGGTCTAAAATTTGGGGGCCAATGGCTGTATGCTGGACCAGTAGTCAGTGACGGGTAGATCCAATTGCAGTGGTATCAACCTAAGACAGGAGGCTGATGCCTAAAGGTCAGTTTTCCGATGTCGGGTAAGAACCATATGTTGAATTGGACAACCTACCAGGCACGGTCCTTAAGCCACATTAACCTCACTCCCCCACTGGCACCAAGGCCAAATTTGGGGGCCAACAGAGGTGAGGCAAAGAACCTCACCCCCCCCCCCCACTGGTGCATAGACCTATCCACAAGTATGGCTGTATGCTGGACCGGTAGTCAGTGACGGGTATGATTCAATTGCAGTGGTATCAACCTAAGAGAGGAGGCTGACGCCTAAAGGTCAGTTTTCCGATGACGAGTAAGAACCATATGTTGAATTGGACAACCTACCAGGCACGGTCCTTAAGCCACATTGCTTGTTGTTTAATTAATCAGAAGGGGGGAGATGCTGGGAGCTATTAGCCAAGCAGGTATGACAATTTCCTTGCCAGCGTACCCCATGTTGCTTAGTGGAAGGACTCGTGGAAATAGGACATTTTGCAGTGACATTGCAGTTAGGTGACCTTGCTCAAGGACCAGGGTGGATTCGGGATTAGGGTGTTCCCGGTTTAGGATAATCAGGTTTAGGGCGTTCCAGGTTTAAGATTATTCCTGCTGGGAATAGGGCGTATCCTGCTGCCTGAGTTCCCCTTGAGTTCTCACGGGATTCAGACAGTATTTTTTGGGAGATAGAAGCCCAGTGGAGGTGGATTTGGGCAGAGAATGTGGATTTCCCCAGAAAGTGATTGTAGACGGCTGGTGTGAGTTCGGGAATAAAGAGTTGCTGTTTGAATCTACAAGCTGTGTGGTGGCTCATGATTGTGTGCCCAGCCAGACTGCGGCAATCCCATTTATTGATTCTTAATTTTAATTCTTGTGCTATGGGAGTCTCATTAAGGAAGTCAGGGCCTAATTTGACATGATGAAGATTTGGGGGTAATTTTTCTTCTTTTTGATGAAGTGTCTCTGATTTAATTCCTAGGTCCTTTATTCACTTTGAGTTTTGTGCTTGGTGAGAGATAGGGGTTTAATTTAATTTTGTTGCATATGTATTTCCATTTTTCCCAGTTATCTTTTCTCCAACATATACTTTTGATGCATTTGTCTAATATAACTGTAATTATGTGAGTTAGTCTCTATGTCCTCTATTCTATACCATTGGTCTACCAGTCTATTTTGGTGCCAATACCATGCTGTTTTTGTTACTATTGCACTGTAGTATAGTTTAAAGTCTGGTATAATGATGCCACCTGCTTCAGTCTTCTTGGTAAGAATTGCTTTAGTTATTCTGGGTCTCTTATTTTTCCAGATGAATTTCATGACTGCTTTTTCTATTTCTATGAGGAATGTTATTGGGGTTTTGACTGGAATTGCATTAAATCTGTATAGTGCTTTTGGTAGTATGGTAATTTTGATAATATTAATTATGTCTATCCAAGAGCAAGGTAGATCTTTCCATCTTCTAAGATCTTCTTTAATTTCTTACTTTGTAGTTTTTGTTGTAGAGGTCTTTCACCTCTTTCATTAAGGTTGATTCCCAAGTATTTTTTTTTTTTTGAAGCTATTGTAAATGGAGTAGTTTTCCTCATTTCCCTTTCAGAGGATTTGTCACTGATATACAGAAAATGCCTTTAATTTATGGGTGTTGATTTTGTATCCTGCTACTCACACATATGCATTTTTACATTTTATTTTGTTTATGAAAATACATGCGATTGCATAAAATTTTATTTTCAGCTTTCTTAAAAACAATCTTTATGTTTGAGCATCATTTAATAAGCACATTAAATGTTGTGACTTTCTCATATATGCTATTATTTGCATGTGCCAAAATTTCCTTGATCAATGGACATTTTTTATTGATTTTTTAAAAAAATAAATGACAGTGGAATGCATTACAATTCTTATTACACATATACAGCACAATATTTTCATATCTCTGGTTGTATATAAAGTATGTTGACACCAATTCATGTCTTCATATATGTACTTTGGAAAATGATGTCTATCACATTCCACCATCCTTGCTAATCCCATTCCCACTCCTTTTCCCTCCCACCCTTCTTCCCCTATCTAGAATTCATCTAATCCTCCTATGCTCCCACTCCCTACCCCACTATGAGTCAGCTTTCTTATATCAGAAAAAAAAAAACATTTGGCATTTGTTTTGGGGGGATTGGCTAACTTCACTTTGCATTATCTTCCCCAGCAATATCCATTTACCTGCAAATGCCATGATTTTATTCTCTTTTATTGCTGAGTAAAATTCAATTGTGCATATATGCCACATTTTTTTTTTCCATTCACCCACTGAAGGGCTTCTAGGTTGGCTCCACAGTTTAGCTATTGTGAATTGTGAATTGTGCTGCTGTAAATATTGATGTGGCTGTGTCCCTATAGTATGCTGTTTTTAAGTGTTTGGGGTATAGACTGAGCAGAGGGGTAGCTGGGTCAAATGGTAGTTCCATTCCAAGATTTCCAAGGAGTCTCCACACTGCTTTCCATATTGGCTGCACCAATTTGCAGTCCCACTAGCAATGTATGAGTGTACCTTTTTTCCAATATCCTTGCCAACACTTATTTTTGTTTGTCTTCATAAAAGCTGCTGTTCTGACTGGAGTGAGATGATGTCTTAGAATAGTTTTGATTTGCATTTCTCTAATTGCTAGAGATGATGAATATTTTTTTCATACATTTGTTGATTGTATATCCTAATTTCAAGTGTTTCACTATTATCAAAAAATAATGCAACCTAGTCTTTGCATCTCTGAATTTTGTCCTATATTTTGAGGAGTGACTACCTTCTAATTTGTGCAAGTACTTTGTCTCATCCAAAATAGTGCACATTTACAAGATCAGATTCCTGTTACCTTGTGACATAAGTAAAAATGACTCAATTGCTTATTTTTATATGAGAAAGGAGAAACACATATTATTCTTATCCCCTACTTATAGTCTTCATATTCTTTTTTAATTTTTTTAGTTGTAGATTGCTATAATACATTTATTTATTTATTTATTTTTATATGGTGCTGAGGATCAAACACAGTGCCCCACTCATGCAAGGCAAGTGCTCTACCACTGACCCACAACTCTAGTCCTTCATATTCTTTTTTTTTATGTCTTTGTTTTAAGGGAGTTTTGGCTCGTGGCTTGATTTTTTTTATTTAATTGGTTCTGCCTAGTTATAATAAGTATAGAATTTATTTTGATATAATTATAATACATGGGATATATCTTATTCTAATTAGTTCCCCATTCTTATGGATGCACATGATGGTGGGATTTACTATGATGGATTTACATAAAAACAGAAAAATTATTTCTGATTCATTCCATTGTCTTTCCTTTTCCTATTGCCCCATCCCTTCATTCCCCTTTGTCTAATCTACTGAATATTTATTCTTCCCCTTATCCCTCTTATTGTGTATTAGCTTCCATATGTCAGCAAAAATATTCAACCTTTGGTTTTGGTGGACTTATTTAGCTTAGCATGATAGTCTCAAGATCCATCCATTTACTTGTAGGTGACATAAAGTCATTCTTCTTTGTGGCTGAATAATATTCCATTGTGTATGTATACCATATTAACTTTATACATTCATCTGTTGAAGGGCACCTCGGTTGGTTCCATAGGTTAGCTATTGTGAACTGAGTTGCTATAAACATGAATGTGGCTGTATCACTGCAGTATGCTGATTTTAAATCCCAGGAATAACTGGGTCAAATGGTGGTTCCATTCCAAGTTTTTTGAGGAATCTTCATACTGCTTTACAGAGTGGTTGCACCAATTTGCAATCCCACCAACAATGAATGAGTGAGCCTTTTTCCCCACGTCTTTACAAATATTTTTTGTTACTTGTATTTTTAGTAATTGCCATTCTGACTCAAAAAATTTAGCACCAAATAAATAAATAACCCAATCAATAAATGGGCAAAGGAAATGAACAGATGCTTCTCAGAAGAAGAAATACAAATTGTCAGCAAATACTTGATAAAAATTTTTCAATATCTTTAGCAATTAGAGAAATGCAAATTAAAACTATACTGGTATTTCATATCAGTCCAATCAGAATGGCAATTATCAAGAATACAATGAGAATAAGTGTTGGCTTATTTGTTAGCAGAGATATTTTAATGCAGTTAACTATGAAGGAAAGGGGAAAAGACATTTATTTGATAAACATGGCAAATTCAGAGCACTCATGAAGCAAATTTCTTTGAGTTTTTAGACAATTTAATCTATATAAGGATGATGATGATGATGATGATAGTGATGGTGATACAATATTTAATTATAGATGATAGGGATGTAGATTTTATTCAAGAGCATGAGCTTGCTACAATGCCCACACTTCAGGTCCCCATAGTGCTAAAAGATTCTATAATGTCTATCTTTATGATTATTTTTCTATTTGACTAATAATACTTTGCCCCATTCATTTTATTTTTTATTATTTCATTTTATTTTTTTTGCCTTTTCAGCCATTTATTTATTTTTATTTCTATTATGTTCAATGCAAATCAATTCCATAACATGAGAAGTTACTATGAATCAAAGCATACATACACAAACACGACATACAACACAAATAGACATACAAACATTCAGGTATGAAGCAAAGGTGCGTGTTCATTCACATTCACAGTAGCTTTAGATCTGTTTGATCTGGTTGTTCCTGTGTAGGTTTCTGAAGGCAAAAAAAAGTGATTTGGGTTATCGAGACTACAGTGGTCATATTAGATACTGCAACATGTAAGCATCATTGTATGACCATTGTGAACAAAAGATTTCAGGGAGTGTCTCCTTTTTAAAAGATTTCTGTGTATCAAAGCAGTTATAAAAGATTTAGAGGATCAAGACTGTTTTTAGGCTTAAGATCAGGTTCTAACTACTTAAAAATATTAACTAATAACAGAAAGTGTTCCAAATGTGGTATTTCTGATCCATAGTTTAAAAAATATATATTTACAGAAAAAGTACAAAAGTTTGTGTGAATTAAATTCGCAAGCTGCACTTCCAGTTTTCATTTCCCAAATGCTTGATTTATAGTTTTGGCTTTTTCTCATAGTTGCCTTTCTCATTTTAAGGCTTGACATTTTACCTTCAAAACTGACCAGTTTTAAATTGTGAAAAATATTCAACAGATGCAGAAATAAAAATCAGCATTTTTAAATTAGTTGAGGTCAATGCAATTCTATTCTTTGGAATCAGTTTAGATAAAGGAATCTGGTACTCTCATTGAATGAAAACAGGAGATGGGGACACCTACCATTTGACTTTGAGAATATAAGATTTATTCATGATGCCTGGATTTGGGGTGGATTCCAATCTATCATTGCCCTGACGCATGCCAATTACCACACAAAAGTTCAAACAGTTCCCAAGGGATCAGAAATAACTTAACAATATGGAACTTTATCTAGAATATATCAGCATTAAATTAGTACTGCCGAAATAAAACATTGACAATTTACAGTAACACCAGGAAGTTCCTTCATATATATATATATATATATATATATATATATATATATATATATATATATATATTCATGGAAGCTTTTTATATTACCTGTTTTATGGTCTTATAGATTTCATGAGCCAAATGAAAGCTGAATCTTCATCCCACATTCCATCCTTTACCTCTAGATAAAATCTATTCTTGTTTTTCAAGGTTGAGTTTTAAGTGTTCATATTTCTTAAGCCTCATTCGAGAAAATCACATCTTAATTTTGGATGTTATCTCTTTTTATCTCATATATGACACTCCAGCAGATTTAATATTGGAATGCATCACCTGTGAAACCCTTCACATGTCCTTCAAACCAATCAATCTGGAATTCTCAGCGCTTTCTGTGCCAATAAAGTCGGGTGTGGAATTGGTAGATTTAAAGCAGACCTGCTTCTTCTTCGACACATTGGATTTCTAGTCACCATTTGGATTGGGTTTAAAAGATGAGGAAGTAGAGACATTTCTTGGCCTGAGACTCTAACAGTAGAGATATAGAAGAGAAAGTGAGATCACAAGGAGACTAGCTATTGACTGCAGGGCCCTGCCAGCTGCCTTGTGGGTAGCATTAGTTGAATTGGGAGCAGCCAAGGTACTCTGTGAGGAGTTTCTTGAAAGTGTCACAACAGCTGTTTGGTTTGAATAAATCTGTGTAAATAGGAGCAATGCCAGAAGCAGCAGCCGCAACCCCAGCCTGGCGACCATTACTCCACCCATGTACACTCCATCGGTACAAGGTGGGCCCCTCTGGATGCTTGATGCACGGAGATAGATTGACTCCAGGAGGGCACAGGCAGAATGGACCATTTTATTTTTAATGCATTTCATAAACCCAACACTAATACAGGCCTAACAATGTTCGATATGTAGTTGAACTCTCAGCTTAAGAATCAGAATTACTTCACCTTGAAGTTCAGACAGACCTTGCAGCACGGGATCCCACCAGGGTCAACATGCATGGGGATGGCAGAGCTTCCTGCAAGAAGGTAGACCAAGTTCATAGGCCCAAGTCCAGTGACAATGCATAGAACACCAGAGAGAGCTCATCTTCTGGTGCCAGTCCTCTTTGGTCAACCTCCCACCTGCTAAATTCAAGGAAAAGAACTTCAGCAACAACACCTATATAAATGGTCTCTATAAGAGCGATAAGTCACAGGTCATTCTCTTTTGTAGTGCTTATTTCACCCAGTATTGTTTGTGTGGCTCTCTATACCAGTGCCTACAGCTGCTATTCACTTAATTCCATGATTGCATTGCATCAGTGTTCCATGATGGATCATTTCTTTTCTGTTTGAAGGTATTGTGTTTGCTTCTGTGTACATTCTTGCACACATTTCCTGGTGCACACACACAAGAATTTCTCTAAGGTCTCTAATTAGGATTGGAATCAATACAACTTAGGTTTAAAGAAAAAAAATCATTTTCCAATGTGCCCCTCATGTATGTTGAACTTGCTGGGACCTTCCCAGTGCTGCCAAATTTGTCTGAATTCCAAGGTAAAGTAATTTTGATTCTCAAGCTGAGAGCTTCACTGCATATGCAATATTGCTATGCCTGTATTAGTGTTGCATTTATGAAATTCAATAAAAATAAAAGGAATGAGGCAAGGTATATTCAATCAAACAAAAATAATTAGAGAGACACTGTAGCACAAAATTTGCTGCTCTCAACAGCAGTGTGTAAGAGTCTTTGTTGATCTCTGTTCTCCTTAAAACTTGATATTATCTCATTTCTTCATTCAGCTCAAGATAGTAATTGTACAGTGACATTTCCATTGTGATTTTACCTTGCATTTGCTAGATTACCAATAAGTCTGAGTTTTCTTTTCTATGTTCATTGACCATTGTTGTTTCATCTTCTGTGAGATTTCTATTTATATCCTTTGCCTGTTTTCTATTGAGTCTTTATCTTTTTCTCATTGGTTGCAAAAGTTTTTAATATGTTTTGGATACTTCAGAATAGCTATATGTGCCAAAATGTTCTTTTTAATCCTTGGCTTGTCTTTTTACTAATAAAACAGTTTGAAAATTTGAGTTAAAGCTAATTTATTGGTCTTTTTAAAATGTATTTAATATTGTGGGGGCTTCTTTAAGAAATCTGTACCTTCTAAAAGGTCATAAGAGTACTCCATAGAATATATTTAGGAATGTATTATTAGAATATATTTAAGATTGTACGTTGTTACTCTGCAATATAAGTATCTCATCTACCTGAAACTGGGCTTTGTGCATTGAATGTGCAATGAGCAGGAGGGTATCATCTTTTTCTCCGTGGATCCTTGATTGCCCCAGGGCTGTTTACCAAGAGGCCTCTTTCCTACCGATCTGCAGGCTAGCCATGCCATGTGCCCTGTGTCAAATTTCCACATATTAATTACAGGCTGTCTGTTGTGCTGTTTTGGTTTATTTTTCTAATTTTGCTCAAACATGACTTGTCTTAATTACCATGCCTTTAAAATACATTATAATGGGCAGGAGCCACCTGGTAAAACAGAGTTACCCATGGGTGGTGGCAGTTTTTATCTGGAGTTGGAATCCAGAGCTGAGGGCTGGGCTTGCCGGAGTGAACATGCCCAGGATGTGGCTCCCAGACTTGTTCATTATCTAACAGGTACCAGGCGCTTTGACAAGTCTAATGACAAACATCTGAAGGCCACTAACCCTTTTCCAATTGGCTAGCACCCTGTAGGTGGAGATAACCCGTACTGTATTATGAAGGAGCTGCCAAGGATTGGCACCAACATGAGAGCCTTGAGGAAAAAAACAGAGTCCCAGTGGTGGGATGAGGGGCCTTAATTGCTTAGCAGAGGGAGGAAGAGGGAAGGGAAAATCTTGGGGAAAAGTTGTTAAAATCTTGTTTTGGGGTTTAGTTCCAGCTCTGCCACTTCCTGGATGTATAACATCAAGCAACTTACTAACCTTCTTTGAGCCCCAGTTTCCTCCTCTGTAAATTACAGCAAATAGTCAAATCACATCAAAGACTTGTCAGGAAGATTAGGTGAGATAATCCACAACTTAAACTAACTATCAGTGATGGCTGTTTGATCATTACTAAGTACCTTACATCTGTTATTTTATATAATTCTCAGACCAACCTGGTGGTTGGAAATATTATTTTGATTTCACAGATGAGGAGGCTGATGACCAAGAAGTTCAGCAGCTGGTCCTAAGTCACACCATTCACAAATTAGTTTGACAGTAGACCCCATCAGCGTACTTCATGATGCACCAGGCTGCCCTGGGAGAGTATCGGAGCTGGGCTCCTATAGCTAGGGAAATGCATGTTCTCCATCTGGTGGGAAATAAGAAATGGAGCAGGTCACTGAAGGAGAGCCAGATGACCTCTCCACATTTTCTGTCCATTAATCTCATCACAGGACCCTCAACTTCTAGTTAGGCCTAGAAAATCCCAGTGTGGGGTGACATCCCTGGGGACCCCTAGAACCCTCTTAACTCAATTCAGCTCTTCCACTACCACTTCCAAAATTATTATGGGATCCCCCGCCTGCAGAATGCAATCCCAGTAGTCTGCACTAACAAGGTTCTGAGAGGGAAGCATTGCATCCCTGAGGACTCACAGGAAACTGTGTCTGGAGAGAGCATCTCCCCTTTGCCTCTTTCTCTACCTCCTTCTCACCTCCAGGGCAAGGCAAGCCTGGGAGTTGCTAAGATCTCACTGGGCCAGGAATCTGGAGAAACAAACTGTTTGGTCTGGGGACTCTGGTCTGGCTTTCGCACCACCATTAACTCCATGGGTGATTTTAGAATGATGAATAAACTCTCTGGGCTTCATTATCCTTGTGTAATAAATGTCTTAATGACCCTCTATTTACCCATGGAACTAATATGAGAGGTGGAGTAGGGAATGGGTGTGAAAAAATTTTAAGAACAATCAAAAGCATCACAAAATCATTATTGGGTTCATTAAATGCTTGGATTGTTTATATGTTTGTGGCTCCCCAAGGTCCTTTCCTTCCTGGGGGGCTAATTTCTGAGGTCCCCAGAGCATAACATTGCAGAAGATGGAGCTCCATGACAGGATGATCTCATCTCTCTTTTATTCTCTTATATATGGTCCTTCCTTGTTCTCTGGGGCTAGGGCCTGAACAGTGCCTCAAATTCTTCATTTCCCTTCTGCAGAAACCTTGCTGGCTATCACACCTGTAACAAGGTGAGTACTCTCCAGCAACTTGAGGCACCCAGGGTGTTCCCAAGTGAGCCGAACCTCTCATTTCACAGAGGATTTAGTAGGGAGAGTCTTGCTCAGGGAAATACATCAAAAGAGAGAAAGTGCTGGGACCCTCCTATGTCAGGGCACTCTGTCTGCCTTGACAAAGTCTTTGGATGGAAACAGTTTATGTATCTATTGGATTTATGAGGGAATTCAGAGCATACGGCCTTCTGCCTGGACCCATTCCTCAGGAAGCAACCTGGAACCAGAAGCCTGCATCAGAAGGCCACATCAAATGATAAAGGGCTTTGTTGAAATGTCAGAGCACAGGACCATGAATGTTGTATAAGGGTGGCCTGAAGCTCATGCTAGCCACCTAGGAATGTTAATCTAGGAGGATTTCTTTACTCAAGGCCATCACTGTCTTAGGTGCATAGATGATGCTCATCCTAGATTCTTGGTAAAGACAAGTTTCACCTCAACAGAGTAAGAATAAGAATCATAGAGCTTCTTTCTGAGGTGTGTGGGTTTTTTTTGGCATATATATATATATATATATATATATATATATATATATATTTTAATTCACAGGGCCTATCCCTTATTGCCAAATCTTTTGGGGCTGTTTTTGTGAAAAGGCAAATGTCATATCAATGGATAGATTTAACTGCTCCCAAATGAGTACTTAGAAATGCCCCCATCTAGACAAAGGGAGCTGAATTTCCTACAGCAGTACATCTGTGCCTTAGACTTAAACCTATACTGTAAAACCGTATCAATTTTTCATCGTCTTGCATAAACTCCAGCTCATAAAAAAAAAAAAAAAAAAAAAAAAAAAAAACTTTCCCAACATCTACAGCCCAACCTTATGTTCTCTCCCACTGATCTTGTTGATCTTATGGTCTTGGTTTCTAAGTTCACTCGCTCATTTATTTCAGAAATATCAAACACCTTATATATGCAAAGTACAGTGGCAGGCATTGAGAATGCAAAGCTGAATCAGGCATACATTTCTCTGAAGCCAGAGTGTAGAAGAGGTGTGTCCTATAGAGGAATGACCCTGCAAGGGGTTAACAGAGATAAGAGCTGTGAAGTATTCAACTCAAGTGTAGTGGGAGTTTAGTGGAAGGAGCCTGAGATGGGGAAAAATCATGAAAACTTCAGCAGAGGAGGAACACTTTAGTTGAGTCAAAGGATTTGAGAGCCTGGAGGAAGCAAGAGGATATTCCAGTTAAACAGTTTCAGAAAAGATTAAGGATTTTTAGGAAAGTTTAGTAAACACTATATCAAATATCTCACCTATAAGAAGTCGCCTACACATCAGATGGCCAAGAATGGACTGTTTATGTTACATTCTTGTTGGACATTTGTGTGTCTTGAGAACTGTCTATCCAGATCATTTACCCATTTTAAAATCCAATTATTGTTTTTTTTCCCTGTTGAGTTGTTTGAGCTATTTATATATTCTGGATATTAATCCATTGTCAGATGAATAGTTTGCAAAACTTTTCTTGCATTCTGTTGGTTTTCTTTTCACTCTGTTGATTGTTTTTTCTTTATTTCTCTTCTGTGCAGAAGCTTCTTATTTTGATACAATTCCATTTGTCTATTTTTACTTTTGTTGTCTGTCCTTTTGGGGTCTCATCTGAAAGTCTTTGCTTATATCAATATCTTGAAGTGTTTCCCATATATTTTCTTCTAGAATTTCTTAGTGTCATGTCTTACATTTAGGTTTTTGTTCCACTTTAAGTTGATTTTTGATGAGAGACAAGGATGTAGTTTCATTCTTCTGTGTATGTTTGATGGATTTTCTAATGCTTCCTTAGGTATCAGGAAGTGCCTTTGGGGTACTCAATTAGATACTCTTATCTAATGGCCTCTCATCTGATGGCCTCCTAGTTATTTGGGGGTTAACAAACGTAAAGTGAGTAGGCTTATCAATGGGTACTATTTTGGAAAATATAAAACCAGAGATCTCATAGGTACATCTCATAGGTACAGATCTCTGTGAAGAGAACATAGTGGATTAAATTTCTTCACTCTAAACCCTATAATTCCACCTCAATTGTGTTCCACATTAGTCTCCTTATTGGTGAAATAAGGAATAGATAGTCTCCAAGATCCCAATTAACTTAAGCCAGTGTCCATGGGACCAATGTCATGGGGTATACTGAATATAGTTATGGGCACTAGCAAGGACACTGTTGTGTGTAGAAACTGTTCAAACTGGTACTCTATGCCAATGGATTCCAGAAAATATGACCCTAGATGTGGCATCCCCATAGTAACTGGAGGTCTACATTACCAGTAGGAAATTAACACCATGTATTTTATAATGATCAGGAATTTATTTTCATTATCTCTAGATCATGGCAATGAAAGTTTCAGAGCTCACATCCTTTGGTTATTGTTATCTATGAGGGTTTTAGCTATATTCTTAAAATGATCTAAATACTCATGGGCACCAAAAATATTATCTAGTTACTAAATTTTGAAAGATCCATCAAAGAAAACAAAGTATGGTAAAGCATGCACACAAGAATAAAGTAAAACAGGCTTTCAGCTTCCATTGATGGACACCACAGTAGTTAATTTTGGTGGAAACTGATAAACTAGTTAGTTGATTTGTTATTAGCAGACTTTCTGTGAAGAGAACATAATGAATTAAATTTTATTTTATTATTTCATAGAGCTACGAAGCAAATATATGTAGCATTGTACACTTTTATTTAATCTGTTGGAGAATCAACAAAGCAATCATTGAACCACTATATCTTTGCCCATTAAGGAACTCTGTAATCTTAAGGAACCAAAATATGCAATTATATTGATATAAAATATATATGATTATAAAAAGAATCCAATTCACTGTAGATCACCTGAGGGAAAACAGAAAAGGAGGAGCTGAGAAGCTCCCATGTTCCCACTGTTGGTGGAATCCATAGTTATTTCCTTCCTGCCATTTTCTAGGCTCCTGTGTCCATACTTCAGGTATAAATTTATTTCCTATGTACTCTTAATTTTATGTCAGAAGATATTATCTACTATGAATTAGAATGTTCCAGTTTTCTAACTAATTATTATCAGTGTTTCACAAATCTACTGGCTTGTGTATAATTACTTTTTATCTGACTTGCCAATTTCTTGACAATTCTATTTCCTAGGTTTGTTTGTTTGTCCCTCTCTTGGGTTTTCATTTAGACAACTTTGTCATTTCCAATTATTCTCTTCTTTCTCCTCTAATGTTTAAACTTCTTGTGTCTCTTTGCCTGAAACTTTTAGGATAATGAAAAATATTTGTAGTAATGAAGACCAGGGCTCTCTTGCTCCTGATTTTAATAGAAATATCACTTTTATTTTACCTTTAGGAGGGATACAGGCTTTCAGTGGTCATTTCCTATTATATAAAGTCATATAAATTACATATTTCCATTCCATGGAGCTATAGAAGTGTTTACTTTTTTTTCCCTACATTACAAATGGATGTAGACACTTATGAATTGCCTTTTAGAAAGATTTCCTCTTTTAATCTAATAATATGATATGTTGGTAAATTTACTAACGTTAAATTATTCTCTTTTTTCTATAAAATTTGATTATGATAGGCTTAATTTTTTGTACTTAGGGTTTTCGCATACATCTAGCCAAATGAGGGTAGGATAGAATAATTCCACTTTTTATCATTGTTACATTTTAGTATCAGGATTTGGTAATGATGAAAAATGAATGGGAAGGCTCTCTTTATTTCTAAGCTACAGAAGGTGTCCATGATGTAGACATTCTCTTTATATTGACAAATTTAAAATAATTTGCATATAAATGGAATAAAACTGGAGCCTGCACATTTGGAAGTACATTTCTGACCATGTTTTGTTGTTATTGTTTCTTTCTTTTAATTTATTTATTTATTGGTGTATTTCATTTGGGAATGGTTCTGATGGTTGAAGAATCAATCATTTGTCCAAATTTAGGAGCAGATAGTGTTCCATGATTATTTAAATTTCTTTTTCATCTATGAATACTGTGACTTTCTGATTACTAATTTTATTTTTTCTTCTTTATATTTGCTAGAGGTTTGTTTTATTTTATTTCTAATAGATTTGTAATGATTTATGATCAATTCATGTGTTCTGTTCTTTTTTACTTTTAGCATAATTTTCCCTCAGATCTCATATAGGACCTTGAGAGAAGGACCTCATTCATTGACTCCAGGGAACAAAGTGAGAAAGGACTTAAATACCTTTTGAGAAGAAAGAAGTCCAAGGTAGTGGTGGCATTGGGCAATGCACATGGAAGTCAGGTAAGGATACTATGGTGAAGGCAGAACATGGACAATAAGTGAGGTGTGGCCTGAAGAGTGAGAAATACTCACTAGGAAATTTGGGGGTTTTGCCTGGAGCAGCAAGTGTAAGTAGGTCAATATATTTTTTATTGACTAACTAAATAATCGAGGCTGATCCCTTCCACTCTGGAATGTCTTATTACAGGGGCTCATTACCTGGAGCCAATAGAACTGCAGTGACTGAGTTTATTCTATTGGGCTTGGTGGAGACACCTGGGCTGCGACCAGTTGTCTTTGTGCTCTTCTTTGCCTACCTGGTCACAATCGGGGGCAACCTCAGCATCCTGGAAGCCATCTTGGTGGAACCTAAACTCCACACCCCCCATGTACTTCTTCCTGGGGAATCTGTCAGTGCTGGATGTTGGGTGCATCACTGTCACTGTTCCTTCAATGTTGAGTCGTCTCTTGTCCCTCAAGCATACAGTTTTACATGGAGCCTGCCTTACACAGCTCTTCTTCTTCCATCTGTTGGCTGGTGTGGACTGCTTCTTGTTGACAGCCATGGCCTATGACCAATTCCTGGCCATTTGCTGGCCCCTTACCTACAGCACCCACATGAGCCAGACAGTTCAGAGGATACTGGTGGCTGTGTCCTGGGCTTGTGCCTTCACCAATGCACTGACCCATACTGTGGCCATATCCACACTCAACTTCTGTGGCCCCAATGTGATCAATCACTTCTACTGTGACCTCCCCCAGCTCTTCCAGCTCTCCTGTTCCAGCACCCAACTCAATGAGCTGCTGCTATTTGGTCTGGGTATCCTCATGGCAGGTGCACCTGTGATTCTCATCGTCACCTCCTATGTCCATGTGGCAGCTGCAGTCCTGAGAATCCGTTCTGCTGAGGGCAGGAAGAAGGCCTTCTCCACATGTGGCTCCCACCTCACAGGGGTGGGCATCTTCTATGGGACAGGTGTCTTCAGCTACATGCGTCTGGGTTCAGTGGAGGCTTCAGACAAGGACAAGGGCATTGGCATCCTTAACACTGTTGTCAGCCCCATGCTGAACCCACTCATCTACAGTCTCAGGAATCCCGATGTGCAGGGCGCTCTGTGGAAGGTGCTCACCAGAAAGTGAGCACTGTCATGAAGGGTGTCTCAGGAAGTTAGAAACCATGGGAGTAGTCCCTCCTAGAGTCTTGAACAAGATGACTTTTATTAGGAAGTAATATTCTTGCTCCCCAAGGATGCTTTACCTGATGGTAGTATACAGTCCTGGACCAGAGCCCTGGGTACTTGCCATTTGGTCCTCTGAACTCTTCCTAGTCCAGATAAAAGGGAACCCAAGATATCTGTATCTTGGGAGGTTCTTGGTCCTGCAGGAAGAATCTTTTGTTTATTTATTTTTGCTAAGGTCCCCAAAAGCACCAGCAAAGATTGTCTCTAAACTGGAACATAACAAGTCACAGCCTAGTGCCAAGAATCAGCATACCCTTCCATTAAGCTCCCCCAAAGCAGCTCCCACCACCTGTTTTCACACAAGGTCACACAGTGACCTAGATCCAGTACAGTATGAATTGAGACATTGATTTCCACTAGCCTGTCAACACTGCAAGATTCTGGGGTGCTTAACTGTGGAGAGTTTATATTTCCTTAGGGATTTCTCTTTTTTTTCAAAATGGAAATATCCGTTGACTTTAAATTTTTTTGATTAGGAATTGCACTCATGAAAATGAAAACAAAATTTTAACAGTAGAAAATCAAAACCTTTACTTTTTCTGCCCCCACTCTTCATAATAACCACTGTTAAAAATTTGGTGATTGTGTTGGAGTTGTGGCTCAGTGGAAGAGCACTTGCCTAGCACAGGTGAGGCCGTGGGTTCAATACTCAGCACCACATAAAAAATAATAATAAACAAATAAATAAAGGTTAAATTCTTAAAAAAAAATATTTGGTGCCTATTCTTTTAATTTTTTAATACATACGTAAACATGTTGTGTATCTTTATATCAATATAAATATGTTTATGCATATGTTGTATCAATAGGGGTATGTTATGTCATGGTTGTTATTTACACAGTACATGGTAGGTAGATTTTTTAACCTGTGAAATATCTAAAATCTTATGTTTTCCATTTTATTGATTGCCCAGTGTTAATTTACAAGTAAATAAAAATTTATTTAGCCATATGCCTTTTTTTAGAATTTAAAGTGTTTCTAGATTTTCTGCATTTACAATCAATAACATGTAGAATATTCTTAGAAGTATATTTTTCTTTTTTATTTACTTTTATTTTTGATACCAGGGATTGAACCCCAGGGCACTGAGCCACATCCCAGCCCTCTTTTTTACTTTTTTATTTTGAGACAGGGTCTCACTACATTGCTGAGGCTGGCTTTCAATTGAGATCCTCCTGCCTCAGCCTCCTGAACCACCAGGGTGTTTTTATTATTCTGCAAGCATTTCCATAAGTTGTGATAAGCAAAATTCTTGAGTTGAATGAAATAAAATTTTAGATTTTTATATATAGTTTCCTCTTATTCTACAAAAAATTTGCATTATTTTATTATTCCAATGATGAAAGAAATTGCTTATTCTCCAAGCTTTTGATAACTGTGGCTATTATAAATGAATTCTACTAATTTTTGATAATATAGTGGTTGAACATTATATTTATTATTTGATATGTATTTTTATTTTCATATAAGAATGAATGTATTTCCAAATATTTATTATTCATGGATGTGTGTTGAATTGTGTTTCTCTAAAAATTTCATGTAGAAGTGCTGACCCCCAATTTATTTGGAGATATAGTCTTTAGAAAGTAATTTTGGTTAAATGAGATTATAAGGGTAGGGCCCTAATAGAATAGAGCTATGGCCTCATATGAAGAATCCCTCTCCCTCCCTCTCCCTCTCTCTCTCTCTCTCTCTCTTTCTCCTTTTCATATGAGGATACAGAAGAAGGTCTGTCTTCAATGCAGAAAGAGAATCTTCATCAGAATCTGACCATGCTGACACACTGATCTTGGACTTCCTGCTTCCAAAATTGTGAGAAAATTATTTTCTCACAAAATTATTTTATTTAATCTATCCTATCTATTGTATTTTGTTATGGCAACATGAGTGGACTAATATAATCCATTTGTATTTCATCATTGATAATTAGCTTTTCATGTCCTTTGCCTCTTTTTTTAATTGCTAATTAATTTTGCTTATTGATTTGCAGGAACTCTATATAATGTGGATATTAATCCTTTGCCACTATTTTGCAAATAATTCCACACAATCTCCCAATATGCTATTATTCTTTCATTTTTTAATTGAATAAAGTGACCTTTTATTGATCCATTCACAAGATATTTCATTCTTCTCCCAAATTAAATCATTCTTATTACTTGGAACATATATGTAAAGTCCTTTGGTTTTTAATATCTTCCACCAATTAGAAGTTTTATGTTTTTGATGTCAGGTTCCCACACTACCAGTTATGATTTGTTTCATTGAGAGTAAGTAGCAGATATAATGGAAAAGCAAAAGAGTTAGACTGGGGGTAGCAGCTGGAAGTAAGATTTAGTGCTACAGATGGCTATTATAGATGGTGCACAGGTTGTTATTACTGAAATAGGGATGTCTTAGGTTCATTTTAGAACATATTCCATGGTTTATGTGACAGCAACAGTCACCACAATCAGAAGCGAAACTTACATTGGTCAATAGGAGCTAATAGAAGGATGTGGAGAGTAGGTCACATGTCATAGGTGTTGAGATTATATACCTTGAAATCAGGCAAATGCTAGCTTGAAGCCCTACTCCTCAAATTCCTATGTGCCCTCAGGTAAGGTACTGAATCAATTTGAACTTCAAATTGCTGCAATAACTTGGCACAGTGACTGCACAGCACAAAAACCGCTCTCAGTTGAACAGGAGTGCAGTGCGACCAGGAAGCAGCCCACCTGGTGTGAGCCTGAGGGCAAGAGGTCCTGCAGTTGGGACCTGATAGGCAAGAGAGGGGAGGGGTCTAAACCTGGAGCAAAACAGAGAGACCAGGATCGGGGGAAGCTCAAGGCAGGAGAGGGATATGATACCGGGGGCACAAATCTTCTCACCCTGGTTACCTACACCACCCTGAGGGCAGACACTCAAGCTTAAAATAGACAACTCCACCTACTGGAAGAGAAGAGAAGCAGGAAACAAATGTAATTCTAAGAGTATTTTTTTTTCCTTATTATAGTTTTTCTTTCTCCTCTACAATTCTATCCTCTGGCCCTCACAATCCCAACATAAGTGAGACCAAGAATTTTGCATGAAACAGAACTTTGAGAACTGAGTCACCTGAATAATATAATATAGAGGAATTGCATAAGCCCCACCCCTTTTTAATTTTTTCTTTCTTTCTTTCCCTTTTTTCCTTCTCTTTGTTCCTCTTTTAACCTCCAAATTTTAATATTTTTATATCCTGTAATTTTCTAAATACATATGTGTGTTTGTTTTATGTACTCTACTGTCGTCTCACGTACTTGTCTACCCTAAATTATCTCCTGTTTATTCCCCTGCTACTTACTCTCTTCATTAGACTTCTCCTCCAAATTTCCTAAGTTATATTAACCCCATACCCTCACATCTTTCCCTCTTAGCATATCGTCCTACGCCTGACCTCCAGCTCACTGTCCGCCACCAGAAACTGTACACCTTTCATGAAACTACTGATTATATTTTAAATAATAATTGAATCCAACATTTCTGGGCATTGAGACTAACTATAAATGTCTTAATAACAATTTGTTCATAGGTGATGTATTGTTGATATTGGGATCTGTTAACATTGTCCTTCCTCACAAAGGAGGGATCTTGGAACCCTACAAGAGCACTACAATTCTACAGGATAAAAACAATAACACACCAGATCCACAGAGCTGGAAAGGAAGACACACAAGCAACATGAAAAGATAAGGGAAGAAAGTACCACAAACAAATCAAGACAATATTCATTAGAAGAATTGGCAGCTACAGCAGAAAAAACTACAGAAAAAGATTTCAGGATATACATGGGTAAAGTGCTCTTGAACTCAAAGAAGACATAAGAAAACAAATACAAGCAGTGAAAGACAACTTCGTCAATGAGCTACATAAACAAATCTAAGAAATAAAAGATCACCTCAACAGGGAGATAGAGGTTCTAAAAAAACCCATAAATCCTTGAAATGAAAGAAATAATAAACTAAATTAAAAACTCGAACGAGAGCATCACCAACAGAGTAGACCACTTAGATGATAGGACCTCAGACAATGAAGATAAAACATATCATCTTGCAAAGAACATAGATAGCACAGTGAAAATGATAAGAAACCACAAGCAGAACATCCAAGAAATATGGGATAGCATAAAGACCAAATTTAAGAGTTATTGGGATAGAGGAAGGCATAGAGGCCCAAATCAAAGGAATGAGCAAACTGTTCAATGAAATAATATCAGAAAACTTTCCAAACATGAAGAATGAATTGGAAATCCAAATCCAAGAAGCCTACAGGACGCTGAATGTGCAAAATCACAAAAGATCTACACCAAGACACATAATAATGAAAATGCCCAACCTATAGAATAAGAAGATAATTTTAAAAGCCACAAGTGAAAGGAATCAGATTACATAGAGGGGTAAAACAATTAGGATAATGGCTGATTTTTCAACACAGACCCTAAAACCTAGAAGATCCTGGAAAAACATATATCAAGCTCTGAAAGATAATGGGTACCAACCAAGTATCTTGTAGCCAGCAAAATTAAGCTTCATATTTAAAAATGAAATAAAAACCTTCCACAATAAACAAAAGTTAAAATAATTTATAGCTAGAAAACCAGCACTACAAAACATCCTTGGAAAAATATCTCATGAAGAGGAAATGAAAAACAACAATGAAAACCAGCAGAGGGAGGTAGTACACTAAAGGAAAAACTAATCAAAGTCAAGTTAAATAACAAAAATAAACAAATATGACTGGAAATACAAACCATGTCTCAATAGTAACCCTAAATATTAATGGCTTAAACTCACCAATCAAAAGACGTAGGCTAGCAGATTGGATTTTTAAAAAAGACCCAACAATATGCTGCCTAAAGGAGACTCATCTTATAGGAAAAGACATACACAGACTGAAGGTGAAAGGTTGGGAAAAATCATACCACTCACATGGACTGTGGAAGCATGCAGGGGTTTCCATCCTCATATCAAATAAAGTAGACTTCAAGCCAAAGTTAACCAAAGGGATAAAGATGGACATTACATACTGCTCCAGGGAACCATACACCAACAATACATAACAATCATAAATATATATGCCCCGAACAATGGCGCAGCTATGTTCATCAAACAAACTCTTCTCAAGTTCAAGAGTCAAATTGACCACAACACAGTAATCTTGGGTGACTTTAACACACCTCTCTCACTCTAGATAGATCTTCAAAACAAAAGTTGAATAAAGAAACTATGGAGCTCAATAACACAATTAATAACAGACTTAACTAACATATATAGAATATTTCAACTGGCATCAAGTGGATACACTTTCTTCTCAGCAGCACATGGATCCTTCTCTAAAATGGACCATATAATATGTCACAAAGCAACTCTTAGAAAATAAAAAAGTAGAGATACTGCAATGCATTTTATCAGATCATAATGGAATGAAATTGGAAATCAATGACAAAATAAAAATTTCTGCATCACATGGAGACTAAACAATATGCTATTGAATGAAAAATGGGTTCCAGAAGACATCAAGGAGAAGATTAAAAAATTCTTAGAGGTAAATGAAAACACAAACACATCATATAGGAATCTCTGGGACAATATGAAAGCAGTACTAAGAGGAAAATTCATTGCATGGAGTTCATTCCTTAAAAGAAGAAAAAGTCAACAAATAAATGACCTCACACTACATCTCAAAGCCCTAGAAAAAGAAGAACACATCAGCAGCAAAAGCAGTAGAAGGCAATAAATAATTAAAATTAGAGCAGAAATCAATGAAATCAAAACAAAAGAAACAATTGAAAAAAATGACAGAACAAAAAGTTGGTTCTTTGAAAAAATAAATAAAATTGACAGACCCTTAGCCATGCTAACGAAGAGCAAAAGAGAGAGAACTCAGCATATGTGATGAAAAAGACAATATCACTGCCGCAGACTGGCTGCAGCAAAATAACCAGGGGGTGACGAGCAACTTGTGTACATTGATACAGCAGGAGTGGGAGCCGTTTATTGTAGGACAGGATGGGTATATATACATTACACACAGCTTATCTTAATTAACATAAACTAGATACAGCAGTCAACCAATAAGGAATCTCCACACTTAATGGCTCGCTGGCATTACTTCCCAAACCACTCCCTCTGGCAAAATGCCAGGTGCCATCTTGGCTTGTTTACAGACCCTAACATATCACAACAGACACTACAGAAATACAAAGGATAATTAGAAATTATTTTGAAACCTTATACTCCAATAAAATAGAAGATATTGAAGGCATTGACAAATTTTTTAAGTCATATAATCTGCCCAGATTGAGTCAGGAAGATATATAAAACTTAAACAGACCAATATCGAGTGAGGAAATAGAAGACGCCATCAGAAGCTTACCAACCAAGAAAAGCCCAGGACCACATGGATACACAGCCGAGATTTACAAGACTTTTAAAGAAGAATTAATATCAATAATATTCAATTTATTTCAGTAAATAGAAAAAGAGGGAGCACTTCCAAACTCATTCTATGAGGCCAATATCACCCTGATTCCAAAACCAGACAAAGACACTTCAAAGAAAGAAAACTTCAGACCAATATCTCTAAACATAGATGCAAATATCTCTGAACATAGATGCAAAAATTCTCAATAAAATTCTGGCAATTCGAATACAAAAATATATCAAAAAAGGTTGTGCACCATGATCAAGAGGGAGTCATCCCAGGAATGCAGGGTTGGTTCAATATATGGAAATCATAAACGTAATTCAACACATCAATAGACTTAAAGATAAGAATTATATGATCCTCTCAATAGATGTATAAAAAGCATTTGACAAAATTCAGCACCCCTTTATGTTCAAAACACTAAAAAAACTAGGGATAACAGGAACATATCTCAACAACATAAAGGCTATCTATGCTAAGCCTCAGGCCAACATCACTTTAAACAAAGAAAAATTGAAGGCATTCCCTCTAAAACCTGGAACAAGACAGGGACACCCTCTATCACCACTTCTATTCAACGTAGTTCTTGAAACACTGACCAGAGCAATTAGATAGATGAAAGAAATTAAAGGGATATATATATATATATATATATATATATATATATATATATATATATATATGAACTTAAATTAGCTCTATTTGCTGATGATATGATTCTATACCTAGAAGACCCAAAGAAACTCCACCAGAAAACTTCTAGAACTAGTAAATGAATTCAGGAAAGTAACAGGATATAAAATCAATACCCATAAATCAAAGGCATTTCTGCATATCAGTGACAAATCCTCAGAAAGGGAAATGAGGAAAGCTATCCCATTTACAATAGCCTTAAAAAAAACTTGGGAATCAACTTAATGAAAGAGGTGAAAGATATATATATATATAATGAAAACTATAGAACCCTAAAGAAAGTAGTCAAAGAAGACTTTAGAAGATGAAAAGATTTACCTTGCTCTTGAATAGGCAGAACTAATATTATAAAAATGACCATATTACCCAAAGCATTATACAGATTTAATTCGATTCTAATCAAAATCCCAATGACATTCCTCATAGAAATAGAAAAAGCAATCAAGAAATTCATCTGGAAAAATAAGAGACCCAGAATAGCTAAAGCAATTCTAAGCAGGAAGAGTGAAACAGGTGATATTGCTATACCAGACCTTAAACTATATTACAGAGTAATAGTAACAAAACCAGCATTGTATTGGCACCAAAACAGACTGGTAGACCAATGGTACAGAATAGAGGACACAGAGTCTAACCCACAAAATTACAATCATCTTATATTAGACAAAAGTGCCAAACACATGCATTAGAGAAAAGATAGCCTCCTCAACAAATGGTACTGAGAAAACTGGAAATTCATATGTAACAAAATGAAATTAAGTGCCTATCTCTCACCATGCATAAAACTCTGCTCAAAATGGATTAAGGATTTAGGAATTAAACCAGAGACCCTGCGTCTAATAGAAGAAAAAGTAGGCCTTAATCTCCATCATGTGGGATTAGGCCTCAACTTCCTTAATGAGACTCCTATAGCACAAGAATTAAAACCAAGAATCAATAAATGGAAGGGACTCAAACTAAAAAGTTTCTTCTCAGCAAAAGAAACAATCAGTGAATAGAGAGCCTACATCCTAGGAGCAAATTTTTACTCCTCACATATCAGACAGAGCACTACTCTCCAGGGTATATAAAGAACTCAACACCAAAAAAACAAATAATCCAATAAATAAATGGGCCATGGACCTGAAGAGACACTTCTCAGAACATGATATACATTCAGTCAACAAATGTATTCAAAAATATTCATCATCACTAGCAATTAGAGAAATGCAAATTAAAACCACTGTAAGATTTCATCTTACTCTAGTCAAAATGGCAGCTATTATTAATACAACAACAGTAAGTGTTGGCGAGGATGTGGGGAAAAAGGTACACTTATACACTGCTGGTGGGCCTGCAAACTGGTGCAGCCAATATGGAAATCAGTATGGAGATTTCTTGGAAAATTGGGAATGGAGTCACCATTTGACCAAGCTATCCCTCTCCTATGACTATAACCAAAGGACTTAAAAGCATACTATAAGGACACAGCCACATCAATGTTTATAGCAGCACAATTCACAACAGCTAAACCATGGAACCAACCTAATGCCCTTCAATAGATGAATGATTTTTTAAAAAAATGTGTCATATATACACAGGAATATTACTCAGCAATAAGAGAGAACAAAATCATGGCATCTGCAGGTAAATGGATGGAGTGGAGAAGTTAATGCTAAGTGAAGTTACCCAATCCCAAATAACCAAATGCTGAATGTTTTCTTTGATATAAGGAGGCTGATTCATAGTGGGATAGGGAGAGGAAGCATGAGAGGAATAGATGAACTCTAGATAGGGGAGAGAGGTTGGAGGGGAAGGGATGAAGCATGGGTTTTAAATGATGGTGGAACGTGATGATCATTATTATCCAAAGTACATGTATGAAGACACGAATTGGTATGAATTTACTTTGTAAACAACCAGAGATATGAAAAAATTATGCTCTATATGTGTAATATGAATTGTTATACATTCTGCTGTCATATATATAAAAAAGAATACATGGGCAAAGGAACTGAACAGGCACTTCTCTCACCCACGTCCCACTTGGGCAAGGGAAAAGGTTCCTGTGAAAGGAATGGGCTGGCTGTAAAATAAAAAGCTAGGAAAATAGTACCATGAAATAAACATTAGAGACCATAATTAAGTTTTCAGAATGGGGGCAGTGACAGTTTAGGCCACCAAATGCATACGGCTTCTAACAAATGAAGGAGCCCCCACTTGCTTTATTTATACCAGTATAGACCAAAATGGATCCACAGGAGCTTCTTCCAAAAAACAGGATATGGGTGGAGGTAAGCAGGCTGTTCAGTTCTTAACAGGTCATGCCCATCTCTGGTGCTCTGCTGAACTTGTGATGGAGCTGTGTAGGAAGCCACATGAACCAGGCATTCTCAAACCAGCAGGATTGTGGCTGGGAGTTCCTGATAGCAGACTTTCCTGCCTAATGGCTTCAACATCATTTTAGTTCATGCACAGTTCATGGATGGCTCTCTGCATACTTTCCAGAAGAAATCTTATCAGTCAACAAGTATATGTTCAACATCTCTAGCAATTAGAGAAATGCAAATTAAAATGACAAAGAGATTCCATATCACTCCAGTCAGAATGGCAATTATCAAGAATACAAGTAACAATAAATGTTGGCAAGCATGTGGGGGAAAAGATACACTCATACATTACTAGTGGGACTGCAAATTGATGCAATCACTCTAGAAAGCAGTATGGAGATTCCTCAGAAAATTTGGAATAGAACCACCATTTGACCCAGTTATCCCATTCCTTGACATATACCCAAAGAACTAAAAATCATCATATTACATCAATATTTATAGCAGCTCAATTCACAATAGCTAAACTATGGAACCAGCCTAGATACCCCTCAAAAGTTGAAAGGATAAAGAAAATATGGTACATATTTATAATGGAATATTACTCAGCCATAAATATGAATGAAATTATGGCATTTTCCAGTAAATGGTTGGAACTAGAGCCTATCATGCTAAGTGAAATAAGCCAATCCCAAAAACAAAGGCTAAATGTCCTTTCTGATATGTGGATGCTAAAACACATTGGGAGGGAAGAATAGAAGTTCACTGGATTAGACAAAGGGAATGAATGTAAGAGAGAGAGATGGGAATAGGTAAGACTATAGAATGACTAGGACATTACTTTTCTATGTTCATATATGAATACATGATTGATGTTACTTCACATCATGTACAACCACAAGAATGGGAAGTTATACTTCATGTATGTATAATATATCAAATTACACTCTAGCATCATGTATATCTAAAAAAAGAACAAATTTTTTAAAAAAGGAAACTTCTTCCTGACAGTAGCAGTTTCACCTTAAAGATGAAGTCGTGGATTAAATAATTTTACAAGGTTTCTTGCACCCCAAACATTCTAAGAACAAAAGCTAACACTCATAGGTTTTTAAGATTTATGTTCTTTGGCTTTTGAATAACTTTACTTGTTTGAAACATGTGTCTATATTATTTTGGATAACTTCATATTCTAAATGAAAAACTTTTTTTAGTTCTAAAATACCAGAATTTTTCCAGCTATTAATCCATTCAATCCTTATTACTGTGTGAGAATATTGTTCTCACTATCATGATTATTTCCATTTTAGTAGTGGATAAGTTAAATAACTGTTCAAGGCCAGGTATACTCAGTAAGCTGCAGAGTCAGTCAGCGGTCATGCTGTCAGGGCTTACAGTCTTCACCATTACCTTCTACAGAAGATAGTGGCTCACTGCCATAGGAGGTGCTAAATCATTGGACAATGACAATTATTCAGAGCTATTATAAGGGAACACATACATAAAGTGGACTAGACAACATCTAGATCTTTTCCATCTTTAAGTACCTAGAAAATGTGAAGACCAACTCTCAGCATGCTATATTAAAGAGAGTATACCTTGCACCTTAAAACTCTCCAAGTCAAATTCAGTGGAAAAGATGAAGTATATTTCTTTTTTGTCAAACTTAACAAGATAGGAGGAAAGAAATACCAGCAGCTCAACTGAACCATAGTCCTTGCAACTCCCAAGAGGTGGTTTCAAGTTTAAGTTGAACAACAGAAGACAGGAGATCACAAAGAAGGTGGAATAGGTCAGCCCACAGCTCAGACCCTAGAGACACAGTCTCCAAGAAGTCTTTTTAACCATCCTTCCTTCTGGGGAAGATTACTGTTGGGAGCCACTATATCCCCTCAGGGACCCACTCAAGGAGTGTCAATGAGTCCCAACAATTACGCTTTGACCTGAATGAAGACACAAGAGAGTCATGGTTTAGGAGACTTATAACCTGGTGGCTTCTTCCTAACCATCTTTCTGCTAAGGCAGAATTGGAAACTAGATCTCTCATTCTCAGTCTCCATTCTGAACAGTTCCTTCCATCCCTTCTATTCCATAGGCCAACTAAGAGTGCCTCTTTCCAAACCATCCTGGACCTGTCTTCTCTACCTCGCTCACAGAGACCCAGAAAAGCTTGAATTCCAAAAGGAAAGCTAGCAGAAGGTACACCAGCTGCCTGCAAACTTCCCACTTGTGGAAAATTAACAGCCTCCTGGCCAGGACATTTCTTGACAACCTCTGAGCTGACTCCACAGGTGAGGGCTGTGGACATTACAGATGGTTTATAACACCAATATCAAGCAGTAGATCGCCAGCATCTTCACCACAAGCATTCTTTTCCTTGACCCTTAAAAAGCCCCCACAAGGTAAGTTGAATTATTATGCCATTTTACAAAATATAATTTACCAGGTGAAGTAAATGACCAAAAGTCACATTGAGTTGCAGTAGTTAAATCAGGGTAGGTACAAGCCTCAGCCGGACTCCAGATCCTAAAGTTCCCAAGATGTGATATAAAACAGAGATGGTATCCTCCCCACTGATCTCACTTCTCCAGGGTTCCTGTCTATGCACACAGGATCGGGGTGAAGTAGGCAAGACAGGTTATCTAGATCTGAGGTCCTATCTGTCTCCTGAAGTCATAATCTGTGTGGCTTTGTGCTGTGTGCATGCACACTCACACACCTACATGGCCTTAGAGAGGAGATGCTGTCCACTTGCACACTCAGCAGCACTGGAAAGGGCCCTTCACAAGGTGGGGGTGTCTCCTTGTCAAAGCACAGGTGAGAATCTAAAGCACATGAAGGATACCTCCTTGACATCTCTGTTGCCCCGCCCCCAAAAAACAAGGGGAAGCACTTGGCCTCTTCTGTCAATTGTCCTCAGCACCATAACACTCATGTCACTGACTTCTCAGAGCACAAACGTGTCCCAGGAAGTGGATATTGGTGGTCAGCAGTGTCTGAGGCTCTGACTTCCCTCCAGTGAACTCAAGGTTCTGATTCTGCCTCTAGCATTCATGTGGATGCATCTCCATGGTAGCATAAGGGTCTTTTCACCTCTTTTTCCCTGGTTTCGACATAAATCCTCTCTCCCTGTAACCACACTGTATTATCACACCCTTTGACTGTCTATCCTGAAGACCATCCCTGTGCTCAGATCTTTTGGTTCCCTGTTGCTTTGGTTGCTGCATTGATTATTTCAACCCTTTTTCCTATTCTTGCGCCTCTCCTTCTTACATTCTTAGTCCACCACACTTTTTTTTTCTTATCCCTTTGAGGTTGTCCTTATACTGGATTGTCAGTCAGAATATTTCCATCTTCATTGGTCATTTAGTGTATACCTTCAAGCACATACATTTACAACTAAACAAACGAAAAATGGTTAGTGGAACCCACAACCACCTTATAAATTCTTAGTACTTAATAAAGAATAAAGACCTTGCATTAGATGAAAATCCTCCTTAAAACAAAACCACAACTAGTTTTCCAGTCTGATATCTTCCCATTCCCTGTCCTGTCATGTTCTCTGTGCTCTGATAGATACACAACACTTTTTTTTTCCTGGAATCATCCTCTGCTGTCTGAATTTTTGGTACTTGAGGTTATTTCCATGAGGATATTGAACTTCATGCATAAAAATTAGTGATTTTAAAGAAATGGACACAATCGTATCTGTGTATTATATTTTTCATTCCAACAGATGACATCTCTATAGTCAAGACCAATTCAGAAAGGAAGAATAGAGGTAAGAAAAGGAGTGGTGGTTACAGTTACAGGACTGAGGACAATTCATTGAATGACCAAAGAGGGTACAATATGTTTGTCAATTAATGGGAAAGAGCTGGTACAAGGTAGATAATGAAAATACTACTGCATTTTCTCTCTCACATAGCTTAATGTATGGATTTCTCTCCCCATGTATCCACTTTTTGTTCTCAGCTTACTCACAAAGAAAACTCTATCTCCTACCTTCAGTGAGTCAGAGGCTTAAACCAGGCGTGGTACTGCACACCCAATCCCAGGGACTCTGGAGATTTAGGCAGGAGATTACAAGTTTCAGTTCAGACTTGGCAATGAGACTCTATCTCAAAATTTAAATGCCTGGAAATGTAGCTCAGTGGTAGAGTGTCCCTTGGTTCAGTCTCTAGTACTGGGGGAAAAAATGGACTTGATCCGCCAACACCATGGCTACCCTACTAATGAAATCATCACCAAACATGTGAAATATCTATTTTGAATTGAATGTATTAATTATTATACTGCTAAAATGCCAGAATAGCAGAGAATAATATGACAAAAATTTGTGTAAAATTAATTGCGTAGAATTTCATATTTCCTCCAACTTTTAAGATAAATATTACAGATACGCTTGAAATGTCCTTGTTCCCATCCAAAAATCTTTCTGATTCCCACTCAGAGATAATCACTCTTCTACTCTTAATAAGATACTTTACATTCAGGACTTATACTCCCACTACATTTTGGATATATTACTTTAGATTAACATGTACATATATTTTCTGATGTGCCATATATCTTCCAGCAACCCACTTTCTCTCACCACATTAATTTGTGTCTGAAGTATCTATGTGAATTCATGTTAAAAACCATTGAAAGGAATCCATTAGTAAGAATGTAGCACAATTTTCTTATTCATCTCTCACTGAGTGGCCCATTTATAACTTTCCTTTGTAGCAATACACATCTCCTGCATGTCTTCTTGAGGCCATGTCCTGGGGTTTCTCTGGGGCTAGTTAGGAAGATTAATTGCTGTGTGGAAGGTGTATGGATTTCAGCTTCCCTACATATAGGCTCATTGTTTGCCAATCCCTTCCACAAATTGTTTTAGTTTCAATCAGTTTGTTAAGTTTTATGTGTAAAGGAAACCTGTGGCATTTGCATTGAGACTTCATTGAATTCACACATTAACTGGAAAAGAACGGAGGTTTCTATAGTGAGACTTTCCATGAACATTCTCTATAGCCCCATATTTCCTTTCCTTTTTTTGGTCCTTCATTAAAGTTTATTAAAATTTATTGATATTGGAAACTTCTTTTGGACCTCTTTAGTTAGAATTATTTCTAGATGACTCAAAACTTTCCACAACTATTTTAAAAATTTTTTGTCTTTTTTTAACATTTAAAAATCATTTTAACATTTTTAACATTTAACAATCATTACTTTAAAAATCATTACTTAAAAAATGTTTTTAATTAGTTATACATGAGAGCAGAATGCATTTTGTTTCATTGTACACAAATGGAGCACACATTGGTTGTACACAATGTAGAGTTGCACCATTTGTGTAATCATACATGTACCTAGAGTGATGATGTCCTTCTCATTCCACCATCTTTCCTACCCCTAAGCCCCCTCCCCTCCACCCTCCTCTTTGCCCAATCCAAAGTTCCTTCATTCTTCCCATACCCCCTTTCCCCATTATGAATTAGCATTCACTTATCAGAGAGAACATTCCGCCTTTGATTTCTTGGGATTGGCTTACTTTGCTTAGCATATTCTTCAACTCTACCCATTTACCTGCAAAAGCTATGATTTTAATCTCTTTTAATGCTGAGTAATATTCTATTTGTATATATACCACAGTTTCTTTATCCATTCATGTATTGAAGGGCATCTAGGTTGGTTTTACAACTCCTTTTTTTGAGGAGTCTTTTTGAAATTATATTTTCTAATTCATTTATGTAGCATCAATTTTTCTACATAGTGGCTTATAACTAACAAAATTGTTGAAATCTCTTTGGTCATCCAGAGAGTTCATGGATTTATTTGTAGATAATCATATTTTCTATGAGTCACATCTTTTGTTTACAATCATTACTTAGCAAATTCTTTCTATTGATGTTTCCACAAATAGGCTAATACTTCAAGCATTTTATGCAGACTACTAATCTCCATGCTTTATGTGGCTCTGTGGCCACATCTACTCTACCAAATGGCACAAACATCCCAAGCCCCAACCATGAGGGCTTACCTAACTGCTGATCACAAACCCTAAGGGGCCACCACAGCATTGACTATGGCTTATATTTCTTTATCAGGGTTTTCTTTTTGCCCCTCAACCAGGTATGCCTCTCTCTTTCTTTTACATTTGGTTATGTTTTTGGTGGGAGTTTTGTGTTTGCAATTTTCTAAACTTTCTATATATTTTATTAAAAATGGAACCTGTCAACATCAGCTTAGTGTGCCATGTTTTTAGAGCCCAACCTCTGAGATCTTACATTTCTGTATTATATGAAATAAACATAGTCTCTGAGCCTCCAGGCTCATAGGACCCTTTGAAATCAAAGGTATAGGAATTCTAGATGAAGATTAAAAAAAAAGACATCTTAAAAGACAAACCCAAACTGCTTTAAATGTAGATACAAGAATGCACATCCTGATTAGATATGACAGAGATAAGTAGACCTACATCTCTCATGCCTAGCATATAATTCACATATTACTATCAGAAACACTGAGAATTGGTGATTGAATTAATTATAGATTTAATTAGTTTTTAAGTGAAAACCTCTTCAGTAAAATTGGTGAGTTAATTATGAAAACTCAGATTACTGCAACTAATTGATCACACAATATAAAGGTGACTATGGCCCTGATATACAACTAAAATGGCTCTGAAATGTATAATCAAAACAATTCTCTCATGTAATCAAAATATCTGTCTCAATAAAGTCTTTTCTCACCTACCTCCTTGTGGTTTTGGTGGTTTTTGTCTTTATAAATGCTGTGCTTCCACAATTCAAGTGCTGGGAGTTCTTTGAGGCACTAGCCTGCTCCCAGTCGCTTACCTGTCTTGCTCACTAAAGGACTTTTTTCCCTTTCAATTTTGCTCAATAAGTGTGGTGGCCTGTGATTCTCACACTCTGTAATAGTAGTAAAGTCTACTTCCAAAATGGGACACCAAGGGAGAAAATTCACTGGTCTATTTTGGTGGAATCTAAACCCAGTGATCCTTGTGATTTACAATCTCCCAATGCCCCTACAGACCCATCACCTTATGGGGTCTGGGATCACTCTTTGGTCTACAGAACAATTCCACATTTCCAGGCCAGTCCCTCCACTAAGAAATCCTTGCCCTGGAGAATTTAGTCAAAAACTCCAAAATGCCGTCTGTTCCCTATCATGTATAATACAATCAGTGTGTGATTCTGGCTTCTCCATTACATTGTCAGGTCCTTGAGAGCAGGGACTATGACATATACACTGATGAATGAATGAATAAACTGTATTTGTCTCATGCTTACAATTTTTCCCTAAGGTCTAACAAAGACTGTAGACCATGGAATGTGAGATTTAATTATGCAATGATTGAGTCTTGGGTGTTTATGGCATGCTAATAGGGGAGAATGAGCACTTCTTTTTAATTATTTATATATGACAGCAGAATGCATTATAATTCTTATTACACATATACAGCACAATTTTTCATATCTCTGGTTGTATACAAAGTATATTCACACCAATTTATGTCTTCATACATGTACTTTGGATAATAATGATTATCACATTCCACCATCATTTATAGCCCCATGCCCCCTCCCTTCCCCTCTGACCTACCTAGAGTTCGTCTATTCATCCCATGCTCCTTCTCCCTATCCCACTATGAATCAGCCTCCTTATATTAAAGAAAACGTTTGGCATTTGGTTATTTGGGATTGGCTAACTTCACTTAGCATTATCTTCTCTAACTCCATTCATTTACCTGCAAATGCCATGATTTTATTTTCTTTTAATACTGAGTACTATTCTATTGTGTAGATATGCCACATTTTTTATCCAATCATCTATTGGAGGACATCTAGGTTGGTTCCACAGTTTAGCTATTGTGAATTGTGCTGCTATAAACATTGATGTGGCTGTGTTCCTGTAGTATGCTGTTTTCAAGTCCTTTGGTTATAGACCGAGGAGAGGGATAGCTGAGTCGAATGGTGGTTCCATTCCCAGTTTTCCAAGAAATCTCTATATTGCTTTCCATATTGGCTGCACCAATTTGCAGCCCCACCAGCCATGTATGAGTGTACCTTTCTCCCACAGAGGATGAATACTTCTGATTCACACACTGCTCATTTTTTAGACATGAGTGTCCTGGTAAATGTCAGTTAGTTCCAGAGACCAACAGAAATGTTTCTCCAAAGTTTGAGTATCTCTGGATTTTATGAAGGCAGGTATTGAGAAAGCCTATCACTAGAGTCAAAAGTGTTGCATACAAAACATCATAATGCACAGTAATGGCACTAATAATTATTATGGACTCTCCTCACCTTTCATGTCAAAGGAACCATGAAGAAAGAAAACGAGTCTTCTACCATGGAGTTCATCCTATTGGGAGTCACAGGTCAGCAGGATCAGGAGGATTTCTTCTTCATCCTCTTTCTGTTCATTTACCCCATCACAGTCTTGGGAAACTTACTCATCATCCTCGCCATTCTCTCTGACAGTCACCTCCACAACCCCATGTATTACCTCCTGGCCAACCTCTCCCTTGTTGACATCTTCTTATCCTCTGTAACCATCCCTAAGATGCTGGCCAGTCATCTCCTGGGCAGCAAAGCCATCTCCTTTGGGGGATGCCTGACACAGATGTATTTCATGATAGCTTTGGTCAACACAGAAAGCTACATACTGGCAGCAATGGCATATGACCGAGCCATGGCCATCAGCCGCCCTCTTCATTATACAACCATCATGAGTCCAAGGTCCTGTGTCCTGCTGGTGGCTACATCCTGGGTGATTGGAAATGCTGATGCCCTTCCTCACACTCTGCTCACAGCCAGTCTGTCCTTCTGTGGCAGCAAGGAAGTGGCCAACTTCTACTGTGATATTTCCCCCTTGCTCAAGCTGTCCTGTTCTGACATACACTTGAATGTGAAGATGATGTACCTAGGGGTTGGTGTTTTCTCTGTGCCATTACTGTGCATCGTTGTCTCCTATGTTTGTTCTTTTCCACGGTCCTGCGCATTCCATCCACGAAGGGTGTACGCAAAGCCTTCTCCACCTGTGGGTCTCACCTCACAGCTGTTTCCTTATACTATGGGACAGTCATGGGCATGTATTTCTGACCTCTGACGAGTTACAGCCTAAAGGATGCTGTGCTTGCTGTGATGTACATGACAGTGACCCCGATGCTAAATCCTTTCATCTACAGTCTGAGAAACCAAGACAAGAAGGCTGCTCTGAAGAAACTCTTTCAGAGAAGAAGCTCTTCATAACCAATGTGAGGTCATACATTGCACACAGTGCTCACCACTGGGAGGAACTTGGAATATCACCTTCAATGTTATCTCTTACAAGAAACTTCCTTTAAACTTTACAGCCATAAATCTCTAGTCTCCAAAGTCTTATAACCATTTAGTGAAACAACTTATGGAAATTAAAACTTTGACCACATTTCTATTCTGGTTGGCTGATCAGCAGCACAAGCTATTGGGTTTACATTCCCCCTATGCAACTGACTAGCAGAGTAAAGTTGAAAAAAGTTTGAGCCTAGGCTTCTACATCTACATATTGAAACAACAGTATCTGCCCTGCTGGTGTCACAGAGAGTGGTCATAGTAGCTCATGCTTTGAAGACTACAAGTCAGCATTTTTATGTGGCTATTATGTTTTATCCTGCCTAGTAGGCTTGCAAGCCTCTGAGGGCAAGAGCTGTATTCACATAAGACTATCTTCACAATCCTGGTCATATAAGGTATACCCAGTAAACGTTGGCAGAGGTAGAATGGGTGAATGACAATAATGTCTCTGATATGCAATCAGATAAAGATTACAAATAATTGGAGTGTACATAATTTATCCATCTTTAAAATCTTTGAGGAATTTGGGAATATCTTTTTATGTTTCCTTCATATTGATTAAAATAGAATGTCTTTTAAGATCATAGAGTTCTCCCTAAAATTTTACTAAAATGATGGTAATGTAGGTTTTTCATGGTTTAAAGGAATAATGATTCTGATCTAATAAATAAAATCAATGCTGGTATAAATTCATTCCAACACAAAATAAAGCTACAATGATCAAAATCTTAGGTGGCATATAATAAACGAAGAAAAAAGACCAGTGTTGATAATGACGTGACTGGGTTTCTCCTGAGTGGCGCAGGGAAGACGAGGCCATAATTCTGGCCATTAATTCTGATTATGTAGGTAACATTCCCAAAACAGAGTTAACTCAGCACGTCACTGAATACCCACTAAGGGACCCTATGATCCAAGTTTTGTTCTACTTATGATAAAATCAGAAAACTTTCTCAAAACATTAATGACATATAAATGATCTCTCATCGATCTCATTTTTTCCAATAAAATAATGTTCTTAAAAGATGGCTTGAGTATATCCTAGAATAATACACAGGTTGTTTTATTATCCATTTTTTAACTGCAAGATAAAATATAAAATTATTATCTTCTATATTTAATTCATATTGCCAAGAATTTGTCCATGAATGTTTGAAAATGATGGTACTCACATTTCTGGGACCCTAAAACACCAAGGATGAGAACTATCACAATTTTCTTCTTTTAAACTGAAAAGGATTTGATTACAAATTATAAATTTGTATGAATTAATGATCACAGGATGCAATAAATAAAGGTATTTTATTAGGGCATTTTCAAGGTTAGGCAATGAAAATGTCACATAAATTTTATCTGTTCTCTGTCTCTCCCAGCCTGAATGTGAAGGTTGGAGATCTATCTTGTTCCTTGCTCTACTTCAGCGGTTAGAACAATTGACATATAGTAACTACTTAATAAAATTGTGTTAAATGAATAAGTGAATCCTTCAATAATATGTTTAAATAATATATACAAGGTTAATATTTCTGCTATGGGTATAACTCAATAAGGTCAAATATAATAAGATATTTCAAATATTTTCTATAGAGAAATATTAAGTGCCAAAGAGAACACTACAGAAAAAGAGCTGAGAAAATATAGATTCTTAGAAGAAGTCTAAACACCTAACTGCTGAAATCAAACTCATATTATTCCTCTGCATTAAGTTAGATAAGAGAAGTTGACCTTCTTTTTTTATTTCCTATAATAATCATAAGAATCTATGTGTATACGTATAGATTTCATTGCAAATAAAAACTACTACCCCTATCTTTCTGAGCTATCTCCCTTTGATTCTGTCAAGTATGCTGTCCTGAAATAATATTAACACAGTAATTTAAGTTACTCCATGTAAACCCTAGGATTGACTAAGTTTGGAAAAGCCTTGATAGCTGATACGTCAATGAAGTTTACTTAGGATGGTTAAGGAAACAGAAATCACATCTGTTATATTTAAACCCAAAACACTGAATACAAAGAATCTGATACAAAGGTGTATTCTGAAAAAGATTAACAGAAGGGAAAAGAATGCTGAGGTTGCCCAATGATTATTGAGTGCAGAAGTGACTTCCTGTAGGACCAGAGTCATGAAAGGGAAAGGTGGTGGTGGTGATCCGGACCTAGGGACATGGAGGAGGGATGACCATATCTCTGATACTCTAATCTCTGAGGACCACTCAGCTGCCCCTCAGTCTTCACTTGTAGAGGTGACTTCTATTTGGGGGGAATCTAAATCCTCAAAAGCACTATTTAGGGGCAAGATGATTTTATGGAGTTGCTATTTGTTTTATTTGTTAGTCATGGAAATATTAAAAGGCATCCCAGACACAGCACCAGACAGTCCTCTTTGTCCTCCATCATATAGCAATAACATGATGCCCTTGGTCATTGGGGTCAATCACCCTCACCAACAGAGAAATCTCTTTTTTCATGAGACATACTACAATTTGATTGAATCTTAGCAACAAAATACTACATTTAAAAAATGCAAACTCCCAAAGATTATTATTGATACCATTTTTATAAGGCTATAAAGAATGAAAACAACAAATTTTTTTTTCAAGAATATACACGTATGCCATTGAAGCACATTAAAAACAAATGACCAAAATTAAAAAAAAAATAAAAAATAAAAATAAAAATAAAAAAATGACCACAGGCTCAGATGAGCGGAAATTCAAGATGAGATAGTCAGGGGAATTAAACTAGGGGTACTATGTTGGTAGGTAAAATATATGACCACAGTCATAATCCTTTGTCAGATGAATAGCTAGTAAAGATTTTCTCCCATTCTGTAGGCTGCCTCTTTACCCTATTAATTGTTTTCCTGTGCTATGCAGAATTTTCTCCGTTTCTAGATTTTTCAACGTGTTCTCATATAATTGTTCATAATAAAAGTTTCTAATGATCCTTATAGTTTTTGGTATCCATTATAATGTCTCCTTATTCATCTCTTTGTTTATTTATTTGAATTCTCTTTCTTTATTTTTCCCTTGGGTAACCTGGCTAAATCTTGTCAAATTCATCTTTTTTAAAAAAGTATTTCATTGATATTTTATATTTTTTTAATTCTTCATTTTATTTCCCTTTTTTATATTTCTTTCCTTCTCTTGATTTGGGGTTTCATTTGTTCTTTATTTTTATTTTCTAATTCTTAAGCAGTGAATTATTTTACCAGTGTAAAGCAGTTAGGAATGTGAACCATCCCTAGATGTTAGGTGATACAAATAAATTAGTGTTAAATTTTTAAGTGACATAATTCCTTAAGAAATACATAAATATATAACTCTTTCCTTAAGCATTTCTATTTTTATAAATACACATAGACATTTACCAGTGAAATGATATGATATATAGAATTTGCTTCAAACTAATCTAAAGGGCTAGGGGATGAGGAAGAAATTGTAGATAAAAACAAGCAAATCTGGCCATGAGACAGTGACTGTTAAAAAGGGTGACAGGTATTTAAACTGACTTCATATTGGCTCACTTTTTTTTTTATTTAGCTAAAAATAATGCTGATGAAATCATGGGTCTGATGGTAGTTTAGGGTGGAGTTGTTTCAAATACATAACCTTCAAAATAAAATGTAGTAGATATATTATATAATATACACTATATCAAATTTTAACAGACATACACAATATAACAATTGTTAAACAATAGAGGATGTAGCCAATATTAAATTAATAAGAACAGATATTACACCACAATGAAATATCACTTCACACCTGTTGGAATGACCATTATCAAAGAAATACAAGATAAATGTTGGTAAGGATAGGAAGGGGGTGATGTGAAGGGACATGAAGGTACCCTTACAAGAAGTCATCACTATAGGAAATGAGGTTAACCTCCAGAGTGCTACCAGTGGGCCTTTATCCTAAGTACCCATGATGTTTCCGTTTTTAAACATTTTTTCTTAACTTTCCAGCTTCATTTTATTACCTAACACATTAGCATCACTGTTGTTCAGTCTGCGTCTGATAATTACAGAGTTCCTACATGCTTTCCACGTGTTGGTTCTTGCTTTTGGAATCTTATTTCCTTGTATGATTACTTTGTTTATATGTTGAATATTATCCTTAAAAATATTAAGAAAAATAATGTGAAGTCTAAGGGACATTGTTTTCCTCCAAACATTTTTTTTCAGTTGCTTTTACTTAGTATTTGAAATCATCTTGATCCAAGATTAGTGTCTGAGATTTTCCAGATCTCTATGGTTCAAAGCTTGGTTTCAGAATGCATGGATTCTTCTTTATTTTTCGTTTATCCTTACTCCTAGGGCAACTTTTAGGACTGATGCACGGTAATGATTTGTTTACTTCTTGTAAACTAGACTCATTGCCCAAGATCTTTGCCTGTAAATATCAACATTGGAGCAATTGTCTGTGTTCATCTCAAGAAGCTGTCTTGGGATTGCCTCCCCAAATCCTCTCCAAAACTGATAAATGGGCCCTGTTCAGCCCCATTCTACATGAAATTGGGATCCAAGCCTCAGTTCTTAGATCCCCCAGACCATTTAGAGCATAAAGAGCCTTAAATTATGTCTCTCTTTTTATAGGGACTGAGACCCAGGGAACAATTTCCTGCTCCTCATCTTTAGCCAAAAACATAAGTCATTAAGCCCTATTCAGAAAATTATGCATTAGAGTCCCTTATGCCCTTTTTAGCCTGTATAGGAGAAAAGTGGAGACAGCTGAACCAGAGAACTCCAAGAACAACACAGAGCAGTGAGTAAGGTCTCAGGCTTGCTTTCTCTTCTCGGTCTCTGCCACCCCCCAGCCCGCAGGGGCAGCTGAACTTAAGGTGGCTTGTATGAATTTCCAGGGACACCAAACAAAACACAGACACACACACTTTACCTTTAAAAAAGCTTCAGGAAGGCTCCTCCACTCTTGGCCTCAAGCTCCCCAAATGGAGAGCGAGGGAAAGTCTCCAGAGGCTGATGAGAGAGAGAGAGCACCAGCACGTTTGGAAGTGGGCTTTTATTGGGAGGGCCCTCATTCTTAGAAAGTTCCATCCAAAAAAGGTAAGAAGGGGCGGAGTTACAAGGGACATGTGAGTGTCGTTTGACCCAAGGGCTGTAGGGCAACACCTACATCTGAAGACACATCCTCAAACTTCTGGTACTGGGGCAATGTTCAAGTCACTATGAGATGTAGTGACAGTCAAAGCCTCTCCACTCATAGATGGAAGATGTGAATCATTCAGAGTGGCTCCCCACACTTCTCTCCAGCCCCCACTCTCTCCCTCTCACCTCTATTTTGTCTTTCACATAATATGTATTCTAACCTCTTGGTGTTTAAAGGTAATATAACAATCCTTCAAATCTTTTAAGTGCTGTATGGTTTTCAAATTACTGCCACATGCCCTGCTGCCTGTGATTCCCACCACCTGCTATTCAGGTGAGATGAGGGAACTCCAGGAGGTTGTGCTCTAGTAGAATGGACAGAATGGAGGAGGTGCCAGAGCCTGCTGCGAGTCTGAGTCCTTTTCCATATTGCCCCTGCAATCTCTCCACTCACAGCTGAGCCATGTAATAGAAGGGTTTGTGCCTCCAAGGACCATCTGAGCACATCAAGGTCCAGAACCTACTCACTCTTCCAGACTCAGAGCAGAGTTTCTGAAGTGTGGGATTAGAACTGCCAGGTGCTTGGTAAAATGGATTTGGTTCTCAGAATAGAACTAGTACTTTATAGGAAAAGGACAGGGGATTAACATTTTGCTTTAAATCATCACAAGTGATCCTGGCACTCAGTAAAGTGCAGGAGACTCTTGCATTGAGCACTAGAAAGCAGGGTATCAGTTCCTCTGAAGGTCCTCTGACTTTTTGGATCTTGTCTACTTTCCCTTCTGTCAGGCAGTTGTCTCAGAGAGTCTGACTGAAGAAAGTAGTGTCTGCTGGAGTCTAAGGAGGTGGAAGATCTTTCTCCATGGCAGAAACAGACATGGCAGCTGAGGGTGCCCAAGATTTAGGTCACTGTGGGGAGTGAAAGTTCCCTCTTTCATTTGCAAATTCTTTTTGTTGTTGTTGTTTTCTTTTAATTTTCGTTTTGGTTTTGGTTGTTTGAGGTCCTGGAGATTGAATTCAAGGCATTGCACTTGGTGAGCTATACTCCAGTCCCTTCTGTTGTAATTCTTTTGTTTGTGTGTTTTGTCATTGTTGTTTTTTCCAGTCCTGGGGATTGAACTCAGGGGCTCTCTATCACAGAGATACATCCTCAATCCTTTTTATTTTTTAGAGAGGGTCTCACAAAGTTGCTAAAGTTGGCCTCAAATTTGCAATCCTCCTGTCCCAGATTAGCCAGGATTATAATCATGCACCAGCGCACCCAGCTACAATTCTTTATTTTTTTCTAAGTGGCAAGCAGCCTCCTTTTTGCTGGTCACAAGTTTCCAGGTTTTCTCCTTCCTCCAGGTGGTGGGCTAACACAAGGCAAACACACAGCATGGAACTCCTAGTCACCACTCCTCTCCGCCATCAAATCACACTGTGATGTTGGGCAGATCCTCAGCTCAAAGCTGCAGTTGCACACTGCATGAAATAATGATATAAAACCACAGGAGAAATATATGAGTAACAAAAAAAAAAAAAGATTCAGGATACAGTCTCTAGAAGGGCTTACTCTAGTTTCCACTCAAATGCCAAAAGATCACCACATCATTACTGCATAATTTGATACCTTATTATATAAAGAGACCCCAATCATCACTTCCTTGCCCTAAGAGTACTAATCAGCTCTGAAACAATCTCTCAGCCCACAGGCTCCTGCTACCTGTCTGTGTGTTCTCTCTGATGGGAAATTCACTTCTTCCCCAGAACCCTTTGCTTTCTGCTCCCTCAAGTCCTCTGGGTAATAGCCTCATGTCTTTCTGACTCTCTGTCATGTCCTCGTTCCTGACCTGGACAACTCACACCCCTTTGTACAGAAAGCTCAGATTTCCCACACTCTTCTCTCTCCTGTGCAGTTGTACTTCAGCACCTGACCCAAATAAATCACCAGCTCAACATCCTGGGCCCTTCCCTGCAATCACAGTATGGACTGAGGCTGCTTCTGTCTGAAAGAGGGGCAAAAGCAAGCCCAGGATGAAGAGGAAATACTGAAAATGGCTGGAAAAATACCAGAAATTTGAGGAATTGGTCAAGAAGAGGACTCCCTCAGACATCCCCATGATAGTCCTTCCGATTGACAAGAAGTCTTTAAGGTTCAAAGAGTATTTCCACATACATCATTTCCTCTCAACAAAAGAAACAATCAGTGAGGTGAATAGAGAGCCTACATCTTGGGAAAAAATCTTTATCCCTCACACATCAGATAGAGTATTAATCTCTAGGGTATATAAAGAACTCAAAAAGTTAAACACCAAAAAAACCAAATAACTCAATCAATAAATGGGCCAAGGACCTGAACAAACACTTCTCAGATGATGATATACAAACAAGCAACAAATATATTTTAAAAATGTTCATCATCTCTAGCAATTAGAGAAATGCAAATCAAAACTACTCTAAGATTTCATCTCACTCCAGTCAGAATGGCAGCTATTATGAAGACAACAATAAGTGTTGGCAAGAATGTGGGGGAAAAGGTACACTCATACATTGCTGGTAGGACTGCAAATTGGTGCAGCTAATATGGAAAGCAGTATGGAGATTTCTTGGAAAACTGGGATTGGAACACCATTTGACCCATCTATCCCACTCCTCAGTCTATACCGAAGGGACTTAAAAACAGAATACTACAGGGACATAGCCACATCAATGTTTATAGCAGCATAATTCACAATAGCTAAACTGTGGAACCTACCTAGAAGCCCTTCAATAGAAAATTGGATTAAAAATGTGGCATATATACATAATGGAATATTACTCAGCAATAAAAGAAAATAAAATCATGGCATTTGCAGGTAAATGGATGGAGCTAGAAAAGATGATGCTAAGTGAAGTTACCCAATCCCAAATAACCAAATGCCAAATGTTTTCTCTGATATAAGGAGTCTGATTCATAGTGGGATAGGGAGCGGGAGCATGGGAGGAATAGACAAACTCTTGACAGGAGGGAAAGGGAGGGGGCATGGGGTTAGAAACGATGGTGGAATGTGATGGTCATTATTATCTAAAGTATGTGTATGAAGACATGAGTTGGTGTGAATATACTTTGTATACAACCAGAGATATGAAAAATTGTGCTCTATATGTGTAATAAGAATTGTAATGCATTCCACTGTCATATATAAATAAAAAAGTTTTAAAAAAGAATATTAAAACTTAAATAGTGATTTGAATAAATAAAAGAAGTAATGGGATTCAGTGTAGTATTTTGATACATGTACATAATAGGTACTAATCAAATCAGGGTAATTATCATTTATACTCCTTATCATTACTTTGTGTCTGGAGCCTTTGTGCTCCTCTCTTCCTTATTCGTGAAAGTGTTTACTACCCTGCTTTAATCATTACACACTCTATACACATATCAAATTATCACAGTGTCCCCCATAAATTTGTGCAACTAAAATAATACCTAATAAAATAAAAAAAATGGATGAAAACCTCCCAAATCTGGAAAGAGATGCCAATGTCCAGGGAAAGGAAACCCAGAGATCTCCACCAATTAAATTCAAACCAAAGAGGAGTTCACCAAGACATACCCTGAAATTGTCAAAAATCCAAGACAAAGAAAGAATACTGAAAGCAACAAGAGACACAAAACATATCACATTCAAGGGAACCCTCAATACAGCTTCCAACAGATTTCTCAGCAGAAACCCTGCAGGCCAGGGAGAATGTGCCAAAGAAAAAAAAAAGCCTGCTAACCAGGAACACTTTACCCAGCAAAGTGGTCCTTCAGAAATGAGAAAGAAATAAAAACTCCCCCAAACAAAAGCTAAGGGAGTTCATCACCACTAGGCCTGCTTTACAGGAATTGCCAAAGGGAATTCATTAAGCTGAAACAAAAGCTGCTAATTAATAAAAACACATGAAAGTGAAAACCTCAATGGATTGAGTAATACATAGTCATACTCAGAATTCCTTAAAACTGAGGAGTTCAAAGCTTCAAAACGCAGAGTAATAAAGAGATGGAAACATTAATTGCTATGATTTGATCAGTACAGATAGCATATACATAGAAATATCACACTGTATCCCATAAATATATACAATTATTATGTTAATTTTTTAAAAAATAATGTTTAAGGAGATAGAAACCTTAACCACCTTTACTTGATCATTACAAACAATAGAATTATTTATAGAATGTAAAAAATTATCACACTGTAACCCATAAATTTGTACAAATGAAATAATAAAATTAATAAAAAGAAAATAATAACAGATATAACTCATCAAAATTGTAAGAAGAAATTGGAAATTTTATGTTTAATGATAAAGGACTGCTTAAAATTATGAAGGAAAAAAAAACTCCTAATACTGTAAGAGTAGTGTGTGTAAAACAATTTAATCCCTAACAGGAGAGTTAAAAGACAAAATCCCAGACTAGGAACAAAGCTCAGTGGTAAAGCACTTGCCTACCAAGTAGTATGTGTAGGGCCTAGATAAAAAGACAAAATCACAACTATAATTATTTATTAATAGATACAAATTACAAAAACAAATGTAAAATTTTGACATCAAAAGAGAATGGCTAAATAGATAAGGGGAGGGTGGAGATCCAACCATATGCCATCTACAAGAAACTCACTTTACTGTTAAGGAAATACACAGACTGAAGCAAAGAGATTTTAAAAATAATAAAAGATATTCCATGCACATGGGAACTGAAAGAGAACAGGGATATGTTAGTCAAAATAGGATCTAGGTCAAAAACTATAAAAACAGACAAAGTCATTACACGATAATAAAAGGATTAATTCACCAAGAAGACAATTGTAAATGTCTGTGTACCCAACTTCATTAAATGATCTGCAGGATAGATCACAATGCTATGGCATTATGGGGTCTCAATGCCTCACTTTTAACAATGAACAGATCATCTAGATAGAATATTAATATATGTGAACTTGAGTTACACTTTAGACTAAATGCACTTACCAGACGTTGAACATTCCATCAAGTGCAATTGTGGCAAGATAAAGAGCCTTAGCCAACTTTCTTAGTCCATTTTGTGCAGCTATAACAGAATGCCTAAGACTGTGTAATTTATTAAAATAGAACTTTATTTCTCACCATTTTGGATACTGGGAAATCCTAAATAAAGTGCTGTCTAGTGAGGGCTGGATCTCTGTTTCCAGGAGAGTGCCTTGTTGCAGCATCTTTCAGAACGCGGGGGGGGGGGGGGGGGGGGGGGGGATGCTGCGCCCTCACATGGCAAGAGAGCTGAAAGTCAACCTGACGCCTTACTTATAAGGGCCTTGACACCATTAAAAGGAGGAACTCTCAAAGCCTAATCACCTCTTGATACTATCACATTGGCCATTGAGTTTCAACACATGAATTTTCAAAGGAATCAAACTAACAGGGAGATCTGGAGTGAATAGTGACCATCAGAGTTATTCCATATAGGCCAAAATGGACAGTCTTTACACACCTGCCTCGCTCAGTCAGCGTGAGCTACCTTGGAAAAGGTATGACTTTGGGAAAGGAGGCTAAAGCAAACCCTGATGCCTGGCCGATCTGCTGACAACACTTCCTACAATGAATGGAAATTTGTTGAAGGGAGAACCGTCCTTAAATCTCATCTTTGTGTTTCCACAGACAGGCTGCATGCCACTGACGTTTTCCATGTATACAAAAACTAGTAAGGCAGTTTTGTCGATAGCAACTCAAATCTTTTAGAGCATCACCAACCAATAATGTTTACTCTGGAGTGTAGCTGCCATTTAATGTGCTTGATTTTTTAAAGTATTTTATTAATATATTATTAACATAATGATACATGATAATAGTTTGAATAGCAGTTTGGTCTATTTCATTCCCCTGCAGCTCCCATCCCCCCCCGCCCCTTTCCCTCTCCTCACCCTTCCCCTAATCCTCATTCTGTACTCTAAGGTGTTCCTTCTATTTTCAGGAGATCCAATCCCCGCCACCGCTGCTGCGCTTTTCTATCTTCCACATGAGAGAAAACATACGATCCTTGTCTTTCTGAATTGTTTATTTGGCTTAGCTTGAGGTCCTCCAGTTCCATCCATGTTTGACATTACGTGGGGTTGGGTCTCCAACAGTGAGCACTTAAGAGACCTTAGAAGGTCTCTGCTCTGGCTGGGAGCTCCTGGCTGGGGCTGACTCCAGCCCGCCTAGTCGGGGACAGAAAGTTAGGGGCTGCCCACAGTGGTCTTCTCCGACCTCATGCAGGACTCTACCCCAGCCTCAGGCTTGGTCCGCCGCACAGCATCCAAGGGTCCATTCGCGACCCTTTGCCCGTATGTGTTCTATAGAAGGCGGTGTGCTGCCTCCTCCTGCCCGGCCCAGTTCCAGCTTTGTCCCTGGAACTTTCTCAACCTCCTCTAGTAGTTACTGAAGTAATGTAAAAGAATATGCGCCTCCAGCTGCGGACCTGGACCCCAAAAGAAATATGGAGCCCCGCTGTGGTTGATCTCCAGGTCTACAGCTATATCCCTAGCACTTACTCCCGAGGTGGCGGGGAGGCACTCAACAACCCTGGACCGATAGCCAATGAGGAGATGGGTAGGGCGGGCCTGCTGAAGGACCAGCCAATGAAAAGCCGGGAGAGGTCTGCTCTCAAATTACCCTTGCGCCCCGCCACTGGCCCTGGTGCTCTGCTTCCGCAGGTTGCGCGCACCACCCAGTGGCGGTGGGTCAGAATGGAGAGCTTTTTAGAAGCAAAACAAAAATCCCGCTGTTCTAACTTTGGTGGTGCTCCCCAGTTTCAGAAGGAAACAGGACTCTGTCAACCGTCTCTGCCCGCCCGCTGGGGAGAGAAAATCCTGAACCGTCACTCTTCCTTAAAATTAAGTCATTCTTTGCCTTTTGTTTTGTTGGTGGTGCTGGGAATTGAACCCAGGGACTTGTGCATGCAAGGCAAGCACCCATACCTAAAGTAACAACTACATATTAACTGTTAAATTTATGGTTAAATTCTAAAATATAAAAAATCTAGTCATTCTTTCCCATGAATGATCACCAGGCTCCTGCCCTGCTCCTCGTTCTCATCTGTAAAAGCATTTGATACAAAGATTCTAAATAAAATAATAGGAGCTTAATTCCAGGAGTACAAGAACAATACATAATGTCAATGGTCTATTGGTCATTAGACCAACAGTCATTTGATGGAATGCAACATGGATTACTGATTTTAAAAACAAAAATGAAATTTTCAGTAAAGTAGGAATTAAAATAATTTGGTAAAGACTCAGAGAACCATAGCGAATCTTGCACTGTGCGATACGTAAGAATCATTCCTATTCAAGTTAAGACAGAAACAAATTACTCCTGTGCTCATGGGCATTAATTAATGTTTTTTTTTTTTTTTTTTTTTTTGGTGGTGCTGGGGATTGAACCCAGGGCCTTGTGCATGCAAGGCAAGCACTCTACCAACTGAGCTATATCCCCAGCCCCCTAATTAATGTTTTGAAGAGAAGGGCAAGACACAAGACCTCAAAGGTGGCAGAGAAAATGGGGGAATTAGTGGGCAGGATGTGGAGGACAAAATACCATTGCAAGTGAAACAATTTATACCTGGAATTCAAGAAGCATTAAAACCTAGAGAATTCAGTAAGTTGTCTGGAAAAAAAATATTTATATATGAAATGTGAAAGAGTATACAGGAAGAAAGAAAAGGAAAGTGCTCACATATGTTAGCATCAAGGACTTCAAAGATTTTGGAGGATAAATTCCCATTCATTGGAGGAAGGCAGGAATTTTTTTTTAATGTAGATGATATGATTGTATTATTTGAAACATAGAATCAATTGAAAATTATAATAGGGAATAGAATGATTTGGCTAAGTGCAAAATCAACATACTAAAACTAATAGCATTTTTGTATTAAAAGAACCAGGTAGAAAATACAGCTAGGATAAAAAGGATCTCATGTATTACAGAGGCAAAAAAACAAAAACAAAAACAAACAAACAAACAAAAAAAAACTAGGAATAAATCTTCTAAGAAATAATTTCTATCTATAAGCTACTGGAGTATTTTTTAACTTCAAATAATATAAAGATATAACCTATGTTTACACAGGAAGGCTCAATATCATAAAAATGTCCACTTTCCTTAAATTAAAACTTTAATGTGGCCCCCATAAGAATTCCATTAAAAAACCTTTGGGGAATTAGAAAAGCTGTTCTTAAGTTTACATAAAATTATAAATTTACTTAAGTTTATGTAAAATCAAAGAAATGACAAATTTTCCCTAACCCCAAAGGCACAGATGGCAAGATCCAAAACAATGAAAACATTTTTAATTGATGCCAAAACTTATCATTAAGAAATTTCAGATCAACTGTATAATCAGATCCCAAGTACCTTTAGGGGGGGAAAAACATGAAATAAACATGATCAACTACAAAAGTCAAGAATCCAAATGGTTTTTCCAGATGCTAGAACAGTGGAGCAATACTTATATAATTTTGTAAAAATAAATATTTTCAACAATTTTCAACCAAACTAGCAATCTAGATAGAGTAAAAGCAGAATAAACGTATTTTTAGATGGGAAAGAACTTAACACATTTGTCTCCCATTCTGCTTAAGAAGGCTCTAGGGGATCGCCTCTGGGGGAAAAACAAGGAGCCAAGTGAAGAACAAGGAATTCATAGGATTCCCCCAGAGGGTTCAGTGCCAGGAAAAATAGAGCCTCAAAATGAAATTATGTGCATGAGAAATTGGCCAGGAAAAATTGAGGTGATTATTCACTCTAAGGAAAATGAACAGCAGTACAAGAAAGAAAATAGAATTCTACTTAACTTCATGATGACCAATATATCATTATAATGACTGGTATACCTTCATTGCCCTAATAACTAAAAATATTGATTTGGGAAAGATGATGAAAGGGAGGAGAGTTAAAACAACTAATTTCCTGTCTTCCTAGGAGGAAGAAAATAAATAACTAAAATTAATCAACCAATAAACAGCAGTATAATCACATTATCAAACAATATTGCAAAAATAAAAAGGAAAAAAAAAAGGTTCAGGAGAGATTGCCCCTAGAGAGCAAAACTGGGAATAGGAAAAAGTGAACCCAGGTGAATAATTTTTATTTTAAACCTACTGGTATCTAAATTATTCAACTATGATTAATTTATTTTAATAATGGTATAAAAAATTAAGGGGAATTCTGGAAAATCAGAGATCTAGGGAGGAGGGGAGTTCAGCCCTACCAGGGATTTTTAAAATATTACCAAGTTACAGTAAGTTAAATAATTGGTACTAACATAGAATAAGGCAAGTGAGCACAGATATGTATGTAAGACAAAGATGGCATTTCTGCTCAACAAGAAAACATTGATATTTTCACCAACTAGTGCTGGGAAAACTGGATAGCCATCTAGAACAACAACAACAACAAAACGAATCTTCACCTCACTTCTTCCTGCATACCTAATTCCAAATGAAACAAAGATTTAATTTTTTTTAAATGAAACCATTGAATGTTTAAGACAGATGCATGGAGAGGGAGTAAAAGAAGATTTTATAATCTTAAAGACAAATTAGATTAGCACTAAATCATGAAGCCATTAAAAACAATTGATTTAGGGCATACTGCTTGTTCCCTCCTTAATCTACTTTCCTCTCTTTCCTTATTAAAAAGTCTTGATTTTGATGTTAGAAGAGTGTGAACCATGTGCCCAATTTCTTTTGAAATTCCCTTGCACTCAGAGGTAGCCATATGATACAGTTTTAACTAATAAGATGTATACAGAAATGGATTTCTTTGAAAGTTTTCTTCCCTGATATAGCTCCAACCTCTTTATTCTTTGCCCTTCCATATGTGGAACACAGACCCAAGGATTGGAGAGGTAGCAGCCACCTAGTGACCACATGGGGTTGACAAAGAGTGCATGCTAAGGACAGTGAAGTGGGAAAATGCAGAGAGCCTGGTTCTCTGGTGGCATCACTGAGCCCCCAGACTGCCTTACCTCCAGGCTTCACATTTGTACAAAAACAATTTAGAAAGAAGATAAAGTTATGGCTCTTTTTCAAATAAAAACGAACAGGTATTAAATGTTTTATTTAATGCATCAATGAGGAAATTGACAAGGTGTTATAATCCAAAGAACAGATACACTTATTAACAGAATGTATAAACAGAGGCAAAGTGTGTAACAGTGAGGGAGAGCTGTCTTTTCTGCTACATAATTCACTTGCATATGAATAGACTAGATATGAATAGACTAGAACTATTGCTTTATTATCAGTTATCTAAAACTTATTTTAAAAAGAAAAAGAATAGAAGGTCCCATATAATCAGAATTGGTTAACCTAGAAAGGTGTGCTCTGGACAATACAGTTTTCTGAAGAAGAACAAATTCTTCTCTGCATGTCGCTTGAAACAAATATTCTCCCATTGGTTAAAAAAACATAATAAGGCTATTGTAAATGGGGTAGTTTTCCTAGTTTCTCTTTGGGAGGTTTTGTCACTGACATACAGAAATGTTTTTGATTTATGGGTGTTGATTTTATATTTAGCAGTTTTTCTGAATTCATTTATTAGTTCTCGAAGTTTTCTGATGGAATTTTTCAGATCCTTTAAGTATAGAATCATGTCATCGACAATTAGTGATAGTTTGAGTTCTTCTTTTCCTATCCATATCCCTTTAATTCTTGTCTAAAATCTCTTGCTAGAGTTTCAAGGATTATGTTAAATAGAAGTAGTGAAAGAGGGCATCCGTGTCTTATTCCAGTTTTTAGAGGGAATGCTTTCAATTTTTCTCCATTTAAAATGATGTTGGCCTGGGGCTTAGGATAGATAGCTTTTACAATGTTGAGATATGTTCCTATTATCCCTAGTTTTTAGAGTATGTTAAACATGAAGGGGTGCTGTATTTCATCAAATGCTTTTTCTGCATTTACTGAGATGATCATATGATTCTTTAAGTATATTAATATGATGATTATGTTTATTGATTTCCATATGTTGAACCAACCTTACATCCCTGAGATGAATCCCTCTTGATCATGGTGCACTATCTTTTAAATATGTTTTTGTAATTAATTTGCCAGAATTTTATTGAGAATTTTTGCATCTATGTTCATTGGAGATATTGGTCTGAAGTTTTCTTTCTTTGATGTGTCTTTGCCTGGTTTTGGAATCAGGGTGATATTGACCTCATAAGAATGAGTTTGAGAGTATTCTGTCTTTTTCTATTTTATGGAATAATTTGAGGAGTATTGGTATTATTTCTTCTTTGAAGATCTTGTAAAACTCAAAAAATTAAAAAAAAATCCTTAGGAATCAACTTAACAAAAGAGGTGAAAGCCCTCTACAATGAAAAGAACAGAATTCTAAAGAAAGAAATTAAAGAAGGCCTTAGAAGATGGAAAGATCTTCCTTGTTCTTGGATAGACAGCATTAATATGTCAAAATGATCATACTACAAAAACACTATACAGATATAACACAATGCCAGTCAAAATCCCAATGACATTCCTCAAAGAAATAAAAAAAGCAATCATGAAATTCACCTGGAAAAATAAGAGACCCCAAATAGCCAAAGCAATCCTTAGCAAGAAGAGTGAAGCTGGTGGCATCACAATACCAGACCTTAAACTATACTGTAGAGCAATAGTAACAAAAACAGCATTGTATGGGCACTAAAACAGATATGTAGAACAATGGTACAGAATAGAGGATGCAGAGACAAACCAACATAAATACAGTTATCTCGTACTAGGCAAAGGCGCCAAAAATATTTCTTCAAATGCTTTTTCTTTTTCAGCAAACATATGAAAATTATTGGAAAAAAATAGCACCTTCAACAAATGGTGCTGGGAAAACTGAAAATCCATATGCATAAAAAGAAATTAAGCCCTTATTCCCTCACTATACACAAAACTCAACTTAAAGTGGATCAAGGACCTAGGAATTAGACCAGACACCCTGTGCCTAAGAAGAAAATGTAGGCCCAAATCTTCATCATGTTTGACTAGGCTCTATAGCGAAAGACTTCTGTAGCACAAGAAATAAAATCAATAATCAATAAATGACATGAATTCAAAGTGAAAACCTTCTTTCATCAAAAGAAACAATAATGCAACAAGAGAGCTTAGAGAATGGGAGTAAATTTTTACCACACACACATCAGATACAGCACTAATCTCCAGGATATAGTGGAGATTATATATATAAAGAACTCAAAAACTTTAATACCAAAAATCAAATAATCCAATCAATAAATGGGCTAAGGAACTGAACAGACACTTCTCAGAAGATGATACAATCTATCAACAAACATATGAAAATTATTCAACATCTCTAGCAATTAGAGAAATTCAAATCAAAATTACTCTAATATTTCATTTCAATCTGATCAGAATGGCAGTTATTAAGAATACAAGCAACAATAAGTGTTGGTGAGGATGTGGGGGAAAAGGCACATTCATACATTACTGGTGGGACTGCAATATGGTATAACCAAACTGAAAAGCAGTATGGAGATTCCTTGGAAAACTGGAAATGGAATCACCATTTGACCCAGCTATCCCACTCCTCAATTTATAACCAAAGGACTTAAAAAACAGCATACTACAGTGACACAGCCCATTGTTGTTTATAGCAGCACAATTCACCTTAGCTATATTGTAGAACCAAATTAGATACCATTCAATAGATGAGTGGATAAAGAAACTGGTATATTTCAATCATGAAATTCATCTGGAAAAATAAGGGACCCAGAATAGCCAAAGCACAATGGCTACACAATGGAATATTACTTAGCATTAAAAGAGAATAAAATCGTGGCATTTGGAGGTAAATGGATGGAGTTGGAGACTATCATGCTAAGTGAAGTAAGTCAATCAAAAAAAAAAAAAAAAGGCCAATGTCTTCTCTGATAAGTGGATGCTGATCCATAATGGGGGTGAGTAGGGGGAGCATGGAAGGAATGGAGGAACTTTGGATAGGGGGAAAAGGAGGGAGGAGAAGGGAGGGGATATGGAGGTAGGAAAGATGGTAGGATGAGATGGACATCATTACCCTAGGTACATATGTAAATATGCAAATGGTGTGACTCTACTTTGTGTACAATCAGAGAAATGAAAATTTGAGCTCCATATGTGTACTATGAATTGAAATTCATTCTGTTGTCATGTATGAAAAATTAGAACAAATCAATTAATTTTAAAAAAGACATAGTGAGCTGTGTTTTTATTTCCTGTACCTGAACATCTTCCTTCCTGATACAACTGATCAATTTTGCTATATACATTTTTAAAACAGTTACACGGAATTCAAAAATCCAAAAAGACCTCAATATTGTTAACTGAAAAAAATAGTCTCAACAAAATTAAACAACAAGATAATTCCCTAATATTAAAAATCAAACCAGTAAGAAGACTAACAACCCAATACAAAATGACAAAGAGTATTATCAATTCCACAGGAAAAGAAATGCAAATATCCTTTAAATACAAAAAAGATATCCAACTGTCCCCATAAGTTTTGAAAAGTGTAAATTAAAGCTACAATGGAATACTTTATATCACCTATCAGACTAGAATTTTAAAGTTCATTGAGGGTAAAGAAATAAGGAATTTCACACATTGTTATAGAGGGATAAATTAACACACCTAGTTTGAAGGATAAGTTGTCAAAAACCTAAAAATATTTAAGGGCAGGTGTCCTCTGTCATAGTAGTACTACTTCTAGGCATTTATCTTATGGATATACTTGCCTGTGTGAACTAAGACATTATGGAAGGGAAAGTTCTTTGTTGTACTTCTTGCCATTACAAAAGACTGGATGAAACAAGTTAAATAACCTCTCATGCATCCATGCAACTATTGAAGATATCAGGGCAGCAGGGCACAGTGTTGCATGCCTGTAATCCCAGTGACTCCATATGAGGCAGGAGAATCACAAGTTCAAGGCCAGCCTGGGCAACTTAGCAAGAACTTGTCTCTAAATTTTACAAAATGTAAAATAGGGGGAGGGGCTGGGAATATAGTTCAGTGGTAGAGTGTCCCTAGGCTCAATCTCCAGTACTGAAAAGTCAAAGTCATCGGGAAAAACAGTAATCAGTAGGAGGCTATACCATCAGTATTACTTTAGCACCACTAATGTCCCCATGTTCATCAAACAGTCAGATATTTTTTAGGTTATGAGCATAAAGTTTATGAGCATAAAGTTTCCCATATGTCCTTTTTATGTTTAATGAATAGGATTCTGTAGTAGGGGAAAAACAACTTTAGGGGAGGAACAGTTTATTTGAGGGCTCAGGGTTTCAGAGGTCTCAGTCTATAAACAACTCCATTCTTTGGGGCTCAAGGTGAGGCAGGACATCAAGGGGGGAAAGTGTGGTAAAGGGAAGTCGCTCACATGATGATCAAGAAGCAGACAGAGACTCCACTCACAAGATTCAAAATATGTATCCCAAAGGCATGTCCTCAATGCCCACCTCCTCCAGCCATACTCCCCCCTCATTCCCTAGGCAACACAAGAGGAGGACTGGCTCTATGAAGAAGGGATTGAATCTTATTTGTATGATAGTTTTATGTATCAGCTTAACTAAGGAGTGCCCAAAGAGCTGGGCAAGCATTATCTCTAGGTGTGTCTATGAGGTATGCTCCCAGGAAAGGCTGGCATTTGAATCAGTAAACTGAGTAATAATCACCTTCACCAATGCAAGTGGGCATCAGCAATCTGTTGAGGGCCTGGAAGGAACAAAAGGGGGAGGAAGGGCAGTTTGCTGTCTCTGCTAAAACTGCATAAACACCCATCTTTTCTTGCTATCAAACAGCACTCCTGGTTCTCAGGGCTTCAGACTCAGACCAGGACTTATAACATCAGCCTGCCAGTTCTGGGGCCTTGGATTTGGGTTGGAACTCCACCAAAGCCAGGCTTCCTGCTGCTCCCACCCAATGACTGAGTGTAGCAGAAGTAGTTATTTTAGGCTCCATTTAGAAATATTTGGGAAACCTCAGTTGGAGAACCCTGGCTAGAGGATACCCCAGTGACCTTGCTGAACTTATCTTAGAACCCAGTCACCTCAATCCAAACTTCCATCCATCCTCCATCTCTCCTTCACTCAAGGTTAGACCTTCCTCACAGGAGACAGCTTTCCACCTTCCCCAGCTCCTTCCTCACTCTCATGGGCCTTTCCCTAAATAAATGTGTCACTCTTTTCTTGGTGTCTGCTTCTCAGAGTACTCATATAATAACCTGTGACTTTTCCAGGGACAGTCCCAAAATGAGAGGTCTCTTTTGCCCCTCTCCTCTCTAATGTGGAAGTGCAGAGGAGACAGAGGTTGTTTTTTTCCAGCCACTCAGGAAAGAAAAATGTCACCAGAGTTAAACAGGCAAGGAAGACTTTATTCAAAACTGTTGAGACAGCAGTGAGAGATTAAACCCAACCTTAAACATGACAGGGACAAGTGAGGATTTATAACCAATTTTCAGGGTAATTCTAAGGTGGAAAATTACTAAGAGGAACTTGGTTAGGTATCAAGAGTGAAGGGTGGGTACCTGATTTGGATATCTAGGGTAGGGAATTCTCAAAATGGTTTAGTAGGAGTCTCAGCTAAAACTGGGCTTAAGGGTAAGACTGAGTCAAAAAGAGAACTCAGAGGAGCCTGAGTAAACTTCAGTAAACAAGGGAGTCCCAAAGCAAAAGACTGGTCCTACCAGGCCAGCCTACACCAAAGGATTGGTGGGGACAGCTCTGAATTGAATGTGACGTTTAACAAACAAGACTGGGCCTGAATGAAATGGGATTATATTAATAACTGATAGTGCAACATTACAGAAGTAGACTGTGAAGTCATTATTGGAATGAGAAGCCCAGGGGGCAGAGAACGGCTCATCATTGCTCAGCGGGTCAGTAGCATCTTTGGACCCAATAGACACTCAAAAAAATAAGACTCAGGGGAAACCTGAGCACAACCTGACCATACTCCTCAGTAAAGCCTTCCCCTGTGTAGTAGGTAGAATAATTGCCTCTCCACACCACCCCCCACATGCACACACACATACACACACACACAAGATGTCCAATGATTGCTGCAAGCTGTTGGACCCTGAGGTGGGTGAGCAGGTTTCAGAGTCTTAAGACTGAGCCCTCATCCTAGAGGAGTGCCTACCTGGTGGGAGAGAACATCTGAACACAGACACCTAGAGTAGCAAGTGAGCTTTCAGAGCATTGAAAGGGTCTGAAGATTTGGACAGTCCTTGGCCCAGCTGAAAGGCATCCATGCCCCTACAGCACTTTTCCACACAGACAGGAACTGTTTAGTCCTCACAATCCTCCAGCTGTAAGTGACATCTCAGCTTCTGGAAAGAAAGGCTGAACCCAGGAAGCAGCCAAACTATGAGGTACAGCCCGATCTGGGGAATTTGTGTGAAAGATGATGCTTCACTTGCAGCTATGGTGACAGAACAGCAGGAATCTAAAATGCTGAGAAATAGGAAGCCTTAAACCACAGGCTCAGAGAGGTGCTGCTTAACATGAGTGCTGCCCATAAGGGTACAGACATGGGTTCCAAGACAGGGACTGCCAGCTGGGCAGGGAGACCAGAGAAAACTGGGATGCAGTTTAACTGGAGCATTCTATGCATCCAGAACTCTCAACACTCTGTTACCTTCATGTTGACATTAGCCTACGAAATTTGGGTCCCAAACTGAACTGATTCTGAGCCCTTACATTAAATGGAAATAATAACACATCTTAATGGGTTGTTTGGATGACTAAATGAGAATAGAGTCAGTTTTAAGAAGGGGTTTCTCTGAGCATAATGATGCATACCTCTAATCCCAACTATACAGGAGGCTGAGGCAGGAGAATCTCAAGTTTGAGGCCAGCCTAGTCAACATAGTGAGACCTGCCTCAAAATAAAAAGGGCTGGGATTGTGGTTCAGTGGTAAAGATCCCCTGGGTTTAATCTTTAATGCCACAAAAAAATAAAAACAAAAATAGAAATTGATGCCAACTCAATTGATACAATAGGGAATGACTGGAGTATAATGCAAAGTGTACTTTTGATTTTATAATTAACCCATGAGAAATGTGTGGAAGTAGAAAACTGAACCTAAACTGAGATGCATGGCACACATCCAATTTCAGAAATATATCCCCTCCATGTCTTCATATAATTCATAAATGGCAATCCTTTTAACACCATTTCCACAAGCAAACTTCAAGACTTTTTCAAGCTCAAATGACTGTGTATTATAATATTTATGTATTTTTAATCATAAATAAGTATAAAATTATTAGGATTTTTATTAAGTATGTTATAAATATAACCTTTTATGTTTATGTGCCACTGATAAAGTTTTTGAGTGTTATGCATCTATCCCCATTTTTTCTATAAGTTCTGTGGTTGCATGATTTCAAACAGTGTTGTTTTTAGGAACTAGTATGTTAGAACAAAATTGACTATATATGTAAAACAATTACCACATGGTCAGGTTGCAATAAATGTCATCTGCTACCATTGATATTATTGAATTTCTGGTGATTAAATAATACTTGCCATTTTTTCAAAGCTCTTCCCCAATTATGAACTCATTTTTATCCTCATGCTTGGCATGTGGGTTAGATTTCTGATAATACATAAAAGAAAATGCAAATTGTTTGAAGTAATTTGCCCAAGATCCCTGTCAGATATTCAAAGATTTGTTCCTTGTCTTCAAACTTCTGAAAAAAATGTATTTTTATATTACTTCTAAATATAGAACCAAACAGTATAAAGCAATGTATAAAAAACAGTGTGGCCATTTAGGAGTCAAAGAAGGATAGAATCAGAAAGTTATTAGTTATGAAAGAATCCTTAAATAAGTGGGAAGAGGAAAAAATCAGTAATTTCAGAATTTGGGAAGAGGAAAAAAATGACACAATGAAGTCAAATGTGTGATCTAAACTCATACCTAGAGATGCAAACAAACAATGAGTAAAATTCTCCAGAGGTAGACAAAAAGGAGTAGTGAAAACTGTGGAGTAATCATGTCCCGCCCAAAAAAAGACAGACTCCAGTGAGCTCTGATGAATTTATGCCTGAAAAATGGATCCAGCATCTGATTTTTAAAGAGAAACAGAAAATTGAGATTTTTATTTAAAATTTCTAGGTGTATTTTTGAAAGTTGTAGTTAGCTTTAAAATTGATGACTCATTTTTTAAAAATTTAAATGCTTTTCAGGCCAAAGTTAACACTATAATATGCAACCTCCAGTGAACTGAAAGGTGATACCCAGGCCTGGGGCCCCACACAAAGAAGTTTGAATACTGATGGACACAAAATAGGTTATTTATTGTCAGTTTCTGCAAAGACACATTTAAGCAACAAAATATACATTTGTCAACCTTTTAGAATTTGTTTTATACATTAACAAATACAATATGCTACCATAGCAATAAATTAAATGTACACTATTTACATTACATAGGCAGTCAGGGTCTACAAATCACCTCCTCACTAAGAGGAAAGAAAGAGACATCATCGTCACAGGGGTCACTTCCAAGCTACATTTCTTAGGTTCTATCACACAGGAATCTCTTCACATGAGGACATCAGCACTCCCTGAGCTGGAGTGTCGAAGGGTAACACCCATGACAGGGGAGAGTTGGCACACATGCTAAAGAGTGGGAAGGGGGGTTTCACCCCTCCAAGCAGAAATACCACAAAATCAAAGATGATGGCAATTAAATTCCAGTTTTCCAGCCAAACATCCTGATAAGGTACAGGACAGAGCCACTTTCCCAACAGCCTCTCAGTAGGCAGGACTCTGCTGCCTGTGGCCCTAAGTGGGGGTATCTTCTTCCTCTCAAAGGGGTACATGGCCCAGCTGAGAGGAGAGGGGTGGGAATAGGGGTGGACGAGGGGCTGATGGTAAAACAGATACTGGAACTGGGTAGAGGAATGCCCCCACAGGCCCCCACCAAGCTGCAGGAGTAGCCTTGGCAAACTTCATTATCCTGTCCTTGACTTTGTTAAGGAGTAGCTGGAGAGGGGGAAGAGCCATGGGGTCCTGAGCATGGCTGACTGGCCTGGTCCCTTCCAGCCCCTGGAGCTGTAAGATCAACTTGAATCCCCCACCATTCCCCACAATTCAGCCGTATCTATAGATTAAGAAACAAATGAAAAAGGTGGCGTTTGAGTTGGCACCTTCTAGGGTCAAGGTAAGGAAAGTGGAACAGGCCATGTCCCGGCTCATCATTTAAACTTAGGTTTTTATTAACCATTTTTCTTTAAGAATAGAAGAAAATTGTGAGAGAGTTTTCTCTTGCCACATTGTCTTAATTTGCAGCAAGGAAGCTGAGGGTGGTGAACTGCATCTGTGCCCTGGCCTCTGCCATCTTATAGACTGGAGCTGAAGAGCAGAGGGCACTGAGGAGCAGTTCCCTGGAATCCCTTTCCCTCTCTGTTTTCTTTGTTCAAGCTTCATCCCCGATCTTAGAGTCCTTGCAGTCCAACCTAAGAGACAAGCCCTCCTGACAGAAAACAGCATAGACCAAGGACTCACCAGCAGCCTTGGCTGCTGGCACCTTCCAGCCAGTGCCAAGGCCCAGCCACCGCCAAGGCCCAGCCACCTGGCCTCCCCCAAACCTGGATCCCTGGAAGTACAGTCACTTTCTCTTTCAGTCATACAAAGGAAAAAAAAAACACCAGTCTGTGAGTTCTAGTCTCAGCTTTGCCATTAGTTGGCTGTGGCTCTACTGGGGCTAAGGTTTCACATTTGGCTCATGACATGGTTGAATAAGATGCTAAAAGAGGACAGAATGATTGTGCATCAAGACTATGCCCAGAAAACTGAACCATATAATATTTTCTAAGAAATGCCATTTGACATTCATTAGCATAGACAGAAACTCTTGATAAGGCCTTCCATCTCAAGTTTTTCTGCTGCTGTTTTCGAGCATTAGTGGAGCTAGAGACATCTAGGTGCCCAATAGCACCTGCAAAGTATAGTTTCTTCTGTTACTAAGGTGGTCCCCAGAGCCAGAGATATGCCCGGGAGACTTTATTAAATTTGCTAGAGATTATCATGCTTAAGAGAAATAAGCCAATTCCTAAGAAACTGAAGTTGAATGTTCTCTCTGATATGTAAATTTTAACACACAATAAAAGAATACCAGTTCAGTGGCTTAGTCAAAGGAGAATGAAGGGAAAGGAGTGGGAATAGGAATAGGGAAGACAGTAGAATGAATTGGTCATAATTTTCTATGTTCATATATGAATACACAACCAGTGAAACTCCATGTCATGTACAACCACAAGAATAGAATCCTAAGATATACTCCATGCATGTATAATATGTCAAAATATACCCTACTGTCATGTATACCTAAAAAGAACAAATTAAAATAAGTGAATAAATAATATAGCATCAAACCTTTTTTTTTAAGGACAGCTGAGAGTTTGGGAGAAAGATCTGACCTTCAGATAAACTAGTGAGGTCAGGAGACTATATGAAAGGAATGGATTTGAAAATCATCAGAGGAGACAATTAAGAAAAGGAATGGACCAAGGCCAGAAAAAGTCCATGTCATGGTTATGCTAAAATTTAAAAAAAAATGGATGCTATCCTTCATTTGGAAGTGAGAGAAAATGAAAAGGATCTTCAGTCTCTAATCTTACACAGCCTTAATAACTGACCCACTGAATGGCCTGGAAAGTGTTGAACTTCATAGATGTTAGTCTGAAAATAAGTGATAATATCTTCTCTGTTTCCTTTGAATTGTCATGGGGGTACAATAAAACATAGAAGGATCCTTTGCAAAGTAAAACTACCAAACAAAACAGAGGTAACTTTAAAAACTAAAATTTTCCCAAAGCCTCTAACTTTTTGCCCCATCCTGGGTCAATAAATTCTGGGGTTCCTGGATTAGTTAATTACAAGGGAACACAAAATTGTTCAATGACACTATTGCACAGAGGATTAGAAAAAATTTATTGTCAGGACAGGGAATAAAAGACAAGGTAGACATGAAAATAAATAAGGGGTACAGAAAAATTAGGAGATAAAATGATGACAGAATTTGTGCAGGAATATTATGTACAAGACCTTAGAGCTTTGCTGGGAGATTGAGATATAGAGAAGTTATTGAGTATCAATATAAGATTATGGAGCACTATTTAAAAATTGTACCATAGTCAAACCAGATTTGAGATAACATTGAAAGATCTAGGAATAATTTAAGGAATGTAAGAACTGGAAAGCACATAAAATGTAGCTTTTACATAGGCTTTTCACAGCATCACCTGGGAAAGACAAGGAGGAAGGCAAAGTCAGGTCCCAAAACGACATTTCATAGTTCAGCACTCAGTTAAATCTTCTTTCTTTTGCCTGTTGAACAATAATGTACTATGTTACTTCAACTGAAGTTCCCATGGTGAGGGAAAATTCTAGGAAAATATTTCAATATTCATATCAATATTAATGCTAATGAAAAATTATGATAAAACTCCTTTATACTCAGAAGAGAATTTTCTTCCTACAAAGGACCCGTCTGAGGGCCCCCTTTATGTCTCTGTTCCTCAGGCTATAGATGAAGGGGTTCAGCATGGGAGTCACCACCGTGTACATCAGAGCCATGACAGTGTCTTTCACAGTAGAATTATTAGCTGATGGACATAAGTAGAGACCAATAATTGTTCCATAAAACAGTGACACCACAGAGAGGTGGGAGCCACAGGTGGAGAAGACCTTGTAGATACCACGAGCAGAAGGGACCTTGAGGATGGAGGACACGATCTTTGTATAGGACAAAAGAATGAGTAAGAATGGGATGACAGCAAAAATTCCTCCTACAACAAATATCACCAACTCATTAACACGAGTGTCAGAGCAGGCCAGCGTGAGCAGGGCGGATATTTCACAGAAAAAGTGGGGGATCACATTGTCTGCACAGAAGGATAATCTGGGAAGAAGCAGGGTGTGCAACAAGGAATAGAATGTGGTCAGCACCCAGGAAAACACCACCAGGGAGAGACAGAGCTTGGGGCTCATGATGGTGGTATAGTGCAGTGGGAAGCAGATGGCCACATAGCGGTCATAGGCCATGGCCACAAGGATGAAATTCCCAAGGTGTCCAAAAAAAATGAAGAAGTAAATTTGGGTCAGGCAGCCTGCATAGGGGATGGATGGAACTTGACTCTGCATGTTCTGTAGAAATTTGGGCATGGTGACACAGGAAAAGCAGAGGTCAGAGAAGGACAAGTTTCTGAGAAACAAATACATGGGTGTGTGCAGATGGGAGTCCAGGCAAATGAGGACAATGATGAGGAGGTTCCCCAGGACGGTGGTAAGATACATGGCCAGGAACAGGGCATAGAATAGGTTTTGGTGCTCGGGCTGGATGGGCAGGCCCAGGAGGAGGAACTCTGAGATGTGAGTTTGGTTTTTTTTCATTATTGTCTGTCTCCAATACCTTTAAGAGAAATAATAAGGTCCTTTAAAAACCCAGTGAAAATGATCATGTTTTTCTCATACACAGTCTTTATGTGTTCTACACTAGTTGATCTCACCATCATCATATTAAGTATCATCTTACAAGTGTCCTTAATTTCTATGATCATGTATTACTGTATCTCACCCTCTTTTAAACATGTCCAAGTAGTCATTCTTTACTAAACACTTATCTATTTGCTTCTATCACAAAAGGAGTGTTGGATTTTCTCTTACCTCTGTTTTCATCCTAAGGAACTATAATTGGTTTCTGATTTATAATATCTTAGAGTGATAGTCCTCAAATATTTTGTTAACCCTATCTTCTTATAATTCTATGTGTAACTCTAAGAAAATCTCATTTATGCCAAATATGTAGATTACCATTTAAATTAAGACAGAGATGTTTCTCTCACCCACAGAACTCTGTATGCCATTGCTTAATGGTCCTCTTTCCTTGGATGCATCATCACAAGCACCTTAGGCTCAACAGGTTCCTAATGAAACAGCATGTTGTGTTGTTGCATCCATAATACTCTCCTCCTCTTTTAATCTCTCACTTTTCAGTAAAAGGAATGCAGGATCCAATCAGAAATCTGTGAACTTCACTTCTTTCATTCTTCTCTGTCACCATCAATGCAAATTGAATCTACCACATCCCATATATTCTACATTTTATTCCTCTGCTACTTCCTCTACTTCTTATCACAAAACCACATTCCTAGACCTTTGTGATATCTAATCTCATCTGGACTATTTATTTTAGTTTTTTTCCACAATCAAAAACTTTAATTGCATTTGTGTTTTAAAAGTAATATAAGCACGTCACACAAACGTAGAAAATAGAGAAAAACAACAAAAGTTCCCATCACCCTAACAGCCCCATCATTCTTTTTTTAATTAGTTGTTCAAAACATTACATAGCTCTTGACATATCATATTTCATACATTTGATTCAAGTGGGTTATGAACTCCCATTTTCCCCCGTATACAGATTGCAGAATCACATCGATTACACATCCACATTTTTACATACTGCCATACTAGTGTCTGTTGTATTCTGCTGTCTTTCCTATCCTCTACTATCCCCCCTCCCCTCCCCTCCCCTCCCATCTTCTCTCTCTACCCCATCTACTGTACTTCATTTCTCTTCCTTGTTTTTTTTCCCCTTTCCCTTCACCTCCTCTTGTATGTAATTTTGTATAATGATGAGGGTCTCCTTCCATTTCCATGCAATTTCCCTTCTCTCTCCCTTTCCCTCCCACCTCTCATCCCTGTTTAATGTTAATCTTCTTATTTATATCAAGATTCAAGTCAGTTCCCTGTTTTCCATACCTTAAATATCCTCCTTCAATATGCTTCATTCACACTGTGTCATTCTGAGATGGAAATTGGATCATCTCTTCTGATTCATGATCTGGGATATTTTCATTGCTTTTAAGATCAAGGTGAAGTTTCTTCTGAAGGGTATAAATGGTGCTTCATTATCTGAACTTCGTCTCCCTCCACAGTCTCATCTGGCCCCCAAGTGATACAAGTCTTCCATTCTCCAACACTGCTGGATCGCAAATCATAATCTGTTGCCTCTAGAATTTCATACATGGTGTTCCTCCAACCTATTACCTTCTCCCCTCTGCTTCCTCTTTGTTAGCTTATCCTGATTTATCTTTCAGGGACATTAGATGGTACTTGTGAAACCAACAACTCCCTCGTATCCCCACCCTCAGTGAGTTCTGTTGCTGTCTGCACAGCCTCCTGTTCTCATCCCATAGTAGTAAATGTCCTGATCACAGGTAGATGGCTGACTTCCCACCAGGTTGTGAACTCCACGCAGGAAAGGCCATGTCTGCCTCTTGCCTGCAGCAGGGCAGCCCCTGACATGGTGTCTGATGTGGCCAATGCTTATTAGTACTTGTTGGCTGTCCATAAGGATGAGAGACAGAGTCCTTCAACTTTAAAGTCAGAAAACTCCCATTAAGTAAAATAACCACAGTTATTAAATCCTTCCAGAGTACAAACTCACTAGACTTCACCATATAACACTAAATTTTGACACTCCATTACCAACTTCTCAGATGTGATTTTATATTTATGAAAAATATTAGGGTGTTTCAAGAGTATGATAAAAAATATGATGAGCATTTTATAAAGTATGGGGGAAACAAATGAAATGTTACATATTTTTTTAAGGTCTCACTTGAGGTCTTCCTCAGATGTTCATATCACATGTGATGATTAGTTTTATGTGTCAACATGGCTAGGTTCTGCTATCAGGCTTTTGTAAAATACCAGTTCTGAATGTTGGTATGAAGGTTTTTTATAATATATTGAAATTTAAATCAGTAGACTTTGAGTGAAGTAGATTGCCCCCCAAAATGTGATGAGCCTTGCTACTGTCAGTAGAAGGTCATAAGAGAAAAGACTTCACTCTCCTGCAGAGGAGGAATTCTACCTCCAATATGCTGTGGTCTCAAGACTGTACTATCTACTCTTCCCAGGAACTCCTATAGACAGGACTGCCCTACAGATTTCAGACTTAATAGTTTTAGTTTTCTGTGGGCTATATCCTAAAAATAAATCTCTCTCTCTCTCTCTCTCTCTCTCTCTCTCTCTCTCTCTCTCTCTCTCACACACACACACACACACACACACACACACACACTACTTTCTTTTGGATAACCTGACTCATAAAGCCTAGTATGGCCAGATGCCATGCCATTTGCCTGTAATCCCGGCAGATCGGGATGCTGAGGGAAGAGGATTGCAAGTTCAAAGCCAACCGCTGCAACTTAGTGAGGCACTAAGTAACTCAGTGAGACCTTGTTTCTAATAAAATATAAAAAGGGCTGGTGATGTGTATCAGTGTTTCAGCGCCCCTGAGTTCAATTCCTAGTACCCCAAACAAAACAAAACAATTTTAAAAAGTATGTCTCAAAGCCATCAAAAATGCAGAGGAGGAGCACTAAGAGATATGAAAAGCTCCTTCACTAAAATGATATAAATGAGTCCCACTGCTGGGAAGTTCACCCCACTGCTGATGGTATTTAACACAACTGCATTAACAGTTCATACCTTTGGACACCATGTGTTGGCATCATAGTGGGAAGAAACGTGGAGAAAACCATGTACCTGGTTTCTCAGCCTTTTGTTACCTTTTGAGTTTGTGGGACTATCTTTGTGTCAAGAACCTGTGCAGGGATCACAAAACCAGAGATAGCAGCTGCAGACATTTTCACAGATAATCCACTGAGCTTCCTCTTCTTCAGCCATTAAATCCAATGTCCTCACTCTGGGCAGCACATAAGGATCATGTGGGGCAGTGTTTCTACACTTAACACAAATGCAGATTGCCTACCATTAAGACATTCGTTCTGGTGCTGTAGTAGTGGTGTCAATACTGTGATCACTGGACTGCACTTGAATAGCAAATACACACATTGCCATTTAACTCAGATTACTGAGCACCTTCAGATAACTTAATTGGAATCTCTGAGAAGTGGCCTGTACAAAGTTTTTTAAAGTTCCTTAGGTGAAAAGTTAAGAACTGTTACTGCCCTGAACCCTACTTTAAGGGCCTGTTATGTCAAAATGTTATGATCTTTGAGGATTCACTGCAGAGTATGTAACATTAATGAGCACTGTTATCAATAAAAAATTTATAAGTGATGAATGTTCATTAGTCAAAATATTTCTATAATATGGCAAAGTCTTGGAAGGGAGCTAGATGGAAAGAGGAAGTCATTATACCTGAAAAATTACCTTGCACAACATCATACAACTGGGCAAATCAAGACCCTCAGGTTGAAAAGATACCAGATCATTTTCCATCCTGACAACTTACCCAAAGTGTCTGAGGGTGACTCTGGGGCCTTGACCCAAGATCCTTCTCCTCTTTACTCATTATAAGCATATGAAGTTACATCTTCTGTAGTCATCTCATACCTATACCATCCCTTCTCATGTCTTGCCTTCTAGCCAACCATGGACCCGAGAGGCTCTGCATCCCAGGAGAGTCTTGATTCAGGCATAACTCATTAAGCACAAACTAATTATCCAGGACTTGTTTAAGACAAATTCTCAAAGTACTGTAGGGTGACTCATTACAGCCTCTGATCACACCTGAGTGTACTTTGGGAAAAGGTGGGGTTGAAGAACCCAGGCATGAATGATCACTCATTGCCCATTTAGGGAATGGACAGGAATCCTGTGCTGGTGGGGCCTACACTGGGGACTTGAAGAAAAATTGTTGGACAGTCCACAAAAATAAATCAAGTACTAGACTCTGAATGTTTTAAAATATCTTAGGAGGATAGCAGTTTATACAAGTGGCATCCGATTCCGTGTTATTGCACTGCTGTGCAGTAAGTGAACCTTACATAATAAAACTTACTTGGTAAGGTTCAAGTGAACCTTCAAGTGAGCATTATATTATGGAGATAATGCTACATAACAAAGCATATGTCATTCACCTCACTTAATCTCACCCTGTAGGCATTTATCATAATACAGTGTGACACCAAGAACACCTGCTTGGCCTGCACAAAGTAGCACAGTGTGCATGTTTTATGAATAAATATTGTTGTTGATCTTTCCCTGTGCATAATTTACTACTGTTTTAATGTTGACTGTTCCCCAAAGGTCCATACCTAAAGGCCTAGACTCAAGATTGCAGGATTAGGAGTTGCTATGGTGAAGAGGCAGGACCTTATAGAAAGTCCTTAGGTCATTGAGGATGACGTTGAAAAGGATTATAGAACTCCATTCTAGTTTGAGATGTGATCCTTCCTCTGTATGTGCTCTGCCATCCCTATCCTGCACCATGAGGAGATAATGCAAGAGGTGATCTGGCCAAGGCTGCACTAAGCCATTTGGCATTTGAATCCTTCAAACTGTGAGCTAATGAACCTATTTCTAAGTTGATTGTACTAAGATATTTCATTTTACTGGTGTAAATCTAGTATAGTAGTCTCTTTAATCAATAATACTGGAAAAATTGAATTTCCATAGTCAAAATTTTAAAATTTTGATCTTCACCTCACATTCTGTACAACAGTTCATAGAAAATGATTAGATCTTAATGTTTGTTTGAGTGCTGAGGAGATTCCCCATGACATCCTGCTGTGTGGAGCCAGAGATGTCTCAAAGCAAAAGTGTAGATGGAGCAGGATGGATGTGCAGTGCTTTCAAGTGGTAGCCACTGAAGTCAGTTGAGATTGATTGGAATAAGAGACTGAGAAAACTTAGAACAGTGCACCATCAGTGTGTAGTTCTTAAGGGACATGTTGTTATGGAAATGACAATTTTTTAGTCTACCATTTGGCCATTCTCTGATTCATTTGCAAGCTAATGTTGCAAATAGCTGGGTTGCTGGTGCACATGGGGTAGTTTATATTGATCACCAAGGGGAAACATGGTTACTCTACACAACTGGAATTGAGAACGTGATGTCTGCAATCCTGTGAATACTTTTGGTGACACTTTATATTTCTAAGTCCATTAATAAACATAATGAAAACTATAAAACTCAATAAAGGTTACACCAGTAAGGATGCAGGTCCCTAAGAAGGAAGTTTGCAATGTGTCACTAAGTGAAGATCCTCCAGCTGATGATGGCCAAGGAGGAGTGGACAGTGAGAAAGTGAATTATATATGCCAAACCTGGCTTCTCAATCAAATGCTAGGAGAGAATCATCTTGGCATTAGGAAGTGACATGATAGATGGAGGAAGGGGTGATGGTTGTGCTGGGTGCTCTCAATGATTTCCATAGAAAATGAGCCAAATGTGGTGCAAAAGTCAATTAATTTTTCAACCCTACATGAGGAAGAATTGGACATGGTCTGGAAAGTTTGTTTTTTCTTATTCTTCTGATTTCTTTGTATCTGCATGTGCCTTAATCAAAGAAGTCTGAGCCTTGTTAAATGCATTTCTTCCTCTCCTACTGACTGTGAGCAGCAAGACAGGGAGAAATAACAGGTTCTGCCATCCTTGCAATGTTTCTGAAACATGAGTTTCATGGCAGTACTCTACTCAAAGACCACTGTATGGTAATATGGATCCCTGTTATCCACAGGATAAAGCCTAAACTCTTAAACTCCTAAGATAGGTTGGGACATTCACAATATGATCCCTGACTATCCTGCTGGCTTCTGCAGCCATCCACCTTCAGATCTTGAAATGTAGGCTGCAGCCACACAAGTCTCCTGACCCTTCCCTACACAGGCAATGAGAAAGCATCTGTCCTGAGATGGTTGGCATTTTCACTTCCCCAAAGGATGGTCAGGTATGAACAGAGGCTGTCATGAGTCACCATTACAGGACTCTGGGAGAATTTGTCCCTGATGGGTCCTGGCTTATTATTTTGTTTTTAATGAGTTCCTCGGGCATTCATACTCCTCTGGGATGCAGAGCTCCTCAGCCTCCTGTGTGTAGAAGGGAAGAATGAGAAGGGATGGTGCACGTAGGTGAAAACTACAGAGGCCTTTACTTCCTTGCCTCTAACAAATAAAGGGGAGCAGGATCAGGGCCCTGGAATCACAACCACCCTGGGTAAGTTGGTAGGTGGGTGAATGAGCTCTTGTCTGTCTTTCAAATGTGATTGTCTTGAATTCCCAGGTTGTATGATGTTCTGCAGAATAATTTTTTAGGTTGTTAAGTTTCTTCTTTTCCATCTTTTTGCCTCTGAAGACATTGTCACATAGTGTAAATAATTTAATTAACTTTCAATATTTTCATATTTTATTAATAATAACTTTCATTACTGAAACTTATGGTACAATGTATTTGCAATGATTGTATTATTTGCAGATAAAAATAGTCTTATGAATAAGAGTTCAGTGCTGTAATAATTCTTGAGCATTCTTTAGTTTACATTCACCTCTGGAGCTTTAAAAAGCTTTGCATAGGCCTCCTGTCATACATTATGATTAAATTTATCTGAAGGGGCTAACTAACCTTAATTTAATGACATTGTATGAGTTTGCTACTTTAGTGAAGTTCGGTGACAAAAGTACTGACATTACCTTGGATGCATTTAAAATGTAGAAGTTTTAAAACCAGATTAGTTTTTTAACAGAATCCCCAGGTGACTTGCATGTATATTAAATACTAGAGACACTGCCCTAGGTGATTCTTATGTTCATATAGATTGAGAACTACAGACTTAACAGCTGTAGAAGTTCATTGGATCATCATTGATGACATCGGCAGGTGATGTCTATAGTGTAATCCCTGTAGGTACTTCCGATACATGAGATCGACCCATTCATTCACCAGGGAATTCAACATTCTGAGAGACCAGGTACATAATCTACATGTTTCTTCCCACTGTAATGCCAACACCTAATATTCAAGGCACATACTGTTAATGTGGCAGTGTTGAGCACCAGCAGCAGGGTGAAATTACCAGCAGTTGTATTCATTCCTTTCATTTTAGCAAAATGAGCTTCCCACATCTGTTAAAGCCACCCCTCTGCTTTCATTCACAGCTTTTTGACATATTGGGGTTTATTAGTCAGGGCCAAGTAGAAGAATCAATATTATGTGTACATGTATGATTATGTGTGCAATTTTATTTTAAGAACATAGTCCATTGATATTGAATATTTCTAAGTTCACAATCTACAGTGAAAAACAGTGGACTTTAAAGGAAAGAATGAATGTTACACTCTTGAATGCAGAGCATTCTGGGATGAAAGTCTTTTGGAGACTGAATGCTTAATCAGGAGAATAAAGTCTTTCTTTCCTGTAAGTTTTTCAACTGATGATACAAGGCTCCTCATATAGAGGGTAGTCTGTTTTTGTTAAAGTCTATTGATTTAAATGTTAATCACATTACAAAATATCTTCATGGCAATGTAAAAGTCACATTTGATGAAAACTTGGCCTCAGGACCTAGCAAAGTTGACACATAAAATTAGCCATCATATATGGTATAGATATCTGAGGAGGAACTGAAGGGAGAGCTTTAAAAATTATGTTTCTTTCCTCTTTTATAATAATTTACATAATGCTCTTATGTTTAATCACATTGATTCAATGGAATCTGTGTATTAAAGCATAAGAATGTTTCATTGACATCAGTATTGCTGAAAAGAACAGGGCATCTGATATACTCTAATATTTTCCATGAATAGAAAGCTACATCAGAGAAGTTGGTAATGCAGTGATGAAATGTAGTGCTAGGTGATAGACCCAGTCTGATTCCCTCTTAAAATTGGGAGCCATCTCGCAACAAAGACATGAAAAGCTAATTTTTGCTTTACTATAAATTACTGCAAATTCTGAACTAGCTTGGAATGCCTGCCCATGCCTTGAACTCACCCATGCCTGGCTCTCTCTGACCAGATAGCAGCCCTCTCTGAAACTTTAGTGATGCCTCATAAATCTTGGCCTTCCCTGGCCAGATAATGACCCTCTCTGAGGCTTTAATGACCTTCATAAATTCTGACATCAGAGGCAGCAAAAATGTAAACTAGTCTTTGTGTTATGCTTGTCAGAGTTTTGTTATCTGTAACCCCCCCCCCCTTTGTGTAACTTTCTGGGCTATAAAGCTGGGCTGCAATAAAGTTGCAGTGCTGTCTTGTTCCCGCAGTTTTTGTTGGGAGAGGCAGCCTGGCTGGTTGAAATAATAAACTTGTTTTAATTTGATTTTAATTGGAGTCAGTGGTCTTTTCTTTGCATCCTGGTCTAATCTAACACTAGGTGGTGAAGTCTAGAGACTTTGTATTCTGGAAGGATGAAAGTAGCAATTATTCTATTTAAGGGAAGTTGACTTCCTTAAAGTTGAAGGGATATGTCTCATCCTGAGGGACAGCCAACAAATATGGATGAAGCACTGGCCACATCAGGCACCATGCCAGGAGCTGCCCTGCTGCAGGCATGAGGCAGACATTGCCTTTCATGTGTGGAGTTCACAACCTGGTGAGAAGCCACATATCAACCTGTGATCAAGACATGAGCAGTACTACATGAAAACAAGATGCTCTGAAAACTGCCGCAGGACTCACTTAGTGAGTAGACACAAGGGAGTTTTAGATTAGCAAGTGTCATGCAATATGCATGAAAATAAGTGTGGGTAAGCCAGGTGAAGAGAGAGCAGAGGGATAAAGTGATAGGTAGGAGGAACAATTGCATACGAAATGCTATTAAGTCCAGCATTGCTTCGAAGTGGATTGCAAGTGTCACTGTGGGGACAGGTGAGACAGTGGAGGTAGATGCTGGTCAGGAAATAGAGCAATATTTTTGCCTTCAAAAGGAATGTAATCTTAAGATTACAGTAATTACATTACTCTTAAGAGCAATGCAAGATCAGCGGAGGGCGGGAAGATGGCGGAATAAAGGAAGTCCTGTTTCTGGCTTCTCTGTGACATGAAACCAAGAAAGCAGACAGGCAGCTTTTCAACAAGGTCTCATCTAGATGGAATACAACATCTCAGAGAGTGTGAGAAGACCTCTATACAGTGGATGTTCGCAGAAATCACCAGCGCTGCAACCACCTGCAGAGAAATCAGAGCCTCTGAGCTTAAGTAAGTCTCTGGACTCCGGACCCAAAGTCCGAAGTTCTAGCTCACGCAGGCTCACAAGCAGCTTAGCAGAACCACCTATTAGCACCTCTGCAGAACTCCAGATTGCACTCCGCTCCCATGCAGGTCATGCAGCTGCTACCTATCCACAGCACAAGGCCACCGCCCAGCTCCCCCCACATCACCAGACACCCCGGCGCTGGAAGCAGACCAACTCCATCTGGTAAAACCTTCCTCACCATTTTTTGGTGGGGGTGGCTATTAGATCAGATTGCCATTTGAGCAGGTACCTGATTTCCAATTCCCCCTACTCCCCAGCAGCGATAACTCGGCACAGTGGCCACCCAACACAAAACAGCTATCAGTTGGACAGGAGTGCAGTGGGAACAGGGCACTGTCCACCAGGTGTGAGCCTGGGGGTGAGACATCCAGGACCTGATAAGTAAGAGAGGGGAGGGGACTAAAGTCTGGAGCATAACAGAGAGATCAGGATCTGGGAAATCTTCAGACAAGAGAGAGAGATGATACCAGGGGCTCGAATCTGATGATCGGTCACAAAAAAAGGCACTTAAGTAAGTCTTAAGTGGCACTATCTCCCTGCTGGGACTGGTGAACAGTACTTCCCATTTTCAGATGCTCCACAACAGGTCCAGTCTTCTCACCCTGGTTGCCTACACCATCCTGAGGGCAGAGTCACTAGCTTAAAACAACAACTCTACTTACTGGATGAGAAGAGAAGCAGGAAAGAAATGAGTATTTTTTTTCCCCTCTTCTTCTTTCTCCTCTACACTTCTATCCTCTGGCCCTCACATCCCCAACATATGTAAAACCAAGAACTTTGCATGAAATAGGACTTTAAGGACTGAGTCACTTGAATAATATAATATAGAGAAATTGAATAAGACCTTTTTTCTTTTTCTTCTCTTTTTTCTTTCTTTTTTTCCCATTCTCATTCTTTCCCCCTCCAAATTATACTATTTTTACATCCTGTATTTTTTTAAATACATGTGTGTTTGTTTTATGTATTCTACTGTCTTCCCACATAATTGTCTACTCTAAATTACTTCCTGTGTATTCTCCTGCTACTAACCCTCTTCACTAGATTTCTCCATCACATTTCCTAAGATATATTAACTCAATACCTTCACATCATTTCCCTAAAAACTGGAACAAGACATGGATGCCCTCTTTCACCACTTCTATTCAATCTAGTTCTTGAAACCCTGGTCAGAGCAATTAGACAGACAAAAGAAATCAAAGGGATATGTATAGGAAAAGAAGAATTTAAATTAGCACTATTTGCTGACAATATGATTTTATACCTAGAAGACCCAAAAAACTTCAGCAGAAAACTTCTTGAACTAGTAAGTGAATTCAGCAAAGTAGCAGAATATAAAAATCAACACCCATAAATCAAAGGCATTTCTGTATATCAGTGACAAAGACTCTGAGAAGGAAATGAGGAAAACTACCCCATTCACAATAACCTCAAAAAAATAAGATACTTGGGAATCAACTTAATGAAACAGGTGAAAGATCTATACATGAAAAATACAGAACCCTAAAGAGAGAAATCAAAGAAGACCTTAGAAGATGGAAAAATCTACCTTGCTCTTGGATAGGCATAATTAATATTATCAAAATGACCATAGTACTAAAAGCACTATGCATATTTAATGCAATTCAGATCACAATCCCAATGGCATTCCTCATAGAATTAGAAAAAGCAATCATGAAATTTATCTGGAAAAATAAGAGACCCAGAATAGCTAAAGCAATCCTTAGGAGGAAGAGCGAAGCAGGTGGCATCACTATACCAGACCACAGAGCAATAGTAATAAAAACAGCATGGTATTGGCACCAAAACAGACTGGTAGACCAATGGTACAGAATAGAGGACACAGAAACTAACTAACAAAATTCCAATTATCTTATATTAGACAAAGGTGCCAAAACGATGCATTGGAGTAAAGATAGCCTCTTCAACAAATGATGCTGGGAAAACTGGAAATCCATATGCAACAAAAATGAAATTAACCCCATATCTCTCACATGCACAAAACTTAACTCAAAATGGATCAAGGACCTAGGAATTAAACCAGAGACTCTGCATCTAATAGAAGAAAAAGTAGGCCCCAATCTTCATCATGTGGAATTAGGCCCCAACTTCCTTAGTAAAACTCCTATAGCACAAGAATTAAAACCGAGAATCAATAAACAGGATGGAATCACACTAAAATTTTTTTCTCAGCAAAAGAAACAATCTGTGAGTTGAACACAGAGCCTACATCCTAGGAGCAAATTTTTACCCCTCTTCATCAGAGAGATCACTATTCTCTAGGGTATATAAAGAACTCAAAATGCTAAGCACCAAAAAAACAAATATCCCAATCAACAAATGGGCCAAGAACATGAACAGACACTTTTCAGAAGAGGATATACAATCAATCAGCAAATATATGAAAAAATGTTCATCATCTCTAGCAATCAGAGAAATGCAAATCAAAAATACTATAAGATATCATCTCACTCCAGTCAGAATGGCAGCTGTTATGAAGACAAACAACAATAAGTGTTGGCGAGGATATGAGGGAAAAGGTACACTCATACATTGTTGGTGGGACGGCAAATTGGTGTAGCCAATATACAAAGCAGTATGGAGATTCTTTGGAAATCTGGGAATGGAACCACCATTTGACCCAGCTATCCCTCTCCTCAGACTATACTCAAAGGACTTACCACAGGGACACAGCCATATCAATGTTTATAACAGCACAATTCACAAAAGCTAATCTGTGGAGCCAACCTAGATGCCCTTCAGTGGATGAATGGATTAAAAAATGTGGCATATATACACAATGAAATTTTACTCAGCAATAAAAGAGAATAAAATCATGGCATTTGCAGGTAAATGGATGGCACTGGAGAAGATAATGCTAAGTGAAGTTAGCCCATCCCCCCAAAAGAAATGCCAAATGTTTTCTCTGATATAAGGAGGCTGACTCATAGTGGGGTAGGGATGGGGAGCGTGGGAGAAATGGATGAATTCTAGATATGGAAGAGGGAAGGGAAGAAAAGGAGGTGGAAGGGGATTAACAAGGATGGTAGAATGTGATGGACATCATTATCCAAAGTACATGTATAAGACACAAATTGGGTGTCAACCTACTTTATATACACAGATGAAAAATTGTGGTATATGTGTGTAATAAGAATTGTAATGCAAAAAAACAAAGAACATGTATAAAGACATGAATTGGCATGAACATACTTTATATACAAAGATATGAAAAAATGTGCTCTATATGTGTAATAAGAATTTTAATGCATTCTGCTGCCGTGTATTTAAAAAAATAAAATCAATTTTAAAAAGATAAAATGCAAAAAACAAAACAACAAAAAAAAGAAATTTGGGGTAAGGGAGTACAAGCCTTCCCAGTCAACACACCCCCACACCACAGCACCCTGCCACTTGGTATCCACATGCATTGGGTACCCTGAAGGAGTTAAAGAAGGCAGTAAAAGAGAATGGGCCCCAGGGGCCATTTGCAGAGCAAATGCTAGAATCACTCAGTTTTGAACTTAATTGTCCTCAAGACTGAAAAGACCTAGCCAGAGCATCTCTTGAGCCTGCAACATTTTTGAAGTGGAAGACATTCTTCTATGATGAATGTAAACAGCTGGGGGATCATAACCACACCACAAATGTTAACCTCCCAGAATTGTAATGCGTTCTGCTGTTGTTGTGTATTAAAAAATAATAATAATAAGATCAATTTTTAAAAAAGGAGAGTGTGGCTGCAGAGTCACTAATCAAAACCTCCGGAGACTGAGCAGGAAGCAGGTCTGATTTTATTGCACAGTTACCATGTATATATACTCAGGTGCTAGCTAAGCAGATTACAGGCAGCCACCAATACAATTTCTGGCCAACTATCCCTGCAGCGACCAGTCGAGGAGTGGGCCATGGAGCAAGCACAGAGATTGCAATATCTGGTCTCATGCCCAGGGCTGTGCCTACGGGGTAAGCAGTTTTCTTCTGACAAGCCTAGCACAGGGGAGTGATTTGACACTCAGACGCCCTTAACGTATGCCATGTATGCAGTACTCCATGTACTTGTCCCCACAATGATACACAGAAGGGAAGATAATGGTTATGGGACACAAAGATATAAAGGTTACTGGCTGATTCTCATTTTATGTTGTAATTTATTTTTTGGAGTGCTGGGGATCAAACTCAGAGTCTTATACATACTAGAGAAGCACACACTGTTCTACATCCCCAGACCCTACATCTGAGTTTTAAATGGTGATATAAGACATTGGAGTAGAAGAGTTTATATCTAGTGTATACAGATATATACTAATATAGCATATAAAATCCTTGAGAACATCAATATATATATATATATATATATATAGATAGATAGATAGATAGATAGATAGATAGATAGATAGATAGATAGATAGATGGAATAGCAGTCACTTATGTTTCCCTGGAATTACCATCCAAAACAGGTGTGAAAAATAACAATGTATTTTGTCTCAAAAGTCAATAGTTAAGAGTGTTTAGGAAAGGATGAAATACTCAAACATGTTACAGAGAAGTTAAGAAAAAAGACAACAATAATTATGCAAAGAATATACTTTTGAGCTTTAACAATTCCAATTATTATAAAGAAAATGAGATCAATTATTATTGAGTGAGTATCAGACAATGTATGATAATAGAACAATATTCATTTCTTTGGATTGTTAAGGGATTATATTATTTTCTCTTAAAAATACTGGAGATAGAGCATGACAGGAAGGCATCAAATTCTCATCTCCAACTTTCTCCTCCTGGGCCTGCCCATGAAGCCAGAGTATCAAAATCTGTTCAATGCCCTGTTCCTGGCCATGTATCTTACCACCATCCTAAGGAACCTCCTCATCCTCATTCTCATTCACCTGGACTCCCATCTTCACACAACTGTGTATTTGTTTCTCAATATCTTGCCTTCTCTGACCTCTGCTTTTTCTCTGTCACAAAGCTCCAGAACACACAGAGTGAAGTTCCATCCATTCCCTTTGCAGGCTGCCTGGTTCAAATATACTTCTTCCTGCTTTCTGGAAGTCTTGAGAGAATTCTCCTTGTTGCCAAGGCTTATTACTGCTATGTGGCCATCTGCTTCCCCCTGCACTGCACTGCTGTCATGAGCCCTGAGCCCTGTCTCTCCCTGGTGATGCTGTCCCGGGTGCTCACCATGCTCCCTTCCATGTTGCACAATCTGCTCATGGCCAGACTATCTTTCTGTTCAGACAACATGATATTACACTTTTTATATGCCATATCTTCTCCGCTGAAGCTGGCCTGCTCTGACAATCATGTCAATGAGTTGATGATATTTATTACAGGAGGACTCATTATTGTCATCTCATTCCTATTGATCACTGTGTCCTATGCATGAATTTTCTCCTCAAAATTCATGTCCTATGCATGAATTTTCTCGTGGTATCCTCAAGGCCTTCTAATCTTGCCTCCCAACTACTGGTGGTGTCAATGTTCTATGGGTGCATTATTGGTCTCTACTTATGTTCATCAGCTAACAAATCTAGCGTGAAATATTCTATTATGGCTCTGATGTACACTGTGGTGATCCGCATGCTGAACCCCTTCATCTGAGAAGTGGAGACATGAAGGGAGCCCTGAAAAGAGTCTTTTGTAAGAAGACAATTCTATTCTCTGGATGGTAACAGTTCTAATATGTACACTGTGTTGTCAAATACAAATATTGAGTTTGATATTTGAATATTTTTGAAGAACTTTCTTTCCGTGAAGGTGAGTGCCCCTCCCTCACTAGTGTTCAGCCTCCTCTAGGTCTTTTGGGTAAGTGCCCCTCACCCAAAAGTGCTCTGTCTCCTCTGGATTCTATTGGTGAGCACCCCTGGCCCACCAGTTCTCAGCCCCCACTGGGTCTTGTGGGTAAGTGACCCTTGACCTCCAGTGCTTAGTCTTCTCTCAGCCGTGTGCCACCTGGATCATTAAATAAACTGTGTGGGTGAGTGCCTTTCCCTCCAATGTAAAGACACCTTCTTTGATCTTAGAATACTATTCACATCAACACTACTGAGGAAAATTGGAGAAATCTAGATAGTTCCTCTTTCAAAAAACCTTGCTTCACTTTTGGTGCTTCCATTCAGACAAGCTTGTCAACAGAGTCTGAAACCAAATGACAACTGTTACTTGATCTCAATTCCAAGAGCACTGAGGACCTGGTTTCATTACTCATTATCCTCCATTTCCATACCTTTATCATGTGGCTGTGCTCTTATTGTTGATTAGACCATGCCCAGGATTTCTGAGGTCCTGGTGACCAGTGGATTAAAGCCAAGTTTCCAACCATAATTAGGATCTTTCATGACATGCGACTGGGCACTATATTTTCATCAGAATAGAAACACTCTGGGAACTATGGATCAGGCACAATTCCCACCTGGACAGGACAGTGTGATATGTGCAAAGGAAAATTTCCCACCACCATGGAAAACATCCTGAGACCTGTTAAAAAGCACCCCTGTCCCACCATCACCGAGGTACCTGAGATGTTGCACTGAGGCATTTTCGTCCACATCACCCCAGGCAGTGGAATTTGGGTCTCTTCTGCATGACGCAGGCTAGCTGCAAGATAAAGCTAAGAAAAGAAGGTGGCAAAAAACAAAACAAAACAAAAAAAAACTACATGACACAGAAAGCAATTTTGAAAAGTGAGGGCTGAATGGCTCTTCGATCTTAGGGGTCGAGCTTCCACACTGGAAAGAGAGCACGCAAGAGCCCGCATTGGTTTATTTATATGGGGGAAATATCAAAGGTTTTTCCATAGAATGTTCTTCACCATTTAAGGTAGGAGGTGGGCTGTCCAGGCCCAGTGGGTTACAACCAGTCTCCTTAGCCCAGTGAAGACTGAGGTCACATGTATTATGTAATCCATTAAGTGGGAGGAGCCACAAAATAACTTGCAATGCCAAACCCAAATCTCCTTGGCTCAAGGCCGAGTGAAGATGCTAAATACCTCAGGGGTGACTTCCCACAAGGGATATTCTCCATGGACTCTGAAACGGAGGGTCAGCATCCTCGTCGTCCAGCATGCAGTCTCCTCAGTGTCCTCTGGGTGATCGATCACCTGTCACCTATAAGTGTTCAGTGTCTTTTGATTCCTCTGGATGACCTCTCTTTGCCCACCAATGCTCAGGCTCCTCTGGGTCCTTGAGTCTCACCCCAGAGTGTCCTCATTGCAGTTGTTCCTTGGTCACCTGCTGGTGAGTACCACCCTATCTCTAATGTTACTTCTTTATGAGAATATGATGGGTGTGTTTCCTCCAGTTCCCTGGTGCCTTTGATATTTGCTGTTGAGTGAGTATTTTCTTTCTGGCATGTCCTTTGTAGAGCTTGTTTTGTGGTTGATTTTGGAATCTTAAGATGCTGGAAGTTTGAATTTCTTGGCTGCCTCTCCTGTGGTGCATGAGTGCTCTAAACCTGTAGTGGTCCTTCATCTTCCCAGATTGTGATCATTCATGGAGGCCTCTGGCTGTCCTGGCTGGATTATTCTGTACTCTGACTTAATGGATAGATCTGTAGCTGCTGACAGACTTTCTGCAGGGAGCCTTTCTGCACTGTGTCAGAGCTTGCTATCCTGAGGTTCAGAAGCTCTGAGGCAGAGATTTCCTGCACCCACCCCTGAGCCTTGCTCTGCACAGGCTGCCTCCTTCCCAGGGCCCTCCCTGGGAAAGGCTGGGAGCAGGGACTCTGCCCTCCTCTCAAGCCCTCTTCTTGTCCCTCTTGGGCTCTCATTCACTGATGACAGCCACTGTCAGCCTCGTGGTCCACCTTCTCTGTCACTTGGATTCTTTCCCAGGTTGATCAGCTCCACCTTGGAGGAAGTGTTGGGGATTGAGTGTGGGTTCTTCTTCCTCATCTTGAGTTCCAGCATTTTGGGGACATACTCGCCATGTTCTGCTCTGTACCCAGTGGGAGGAGCAGCTCTGAGGGAAGGAACAAGAGCTCCAGGCCTAGCAGCTGAGTGGAGAAAGGATCTGAGTGGGGTGGGCCAAGGCCCTGCTTCCATCCTGGGCCTCACCCAGTGGTGTGCCATGCCCTGTAGCCCTGGGGACTTCAAAGGCCCCCTAACCCTAACCCTGCACACTATCTGGGGTGCCAGTGAATGTCTATCAGCAGGCTTTCCGAAGAATACTCACACACTCAATATTAACTTCACTGGTACAAAGGATGTGACGTGTACTTTACAAGTAACCTTAAAACACACCTCTGTCAATTGTGGATTCCACACATGAAGTGCGTCTCACTGAATGCTTCCATTTTGGCTGGACTCTTGTATCTGTAGCCAGCTGCCAATTGCCACAAAAACTGGGCTTGGACTCTGCTCGGCTCCTCTGAACCTGAAGTCAGGGTCTAGGGAAATCACACCTACCTTCATTCAGAGCAATCAACAGGGAAACTTTCAGGAGATAAAGAATCCACTGAAAGTTAAGAGATTCAGCAAATGCATCTATCCTTTTGAGGCCTTGGGACTTTGCACTTGGAAACAGAAATAAAAGCCACACCAGGAAGTCAGATCTCACCCTCATGATTGGTGAAACCATTAAAAAAAAATCAAATACCAGTGAACATGAGTTGATATGGACATTTCCAAATATACTAAAAGCCCAAAGCCCAATAAGCCAGTAGGAATTATTTGGAAATCAAGTTGTTAATGACAAGTACACAACCAAGCCTTAAGCTCACATTCCTTGGGCTCAATGATGCAGACAGAGCAATCAGAAGAAACTCTGCTCACTTGACCATTTCTAGAAATTGTAAACACTTGAAGGGGGAGGAGGTGGGTGTTTATCCAGTAAGACAGGAAATGTGCAGTACAATGTGATATGGAAGGAGCAGAGAAGATGGACAAAGTGCCCAGAGCCATGGTTCACTGCGGAGAAGGCCACAGGGAGCAGGAACAGACCTGCCTGTTGGATGGACTCAGGCCAACGCACCCCCAGCTCTGCACATTTCTGGTTCTGAAGTTTTTGACCATGGGCTTTACAGGAAATTGCCAGCCCTGGCCTGATAGCCACTCATCTGTTTTCTCTTCTGGGTGGATTTTTAGTGAGCAGGACTAGATGGTTCTGTGAATCACGGAGGACAGGGTCTTATCCAGTCAGTTTTGTGTCCCCATTGCCCAGCACAGGGATCCATGCTGTGACACCTCTCACCCCAACATCACCTCCTATTATGTCTTAGACTCGTGACCCAGGAAGCCCTAGACCCAACCTTGAGTAACTGGGGGCTCAGTCTTCAAGCAGTAGTGAGCTGGAGAGTGGTGGCCTTCTAATCACCTCTACCTAGTAGTCTCCTGGGTCTACCCTCCCACACTGCAATCTGGATTTTAGTAGTTGGCAGTGGTTTGGGAGTTTTAAAACTTCCCCCAGAGACTCTAACATGCAGCAGAGTTTGAGGATCACTAACCCCACAGGCCTTTCCATAAGGCTGGCATCTTGTGTCACTCTTGTCTGGCCAGAGCGGTGAGCCTCAGTTTGACTGAGGGTGGAATGAGAAACTGGACATCAACTTCTAGCTTCTTCAGACCAATTGGTCTTCTTCCAGACCAATTAGAAATTGTTTCAAAAGATGATCATTTCTGGCAAGGCACAGTGGCACACACCTGCAATCCCAGCAGCTCGGAAGGCTGAAGCAGAATAGCGAGTTCAAAGCCAGCCTCAACAACTTAGCAAGGCGCTGTCTCAAAATATAAAAAAGGGCAGGGGATATGGCTCAGTGGTTAAGGATTCAATTCCTGGTACAAATTAAAAAAAAATCCATTCCTGGGTCCTTCACTGAACTGGAGCCACAGCTGGTGCCAGGATTAAGAACTGATTATGCAGCTTTGTGTAGCCTATGAAGGGCCTTCACATATTTGGTCCCCAGTGAGATGGGCAGAACTGGAGGTTTGCACCCATTCCACTGATACTGCAGGGGCCCAGGGGTCATGGTGAAGATGTGAGACTCAAACCTTATCTTGATGGAAGCATCTTTTGGGGCCTGCCCTGCCTCTGGCTGGCCCAGCCCTGTTGGGCCCAAGCCCCATTCTGTGGCTGACAGTTGTTCCCCTTCCTGTCCCCAGATCCTGAAGTACATCCTCAGTCGTGAAATCAAGGAGAAGCCGCTCCGGAGCCTGTCAAGGAAGTTTACTGACTGTGTCATCCTCACTGTATGACCACACCAACGTGGACACCACAACAGACAATTCTGTGCTGGAGATAATCGTTTACAACACCAACATTGACGGTGCCTCCTGGGCAGTTGGGAGGGGCAGGGAGCTAGGGTGGGACCTCAGTCTGCCACTGGGAAGACCCAGAGTGCTAGCTCCATGGTGCCTGGAGTCCCCAGGGCTTTCTCTCAGCAGCAGAATTAGACATGGAAGCAGGTATCAGGGGCTGGGGAGATGCTAGGCTCAACTGTTCCTGGTCAGCTTCAGATTGTGGACCCTAATGGTGAAGGGTCTCTGGGTCCCAGAATCCTGGGCAGTTTGGGGTGTGTGTGTGTTGTCCATATGGCCTGGCTTGGAATCCTCTCTCCTCCCAAACCTAGTTCCACCTGAGGGTCAGTCAGTGCATGGCTTCCTGGAGGAGGTTGGAGCAGGAGATTAGTGAAATTGGAGGTAAATAGAGAGGATCAGTTCTGAGAGGTTTTTAGCTCTTGGGAGGAGTGAGACAGAAGGCTGTTGGTATTTTACCAAGTTTTGCTTCCCAGAGCCTGCCTTGTCTAGGGTATCTCTGGATCCTTGCAGGAGCCTGGTTGGTAGGGCAGGGATTGTCCTCATTTTACAGATGAGGAGATTGAGGCGCAGAGAGGGTCAGGGGCTGTCCTAAGGACACACAGTGAAGAGGGGGATTGGCAGTAGAACCCCTTTCTAGCCTTCCCTCCCTGCTGTGCAGCACATGCTCCTGCTGGAAGCCCCATTCTCCTGGAGCATTTCCCTGCTGTCTGTGTGCTTTGGGAAGAGCCCAGGTGCCTTTCCACCATTTCCAGCCAAACCAGTCCATTGGGCATAAAGACGGGTTCCTTCAGCCAAGGGCCCCACTGACTCAGAGCTCATGATGGGCCCTTTGAAAGTGGTCCTTCCCTGTCTTCTCATCTCCATGGTGACTGGTGGTGTTCTGTCCCCATAATCGGCATGAGATGCTGACTCTGGAGGCCCTGCACACACTGTTGCACATGAAGTGGAAGAAATTTGCCAAGTACATGTTCTTCCTGTCCTCCTGTTTTTATTTCTTCTACAACAACACCCCAACTCTTGCCTCTTACTACCGTCCTCAGGAGGAGGAGGTACGTGGGTCTTTGGGGGTGAATGGGGAGGTCAGATATGGAGGAGCTTAGAGCTTTCCCTGGGCAGGTGGGGAAACTAAGGCCCAGAGAGGCATAGAGATTTGTGTGTGGGTCACCTTCAAAGTTTCCAGGGAACTGAATATGTCTTTAGAACTTAGGAGGGCTAAGCTCCAGGCACTTATCCCCAGGGGAATTCAGGTTGGGGAAAGTTGGGGAATCAGGAAACCCAGGCCCTGTCCAGGCTTTTGATCTGAATCTAGAATGCATTGGGTGTTTCTGCTGTCAGGGCCACAGGAGATGGGAGGAGGGTATGGTCACTTGGCCAAACTACCCACCCCTCTGGGCCTTGGTTTCCCACCCAACACCAGAGCACAGAAGGGCTTTGTTGACTATGTTAAGAGGCCCTGCTGAGTGTCTGGTGATGGATGGGTTCTGGGAGGGATGAATGCCATGGGGCATGTGGAGGAGTTGCACAGATTGGCTTTTCCTGCTCACTGTGGAGTTCTGGTTCCCACCAAGGGTAGGGAAGGCAGGGGCAGGGGCCTTCCATTCCCTCTCAGGCTCTCTACAGAGATGGTGTTCCAGGCTGGCCTCTGGTCTAGCTTGAGGGCTGTGTGTGTTGTGGTCCCTGGAGCTGGTACTGCCCACCCTCCTCACTTTTCTCCTCCCCCTCCTCACTTTCTCCCACAGGCCCTCCCACACCCCTTGGCCCTGACGCACAAGATGGGGTGGCTGCAGCTGTTGGGGAGGATGTTCGTGCTGATCTGGGCCACATGCATCTCTGTGAAAGAGGTGAGTGAGCTTCTGAGCCTTTCCAGACTGCTCTGTGAGGCAGGCAGGGTGAGGGCAGGCCTGCTGCCATGCTGCCCTGCTCTACCATTCCTGATGGGCTTGTGGAGAGGAATTTCCCTTCCAAGCCTTAGATCCCCAGTTAAAACATGGGAATAAGTGAATAAGGCAGACCTGGTCTACCTACTTCATTCCCTCTGTCCACCTTCCAGTTTATCCACCCTTTACCTCTTTCTAGCCACTCAGTGAGCATCCGCTTCTCCCTGTCCTCACCCATCATCCCCCACCCACCTGCTCTCAGCCACCCAGCCACTCATTCATGCATCCATGTACCCATGCTACCTTACCCACCATCCTTCAATCCTCTATCCAACCATCCTTCCATCTGTTTTGTTTTTTTAATTTTTATTTTTTGTGGTGCTGGGGATTGAACCCAGGGCCTTGTGCATGTGATGCAAGCACTCTACCAACTGAGCTATATCCCCAGCCCCATCATCCTTCCATCTGTTTATCTGTGCATGCATCTATCTAATCCGTCCATCCATCCATCCATCCATCCATCCATCCATCCAAGCAATGTATCAACAGGTGTATTCTGAGCACCTTCTACATGTGAGGACTTGGGTGGTAAGGATGGAGTTTGCCCTCTTTGGTTCACAGTTTGGTAGGAGATAGATCATGGGCACAGACATCTAGCTTTTAAGGTAGACTTGGAAAAGTGCCCTAAGTTGGGCAGAAGAAGGGACTTTTATCTAGGGGCAGGGGGAGGGAGGGAAGCTTGAAGACAATGATAGCACTTAGGCTGGTAGGGTAGGGTGCGATACAAGGACATGGGGACAGGATCACACAGGGTAGTTGTGGGAAACAACAGGACCAAAAGCTCAGAGGCTGGAAAGCTAGGCCATTTTTGGAGAATGGAACTGTCATGATTATGTAACTTTGCAGGTTCTGGGGTGAGGATGGGGGTCAGGAGTTAGAGAGGTAAGAAGATCTGAAGGAGCATCCCTCCTTACTGTGGGGTCACCTACATGTCCCTCCCTGGGTTCTGATTGGACCTTTGCAAACTCACCTCTCATGGAGTCTCAGTCCTGGGGTGAACTCCCTCCCTGAGGTCCTCCAGTGAGCGGCATGCAGAAGACAAATTTTTCTTTTCCTTTGTCCCTAGGGTATCACCCTCTTCCTGCTGAGACCCTCGGATCTGCAGTCCATCCTGTCAGATGCCTGGTTTCACTTTGTCTTGTAAGTATGTCTTTCCTCTTGGTCACACCTCAAAGGCAGGGCCCAAGTCCTCTGTTGTGGCTGCCATGTCCCTCTGGAGTAGCTACTCCACCATTTCACCATGACAGGCCTTCTGCCACGGTTACATCCCAGGGATCCCCTCTCTTGCATCTAGTAAGAAGGGCACACAGATGTGCCACATAACTGTGGAGTGGATCAGAAACCCTTAGGACAGCACCAACCATCTGGTGAGAGTGATGGCTGACTTTGTCCACTCTGTCACCGAGCCTCAGGTGGCAGGCAGCATAGAGAAAGCCTGAGAAGGTGTAGCGGTTCTGTTTTCTTGTTTACAAAGTGATATTCCAGGGCAGCCCCTCCTAGTTGCATGGGACCTCAAAGTTGCCATCTGGGACCTTAGCATATCAGGACTGGAAAGCACCTGAGAAATCATTGAGTCTCATGTACAGATCCCCTGAAGCTCCCAGAGCTAGGAACTGAGTCACCTGAAGTCACATGGCACTTCAGTGACACTCCAGTAGAAGTCCTAGCTCACTAGTCATTTTACTCCCAACTGATGCATACTTGATGGCCACAGGGCCCCAGGCAGAAATCCCAGCTCAGCAGCCTCTCTGAATGAGGTCAAGTGCAGCTAACATCAAAGGCTCATGTGACCTCTGTCACTAAATGAACAGAGGCTGATTCAGCTTTACTGCCATGGTAATGGGATAGAATCTGCAGCTTGGAATGAAGAATGCTAAGCTCCACAGACTGGAGTCTCTCTTCTGAGCATTTAAGAGGCTGGGTCTATGGGATCTTGAATCTGGGCCTAATGCTTCCAAATATCTACTTATTTTATTAAGTATGCACCTGCCTTCCAGAGACATGAACTCAGTTCTTCATCCTTGTGGGCAAATGGGGTACCCAGATACTGCAGGAAATGGATGGGCCAGGTGCAATACTGCCCCACATGCAAGTTGCATACACATCTGCCACCTTTGAGGAAGCATGATTCCAGAGAAGAATGTATTTATACAACTACTGGTTTCAGTCCATTGCCCTGTTCTTCTGATTCTTTATTGTTTTGTTAGCATAGAGAAAGGTGGAGACATTCTTCCTCATTTCATTCCCACTGCAATTGATCATTCATTTGTTCTCCACTCTGCCAGAAAAACAAGCTTTATGTGTCCTAATTATGGTTAGGCATTTTATAATTGTGGAAACTGTCAGATGTTATAAGCAGGAGAGTGTTTTTAACCCTATGGTTGGCAGAGTATATGCACTGTTGATGAGTGCATTTGGATATCCTCTGTGTGGTATATATTGTACTTTAAAAATGTAAAAAAAATATGGCATTTATACACAATGGAGTATTACTCTGCATTAAAAAATGACAAAATCATAGAATTTGCAGGGAAATGGATGGCATTAGAGCAGATTATGCTAAGTGAAGCCAGCCAATCCCTAAAAAACAAATGCCAAATGTCTTCTTTGATATAAGGAGAGTAACTAAGAACAGAGTAGGGACGAAGAGCATGAGAAGAAGATTAACATTAAACAGGGATGAGAGGTGGGAGGGAAAGGGAGAGAGAAGGGAAATTGCATGGAAATGGAAGGAGACCCTCAGGGTTATACAGTGGAGGGGGTAGAGAGAGAGGAGGGGAGGGGAGGGGAGAGGAGGGGAGGGGGGATGGTGGAGGATGGGAAAGGCAGTGGAGCACAACAGACACTAGTATGGCAATATGTAAATCAATGGATGTGTAACTGATGTGATTCTGCAATCTGTGTATGGGGTGAAGGTGGGAGTTCATAACCCACTAGAATCAAAGTGTGGAATATGATATGTCAAGAAATTTGTAATGTTTTGAACAACCAACAATAAAAAATTTAAAAAAATGTAATTGTGCTAAAGTGCACATAAAAATAAAAGCATCTTGACCATTTTTAAGTGTTCAGCTCAAAATTGTGAAGTACATCCAACTGGCTGTGCAACCAGTCTTGCAAAACTGAAACTGTGTACTTAGTAAACAACAATTCTCTTTTTCCCTCTGACACCCTTGCCACCACCTTCTATTTTCCGTCTCTTGTGAATTTGATTACTTTGGGTACTTTGTGTAAGTGGAGTCTTATAGGATTTGTCTTTTTGTGACTGACTTATTTTGGTTAGCATATATTAAAGCTTTTTTCTTTCTTTCTTTTTTTTTTTTTTAAAGAGTAGGTTTTGAAGGACTTGATTGATTTTTAAGTATAAATGTTGGCAGCATTTTTCACTTTGGTTAAAAATGTAATTATTCACTGCATCCTTGGTGTAGCCTAGTGGTTCCTAAATCTATATGGGAATCATAAATCATGTTTTAAAAACCATACATCCTCCTGGGCTGCATGTCAGAATCTCCTGGAGCCCTGTGGTCTGTGTATGTGCGTGTGTGTGTGTGTGTGTGTGTGTGTGTGTGTAAATAAATGTATGTAAAGTATATATAAAATATATATACATATATAAATGTTTTTTTGTACCAGGGATTGAACCCAGGGGCACTCAATCACTGAGCCACATCCCCACCCTTTTTTGTATTTTATTTAGAGACAGGATCTTACTGAATGGCTTAGGGCCTTGCTAAGTTGCTGAGATTGACTTTGAACTTGCAATCCTCCTGTCTCACCCTCCCGAACTTCTGGGACTACAGGTGTGCACCATCTCACCTGGCTGTATTTTTTTTTTAAGTCCCTGTCAGTCACAACTAGTCCACAGTTGGTCCTGACTTGCATCTGGCGATGTCCTCAACAGGCTGGAGTTTAGATGTATGGATCCAAGGCAGCCTTTATCTTGTCAGTCCAGGCCCCCAGGGTGACTGTTCATGGGGTTTAAGGTTTGAGGGATTTGAATGTCTCTGACCTGATGCTGAGAAGTGAGTAAGGCCCTTGTCTCCTGTGTCTCCTGAACAGTTTTATCCAAGCTATGCTTGTGATACTGTCTGTCTTCTTGTACTTGTTTGCCTACAAAGAGTACCTCGCCTGCCTCGTGCTGGCCATGGCCCTGGGCTGGGCAAACATGCTCTACTACACACGCGGCTTCCAGTCCATGGGCATGTACAGCGTCATGATCCAGAAGGTACGCAGGGAGCTGCACAGGTGGGAGGGCCCTCAGAGGGTGCGTCTTTTTTAGGTGGGTAAACTGAAGTCTGTAGAGAAAAAAGGCTTAACACATGGCAGTCGATCCATGGCTCCTTCTCCCGAATGCCATAGTCTTCCTTGGCTTTTGGTCACACTTTAAGTGTCCACATCTTACAATTCCCAAGCTTGTTGGATGTTGAGAAGGAACACACTTTGTGAAGGAAGTTCTCATCCCTGGGCAGTGGTGTGCTGGAAAATATGTAACAATTGCTCTGTAATGTATTTGTGTGTGTGTGTGTGTGCGTGTGCGCGTGTAAACCAGCATATGTGTATAAATACATACGTTTATTGCATGCAATATGCTTTAGTATAAGTTCCACATAGCTAATTGAGTCTCACAGAATACTTAGTTTTTAATTAAATTCTTTCATCTGTTGCCAAACTGCAATTGACAAATGTGTGTTGTTCCAGTTTATGTTTTTTTTTATAAGCAGTTAAGATGAGAGTGAAACAATGAAGACTAGTTTGTCCACTAGTCTAGTCCACTAGTTTGTCCACGGCTGGGCAACTTCTTTCCTGAATAGGATAATTGTTTGCAGATACTGGAAGGCCCTCTTGTTGCTATTTGTGGGCTATTTATGATGTAACAGCTATGGACATTTTGAAGTTGAAGCTGCCTTCACATTTTCTCTATCACTGATATAAATACACACATAGACATCAATAAAACAGTGAGTCAATCTGATTTGTAGTGTTTACCACTCTTCCTGCTGTCAAGCTCCACCATGGCTGATTTCCTGTTACTGACATTATGTTGCCAAAGACAGAATTGGGAAGAGATGTGCAGTTACACATCCTTATGTAGTGTTTCCACCATGGGGCTACAACAGAGGTAAAAAACCCTCAAAAACATAGATATTTGTAAAATGTAGTAAAATAATCAGGGAATGATTAGTTTTGAACATTTATTATCTTTATTTTTAATATGTTTATATTATGTTTTGCAATAAAGTTGTTTTCTTTTTCCTTTGCTTTAATGAGAAACCATTGACAAATAAAATTGAAATTTAAGGTGTACTGTGTGAGGAATATGAATATATATATATATATATATATATATATATATATATATATAGTAAGATATATACACACACACACACACTCATACACACACATATACATACACACATTGTGAAATGTCACCAGGACAGGGGTCTTGAGAAGGTTCCCCAACACGGAGGTGAACATCAGCTTGGGCCATGAAGGTCCTTGATGTCACTGCAGAAAGGAATTTAAGGATGGGTCAAAGTGAGACACAGATGGAATTTACTGAGAGAAAGAAGGTAGTAGACATTCTGAGAGACAGGGTAAGGGTGACTAGTCTTAGGCATATTTATGCATGTCAAATCTGTAGTGCAGAGACTTGGTCTAAGAGGGTGTTTTCAGTTTTTTGGGTCTCTGACTTGATATTACCTGCCAGGGGTCATTTTCCTTTCTTTGTTTTTGAGGGGAAATCGCTAATAATTTCCCCATGGAGGTTTTATCGATCTGCTTTGTGGACTGAAACAGTACTACACTTGGGTAATACTGAGGGCTCGATTAAGAGCACGAAACGTAGATGCAGTAATCAGATTCCAAAATATATATATCAGATTCCAAAAATATAAATCACAAGGATATCTACTTGTGGAAGAAAGATATCCTCAGACTTCTTTTTCCTTTAGATCCAGGTCAGGAAAGAAGTTATTGACAGACTCAAGGAATAAAGTCTAATGGTTTACTTAATTATATTGTGACCGAAGTTTGTGAAAGTGACCTTTAAATCTGGACTTTTAATCCATGGTAAAGTGGACTTTAGATCTGGACTTTAAGTCATGGTGACTCTTGGTTTGTCCGACATGTCTCCTTTCTATCTATCCTTATGTTTTCTACCTCAAAATGACCATCCATTTCAAGTTACTTAATGCATCCATTACCTTGCATAGTTACTGTGTGTGTGTGTGTGTGTGTGTGTGTGTGTGTGGTGTTGAGAACATTCAAAATCTACTCTTGGCACATTTCAAATATACAAATTGGTACTGTTAACTACAGTCTGAAGCTGTACGTTAGATCTTTAGAACTTAATTGTCTTATAATGAAAAGTTTGATTTAGTTCTTAAAAATGACTGTGTTTCACAAACATCTCACAAAATTTACAAAAATTTAACTGTCTAACAGCCAGCTCACAAAATTCATGAGCATTCAACATTCAGCTCTTGGGAGCTGGTATGAGCTGGCTCCAGCATGCCACTGCTTCCAGGTGGGTCGAGGACTCCAGGTAGGAGACCCTATCGGGAGAGGGAGAGGGTAAACAGGGCCTGAGTTCAGGAGGTGGGGGAGAAGAGAACCTGGGGCTGACCCCAGGACCAGAAGGCTTCCTGGAGGAGGCAGAGGCAGAGCTGAGTCTAGAGCATCAGGAGGGTTCTGCTGGGGGAAGGGAGAATGGCCTGAGTGAAGGCAGGGTTAGGGCCCAGGGCTGGGAAAGGAAGGGAAGAAGCAAGGAGATCAGCAGATGGTGAATAGGTGCTCACGCCTTACACTTGAATCCTGTTTCTTTATAGGTCATTTTGCATGATGTCCTGAAGTTCTTGTTTGTATATATCGTGTTCTTACTTGGATTTGGAGTAGGTAATCGCCTCATAAATAATAGTAGCATTTGTAAAGCACTTTATGTAGATGTCAAAATGACACAGCACACGCAGCCCTGGCAACAATTACACCAGCTCCTGATGAGTGGGGCACCTGTTGCTCTCAGTGCTTTCTAAACAGCATCTTTTACTTCTCTCAACAACATGATCGAGTGGGAATCATATCCCCATCCTCTAAGCCTCAAGTAACCAAGGCTGGGAGACCCAGCCTGTCACTCTTACCCATCCACACGGAGGCAACTGCCACCCACTTTCACATCCTTCATCTTCGTTGGCCCTCACAATCCAGGATAGGCCCGGCAAGCATTTTAAGCTCTGTAGTACAGATGGGGAAACTGGAGTTCACAGAGATTTGATGGATGATCTTCAAAAAATAGGAGCACAGCAAAAGTGAGGCACTCAGCAACTCCGTGAGATACTGTCTCTAAAGAAAATACAAAATAGGGCTGGGGATGTGGCTCAGTGGTTGAGTGCTCCTGTGAGCAAGGGCTGAACAGGGGGTGGAGGAGGGAAAGAAGAGCTTGGTTCTGTTAGGCATGAAGGCTCCTGCAGGAGCTCAGGGTGGAGAAACCAGCCTGATAAGACCGTCGGGGTCCAGAGGGAAGAGGCAGAGGTCTGCAGTGTGTGTGTGTGCATGCGCATGTGCAAATGTTGGGTAATTACCCAGAAAGGCAGAAGCAAGCATCCCCTTATGTCCCTTTTAGCCCTGGCCTCGCTGATCGAGAAATGTTCCGAGGACAACAAGGACTGCAGCTCCTATGGGAGCTTCAGTGACGCGGTGCTGGAGCTCTTCAAGCTCACCATAGGCCTAGGCGACCTGAAAATCCAGCAGAACTCCACATACCCCATCCTCTTCCTGTTCCTGCTTATCACCTACGTTATCCTCACCTTCGTCCTCCTCCTCAACATGCTCATCGCCCTGATGGGAGAGACAGTGGAGAATGTCTCCAAGGAGAGTGAGAGGATCTGGCGCCTACAGGTGAACTGAGCTGGGCAGTGACTCAGTGTGGAAAGCTCCCCAGGGACTTGGCTCAGCACCTGGTCATCAATCACCATCAGCACCGCTGGGTCTGGGGCAGGGCCTGGGAATCTGCATAAACCAGGTCTGAGGAAGCCTTAGTCCAGGTTCTTTGAGTACAGGGTGTAGGGAATGTGGCACGTATGAGAGAAACTCAGCCTTATGGGGATATTCCGCTCAGAGTCAACAGTGTGCTCTGTGGACGCTGAAGTGTGACTTAGATTGCATTAAGAGAAGTATAAGCTACAGGACAATGGAGATGACAGTTTTTACTGTGCTTTATCCTGGCCTTAACACTCCTCCCTTGTTGAGGACTCCAACCCACAGGATGGGTCCAGAGATGATGACCAGGTTTGGGAGAGGACTGGAGACTGTGCCTCATAAGAAATGGTTGTTGAAACTAGGGTCGAAGAAGGAGAGAGTTCTTTCAGAAATCTGCCAAGCTACCTTGAAAGAGGGAGCAGCCCCCTTCTGTGGCCCCAGAAGGCAGAAACGAGGTACATGGGGTGGGGGTGGGAAATGATAGGGAAGACAGTCTTTGATTTGCCACAAGAAGATTTCTAATCATTATGACCTTCTTAACTGGGACTGTCAAAGATGTTCAGGAAAAACTGGGCAAATTATGAGCAGGAGAACTGCAGAGGGAATTCCAAACCTGGGAGGAGGTGTGGGACTACATGACCTCTGAACTTCCCCCAGATGAGATTCCAGGATCCTAACATTTTCAGATAGGAGGCTCCTGGACTTTCAGAGACATTATTTACATCAAATCTCTGACATTATTTAACTCAAATCTCTTTCTCAAACTTTCTACTTTTTTGTGTTTGAATTCTGTAGGTTAGCTCAGGATCTATGTATTAAGCCTCCAGCGAGGCTGCAGGGGACTGTTTGATGGTTTGTGTGCACTTTGTGTGTGTGTGTGTGTGTGTGTGTGTGTGTGTGCGTGCATGCTCCTATGGAGCTGGGCTCTGAGCAAAGAGCTGAGGCTTGTTTTTTTCCCCCAGAGAGCCAGGACAATCTTGGAGTTTGAGAAAATGTTACCAGAATGGCTGAGAAGCCGATTCCGGATGGGAGAGCTGTGTAAAGTCGCAAAGGGAGACTTCCAGCTGTGCCTGCGGTAAGGGAAGGGAAGGCCCTTGGGTGGACAGAGGGATGAGTCAGTGGACAGCGGTGTGGTAGAGAAGCACAGTTGACACTCACTTGCCAAGACACACCTGCCTTGTGGCTCCTCAGAAAGTGGGATTTGCTCTTATGTGGGCACAGGCCTGGGATGAGGTGCCTGAGCTTCAGAAGGGAGTCAGAAGGAGACTGAGGCTGGCTCGTGGGGGTCCCCCTCTGCTCTTTTGAATGTGTCTCTGTGGCCTTCTCTGTCTGACTTTGAGGATATTTGCCAACCTGATAGCCTTTGTCCTGTCTATACTATGTGGGTTCATGTGACACCCTAGGACTTGGGGGCACATTTGCCATTGCCAAACAGAAAGTGAGCTACTTTCCATAGTTCTCAAGCTTTCTGACTTTTAAAAACAGACCTCTTTCATCCCACGGCCACCTTTTTGGATAAACATATCTCTTCCTAACTACTACCTGACTTCCTGACCCTATCGACATCTTTTTTCAGTGGAACTGTACTTACTTGTCTTGACTGCACTTCCAAACCCCTGAAAACCGTCATGTCTGGCTGTAATCTACACTTTAAGAAAAGTGTCTGATTTGGAGACTTTTGGTCCAAAAAGTGGTGAAGGGTCCAACTGGGGTCCAGGTCCTTGGTGTTTTGAATAGAGAATTGAGCAAGGAGAAGCAGCCATAGTGAAGATTTATCAAAAGTTAAAGTACATCGTTAAATTGGAGCCGGCCGATTGGGAGAAAATGGCTCAAGGCCAATGTCATAGAGTCTCTTAAATTTCTTTCCTGTGGACCTGATTGGAGACCCTGCCCTATTTGTTTTTGTTGGTCACTTTATTTCCACCTAATTGGGATACACAACTTGTGGTGGGAATTGCTATGGTGATAAGCCCTCTAGTGCTGGAGTTGCCATGGTAACGGGACTTATCCTAAACAGGAATATGATGAGTCATCTCCCTGTCTTGTACTTCAGCAAGCATTTTTCCTGAGTCCTGCCTCTGTCACCTTGGCATCCCTACACTCCTACCTCACCTCTAGGCCAGGGAAAAATGGGACTTGGGTGGGTTTCAAACCCTCACCATGCTAGTGTGCCTGGATGGGGTAGGGGTGTGCTGGATCTCTGGGATGCACAGAAGGGGAGCTGTATGGAAACCAGGACATCCCGAATGCAGTCTATTTGTTTGCATTTGATGAAGTGTAGTTGTGAAGTAGTGAAAATGATGACCACACTTGTAGAATCAATGAGGTGAAGTGGACCGAATGGAAAACCCATGTCTCCTTCCTTAACGAAGATCCGGGACCCATCAAACGGACAGGTACTGTTGCTGTGAGGTGGTGGGGGCCCATTTCTCTTTGACCATGTGACCTTGTGCATATCAACTCTGATGGCCTGATTGTCCCCAGCTATAAAATGGGAGAGTGAATTAAATTGGTTCTTAGGGCCTCTATCACTCTAACTTTTAAAAATTAGGTGGTACTCTAAGACATGGAAATGTGGTATGCAGAGTGATGTACATCTAAAATAGCCTTTCTTTTTTAAAAGCAGATATCAACAAAATCCAAGATTCTTCCAGAAACAACAGCAAAACCACTCTCAATGCGTTTGACGAAATGGATGAATTTCCAGAAACTTCAGTGTAGAAGCAGAACCCAGAGCTGGTGTGAGCATGGGGTGTTAGATGCTGCAGGCTGAGTCCTGGATTCTGTGCCGTGGGGCTGTGCAGAGTGGCAGACAAGAAGAGAAGCAGAAAGCTCTTCAGGCTGAGTGGGTGACTCTCTGAGAGGCAGCTGTCAGCGTCCAACAGGGAAACAACTTGGATTTTGATGTTCAGTAGGCCCACGGTCCTGAGCCCAGGAGGCTCCTAAAGTCTGGGTGAAGTCTCTGGTTTGACCAGGTCATCTTGGCTGGGATGACAGGTGTTGAGGAAGGGGCAGAGGCCTGAAGGGCAGGGAGGGCAATCTTTCCCGGACCACAGAATCTACCATCTCCCTTAGTTCTGTGACTGGGTCACGTGAATTTGTGGGAGACTTTAGATCCTATCCCAGAATGTGCAAGGGATTGAGTCAAATCGGATATCCTGGAGGAGGAGGGGAATGAGCTGTGGAAATGCCTTTCTAGAACCTTCAAGTAACAGGAAACCACCCTTGGAATGAAACCCAGGGCTCAAACCATCTCAAACCAAGAGATGTTTTTAGTAGTGTAATTAACACAGTGTTTTAATTTTAAAATAGAAAAGACATTTCATTTTTGAATGCAATCACTTTAGGTGAAGTAGGTGAATTTAAAAGTTGAGAAGTAGATCTTGAGCTTTGGGGCTGGATATACATTATATGCTTGGCCTCAGGGTGTCCAGAGCCCAACAATAAGCTTTTCTTTATTCACAGGAGGTCTGCAGGAGATGTGCCGTGATCTGGGTGAAAGGGCTTGGCTCCTTCCCCCTCGGACCTTGCCATAGGGCATGCTTCTGAGCTGGGACAGAAATAGCAGCTGTTCTATTTATGTGGTTTTCAATCTCTGAGGCAACTAGTGTACAACAGTTATTTCTCCTTGGGGAATTTAGCAAAATTATTGAAATGCTCTGGTAGTAAGTATTTTGTTCACTGTGAATTTTGAGGCTGAAGGGGAAGGCTCATGAGAGGAGGATTTGGCCAAGAATTGGGGCCTATTTTTAGATCCTCACCCTCAGATTTTCTGTCCTCTGAAATTCCACAGAGTTTTGAGGCAGAGGTGGAGACGGAAGAAATTTCCCAGGTGGCTAGAGCCAAGCAACCAACAAAGCACTCTCCTCTGTTATTCAGTGAAAGGATTCATGTAGGAATTTTTGAGGTAGAATTATAAAGATGGTCACTATGAATTTTGATTTTTAAATGGGGCCTTCAGATAACTTGGCAATTGGCAAGTTAAACTTCAGGTAAACTGAGTCCAGGCTGAGCAGCCTCCTCTGGGCCAGTTTCTCCATTCTGGGCTGCTCTGTCAGCTTAGGTAGGTAGAAAAACTGGCCTCCATGTCTGACCTGATGGGCCAGGTGCAGAGAGGGGTGCAGCACTGAGAACTGCAAGATCTGCCCCAGCTCCTGCACTCCCAGCTTCCCAGGGAGTCAACAGATGCTCCGAGGGTAACAGTCAGACCAGGCTCAAGTGTGAACTGGGCGAAGAGGGCTAGCCAGGTGTCTCCAGAGAAGGGAAGACTGGAGGGGGACATCACGGAGGCAGAAGGAGCAGATGTGTTCCAGATGGTCAGAACTAGTCAAAAACTAGAGAAAGATTCTGGTTTCATTCAGTCCCTACCTGCTCCAGACGTTAGAGATGTTTAAGCAGAAGCTGGGTGAACACTTACTGGAGGTGTTGTTAAAGAAAGTAATAGGAGGAATTTTAAGATTCCTTTCATCCTGGAGAGTCTAGAAATCAATATTCTAGAGATGGAGTGGCCTCCTTGCATTGATCCTGAACAGATGTGCTGGCCTTGAAGGGCAGTCATTGGATCCATGGTGCCATGTACTACATTATGGATCTGGGAATTCCAGAACTGATTTGACTTAGATTTTAATGGGTAAAACCATTTTCCACTTGGGCAAAAGCAAAATAATAATAATAATGGTAATAATTGGGTAAAAAAAAAATTGGGCAATTTTATACCTGGAACCTAAAGCTCTAAAAGGAACACGGAGGACATCATATCAGAGTTGTTGAGGCTGGAATGTCCTAATTTTATGTCACAGATATCTCCCTTATCAATGTTTTTAGCACAGTTATTTAGTAAATTTAAGTCTATCTTTGTGGTTGGCACATGTCAGAGGGCTACGGATTTTGCTCTGATGACACTTTGGCAGTCACCATTGTCCCTATAATCCCCGTGACTAGTCTAAAATTCAAGTGTGCACACAGTTGTGCACAAAAATCACACACACATACACACCCCACCGACCCCTGAGCCTATCGGGATATCTTCAAACTCCATGATTTACATTTCAGTCATTGAAGGGGAAGGCTTTTCCCAGTGATGGAATTTCCCAGGCTCAGGCTATGTTTGGCTGCAATGCTGTTTTTCTCAGGAAGAATTCATTATTGTAGACATTATGTCATATGTCTGTTTAGAATAAATAGGGTGCTTACCTTCCTCCCTGGGATGTGCCAGGTTGTACTGTGAAGCCATTCAGCTCTTAAAGGCACCTGCCCAAGAGAGTGCAGTATTATTGACATTCCTTTCCTTCCTCAAGGCTGAATGAACTGTATCCTCTGCTCTGGGTGGGGCCCAGGGGGATGGGTTGTTATCCAGGCCTGTAAACCATACTTGATGTCTGTATCAATTTACTTTTTTTTTTTTCCTCTGAACTTGGTTCCAAATACAGAATTGTCACTCCATTCTCACCAATGATGCCTGAATCTTGTAAGTTGTAATTTATAGTCATATTTTTAATGTTGTGTGCATTTGTGTGAAGCTATTTTCAAGAAAGAAGTCATAAAAAGAGTGAAAATATTTTAGTTCCATTGAAGAAATGCCTTTTTGATTTCTAATAAATATTTATTTTGCCTTGTTATGGCCACGTTTTATTCTTGGTATGTGAATGTGAAGACTGACTAGAAATCCTGGAGTATTGCTTAACAGAAATGGATATGAGGAAGGTCAGTTTTTGGACCCCAAACATTATTGGTCCCAGTTCAGGGTCAGCATGCTGTAAGACATGTGACCTTCACATACTGTCTACACTTCAATGTGTATGCATGTCCAGGATTCTATCTGAACCACTCAGCAACTGTGGAAGCAGCTTGAGTAAAGGATTCACAATCAGATGGTGTTAGTGGTTCAGGCCACAAGATGCCCATGCAGTGCTCTACCCGTCTGGCCCTCCTGGCTCTCAGCTTATTTTGCATGGTTATAACCCCACAGCTCTACCAGGAGACTAGACGTCCAAATCCTTCCTATTTATGGGTTTTCATAAGGATGCAATGAGAGAATGAGCATGAGAGAGCTGCTACTATTACTGTCTTTATTGCCCATCAGCCCAACTCATGTGTATGAGCATTTTTCATTCTTTTGAGTTATTTTATAAAGATGGTTATTCTCAACTTGGCTCTCCCCATACAGCTTTATCTTAATGGGTTATGGAAAGTGTGACCAAATTTTTATTAGGTGAAATGTTGCATTTAGTGAATTATTTACTTGATTTAAATGATTCCCAGAATATATTCCTTCACTGTGGCAAGTCTTATTGAGGGACCAAGAAAAGGTCCTTGTGCCAGGCGTGGTGATGCATGCCTGTAATCTCAGTGGCTTAGGAGGCTGAGGCGGTAGGATCGGGAGTTCAAAGATAGCCTCAGCAATTTAGTGAGGCCCTAAGCAACTAAGTGAGACCCTATCTCTAAATAAAATATAAAAAAGAGCTGGAGATGTGTCTCAATGTTGAAGCACCCCTGGGTTCAATTCCTGGCACACACACACATAAAAAAAAAATAAGAAAGTAAAGTCTGTTGTACACAATCACAGCTTAAACAGGTTTTAGCTCAGGATCTAGGAATAGGACATTCATGCATTCATGAGAACATTCTGGATAGGCTAATAGAAAAAGGGTGGAAACCTCTGTTGTAGGATATATTTCTGGGAATGGGATGCCTGGGTCAATGGGCATGAACATTTTTATGGCATGTGAGACTGTGAAAAATTAACTGCCAAAATGGTCACAGCAGTTTTTTTCAGCCTTTGTGTTATCTTAATAAGATAGTTTTATAGGTTCAGTATTATATTCCAGTTTAACTGGTGGAGAAATTGAGTTCTGGAGTAAATGGCATGAAATGCAAAGGTCATGATGCTTTTTCCTGGCCTGAGGATCCAAGGTCTATAAAGTTTAGTTAGGCTGGTATCAAGAGAGACCACTTGGGCTGGGGTTGTGGCTCAGTGGTAGAGCGCTTGCCTAGCATGTGTGAGGCACTGGGTTTGATTCTCAGCACTGCATATAAATAAATAAAATCAAATCCATTGACAACTAAAGAAATATTTTTTAAAAAGAACCATTTTTTTTACTGCATCAGGCCACTTCTCTGACAATAGCAGCAATATTCTGCAGAAAGGATGGAATCCAGTGCAATTCCAAAAAATGTATCTCACCTGCTGTGTGTGAGGACTTACAACCGATTCAACAAAAATTAGACATCCAGTATGCACAATGATAGAAGAGACAAATATGAATGAGAAAATTTCTTCCACTAAAAGTGGTGGAAGGAGAGGGAAGGACGTGAACATTGAGTGCCTTCAACATGCCATGCATTTTACCTACAGAGTCTTATTTAATCCTTACAGTACCCCAGTGGTTACTCTAGTTCATTCATCAGTTCTGTTATATTTTCCAGTAGTTATTTCAAAGCTGTCATTCTTTACCCCATCATTTCTCTTTAAATACCTGTAGGTAGTTTACAAAAATCTCCAACTTAGTAGTGAAACTAGAAGCCATCAGATGGAAACACCTTCAACTTTTGACCACCAAACCTACAAATGTATCTGCATTCATACTCACAGCATTGAAATATCCTGTCAGGGGATGCTCTCTACTTCCTTGAGATGTCTTATGCTATTTCATGGTGGTAAAATTTATTTCTCCATTTAATAGATTTATTTTCTAAAATGGTCCTTTATGATATTTAGGGCCTAACCCAGCCTGTGTCACATTAAATATCATAAATTTTTAAAATGATATTTAGCTATTGTGGCTTTAATATTTTTCTTTCTAAATTTCACTTTATATTAATTATATGTTAATCATAGCAATCACCTATAGACCCCACTGTTTTTGAGGGGGATTTTACATTACTGACCAAGTCCCTGTTCTTTTTCTCAGCCAAAAGAAGAAATACCAATTCTGTTTTTCAGTTTGATGGGGCATAAAATCCTGTGCTGTGCCATTCACTTTGCAGTTTAGGGGATTACAGCCCTGCTTCCCTGGAGTTGTGTCCTGTGTGACCCAGGAAGCCTTATGTGGCAGCCCTGGGTGAAATACTCCATAGAGAGCTTCCAAGTCATTGATCTGATGTGTTAAGGAACTACTATCTGCCCAGTGCTGGACTTCATGTGTCTGTGTTGGGGTGGGGGTTATAAAGAAGGTCTCTATGGGTAAGTTATGAGTCTCTTGATGGCAATATATGTGGAAATACAGAAATAGTAAAAGGTTTGGGGAGTCCCTAAGCAGTCACTTCCCTTCAGACTGTGTCTGCATGGGGTTTGCAAATGCAGGCCCAGCAGATGTGCCCTGGTCCAGTTGCCCTGGTGCCCCCAGGGCTTGTAGGCTCCTCTCCCAGCACCATGGCCTTGGTCATCTCGGTCTTCAGAGTTTCCCCACTGCCCCTTCCCACTTGCTCTTCCTATTGGAGCAGTAACTGTATGTGGTTCACCATTCCTGCCCCAGTGGCATCTAGTGGTCTCCAGGGTCATCTTCTGTGGTCTCTAAGTCAATCTGCTCTTCTGAGGAAGCCCTCTGGGATGGTTTCACTCATCAGATCAATCTCATGTATCCAACAAGACTGATTGACTTCTATGTGGTAAGAAATGTATTCAAAGTTATGGATACTTCAAAGAACAAGACACTCTCCCTGCTCCCTTAGAGCTTTTGCAGTTTAAGTAAAGGGACACACATTTAACTGTCTTCTACACCAATCTCATAAATTAGTACTTTTGGAGTTGTGGTACGTGCTAGTCTGATATAAGTGTGTTTGTGTAACAGAGGGGCCTAACCTAGGCCGTGTTACACTGAGGACAAGTGTCATCTGAGTCAAGGGATGAGAGGGTGAGGCAGACTTTCAAGAAGTGAAAACACATGGGCAAAGACCCCCAGGTAGTAAGGAGCTTGATGCATCTGAGGTCTGGAGAATCAAGCCTGTGTGGCCCAACTGCTGGAGCAAGGAGCCAAGTGACATGAGATGATGCTGGAGGGGTGGCCATGCTCAGAGCATGTAGGGCTTGTCCCATCAAGGTGAGGCTTTGACACTTCATTTCAAGGGTAAGGAGAAGCCACCAAAATGTCTCACATGGGGGAACTGCTGAGTGGGAACATTTCCCTGCTTAATCTGATGGGATTGTAGGCTTAAAAGTGTGTTTTATTACTACTATTTTTCTCCTGCTGTCCTTTGAGATATAGTAACAGTCTGAAGAGTGTAGAATGGAGTGAGTTTCCCTCAAGAGAGGTATTAAGAAGACCCAGGAAGTGACTGAGAAATAAGGAAAAAAGAAGGAGGGAGATTGGTGGAATGTGGAGATGTTTAGGTAGAGAAGGGCATTTGGGCTCACTCATTTATTCAACTAACCTTTATTAGGCATTTAATAGATTGCAGTCTGAAAAAGACTCTGTTAATGTCCTTGAGATGGCATAGATGGAAGGATGGACAAATGGGGCAACTAAGTCAGATAGAGATGAAGGCTTCATACCTAAAATGAGAGTTGAGTTGCATTTGGAAGGAAACACAGGAATTAGCTAGAGCAAGGCCTGGGGTGGGTGTGTATGTGTGTGTGTGGGATATGCATGAAGTTGGGAGAAAATTTTAGGGGGAAGAATCAGTTTGGATGAAGGTGTTCAGGAATAAAACAACACAAGGGCCTTGGAACAGAGAGAATGGGAATGGAGATGAGTCTAGAGAGGTTGTGGGGGAGGGAGCAGCTCACAAAGGGTCTTTTGTGCTATGTTTGAACTAAGTGCTGGGCACTGAGCTAAGTGCTCACATGCATTAACTTGCTTAATCCTCAGTAACCCCATAGTAGAAGCATTACTATTGTTATCACCCCCACTTTTTTTTTTTTGAGAGAGAGAGAGAGAGAATTTTAATATTTATTTTTTAGTTTTTGGCAGACACAACATATTTATTTGTATGTGGTGCTGAGGATCGAACCCAGGCCGCACGCATGCCAGGCAAGCGCGCTATCACTTGAGCCACATCCCCAGCCCTCACCCCCGCTTTATACATGAGAAAATGAAGCTGGCAGATAGTTAGAAATAATAAAAATAAAACTGAAAATAATAAAACTACACAGCCATGTGTTGTAGATTAAGAAAAAAAATCACATCTAATTAGAAACAATGAAGACAATAATAATTGAGTCAGGAAATATTACGCTCAATAAAAATAATGAATCCCCCAAACTGAAACCACAATGACCTAAATGGCACATTATAAATTACATAAATAACTGAAACTCAATGGAAGGATAAAGTTTCCTTGCCAAAATTTACATCTGGAAAAACTGACCCTGAGGATTTGGCCTAAGATAAAACATAACAGAACATTTGTCATAGAGGGAGAAGGACACTTGGTAAAACTTACGTGCTAAAAAAGATCGACACATTTTTACTACAACCTTCAGAAGGAAGTTTATTCCAAGGAAAATAATTTTGGCAAAGCACACAATGATTTTTCTAGTGCAAAATTCAGAAATCATTTAGTTGTGCTCTATAAAACAATGAATATGGAATAAAATTGGCTTAGTGGAGTTAGCTCTGAAAGAATGAAAATGTTTGTGTATCTATATAAGTTCCAGATAATGTTAGTATTTTTGGTAAAACATTTGAAGCCATAAATGTGTTTCCTTGGGGTTCAAATCGTAGGATAAAGTTGTTCCTTACTTGGTTGCTGTGACCTAAAAGAGGGGAGGGGAGGGAGGCAGTGTTTTGCCAGAAGTCCTTTGAGGAGGTGAGGGATTTCAGCTTTAAAAAAAATGGGAGAATTTCTTGAAAGGGTGTGTTTGCAAACCAGAGACATGGATTAGGGTCACATTTCCACTTCCACTGTCCTCCGTTATGGGTCTTAACCACCTAGGCTGGCAGCTACTGGAGTCCAAAGATCTCCTCACGCTTTGGCTAGGAGTAAGAGTGAGTGTTCATTCAAAACAAGAAGTGGCAGATGAGAGGAATTTGCCTCTTCCTAATTGTCTATGATGAGAAGGACAAGTAGCTTCTCAAGGTGAGTGTAAGACATCAGTGTTTCTAGATGTATATTTACAATCAGCTTTCATTTCTCTTCAACATGTCATCTGAAAAAGAGCAGCTAAAATCTACTATGGATATCACAACTGTTGCTAGTTTATGGACTGAATTCTTAATATAGTGTCATTAACTCAATCATGAAAAATTTAAAAAATAGTCTCCACCTTTAATTTCTAGTAGCACTTAAAAATTACTTGAGCTGGGGATATGGCTCAGCTGGTAGAGTGCTTGCCTCGAATACACAGGGCCTTGGGTTCAATCCCCAGCACCACAAAAACAAACAAAAATTACTTGAAAACACACATTTCATGCCATGTTCAAGTTAATAACTCTGCACATAGTACCTATGTCTTTTGTACTTTGAAAAAGAAGGCTATTTTTAAGAATGTTAAACTATCAGAGTGTAAATGTATAAAAATCTATGCAGAAATAGGAAGCACACTTCTTTGAAGAAGCTATCTACATAAAATATGATAACTTTAAAAGATATTCATTAATTTATTTTTTTTCTTTAAGACACTGGTGTGAATGCCTGTTGCTTGGGGACTGGGTCAGGACTGGGTCAAGTTCAGATCATGAACTTGAATAAGGCACAATTCTGTTCTTGAGGAGCGTACAGACTGGTCCTTTTTCAAGATGCCCCCCAAAAAGTGAACTAGCACTGATTTCTAGTGGAAAGAGGAGCGAATACTTTTTGCATTGAGAGTGACTTTTGTTGTCTTTGCGAAAGCTTCTTTCTTTTCATAATAAGCAGCCTCGTTCACAAACACAGGGTACACGGTACAGTCTCCACCCAACAGGATAGTTTTTCCATCAAGAGTCACAAAGGGGGGGTCCCCAGGGTGCAACGGTTTCCAGTCTTGATCCTTTCGGAAGACAGTTAAAATAATAAATTACAAAATTTTCATGTCAAGACTCTAGATATTTAACAAATACCATTCTATTCTTTAAAAAGCGATCCTTGAAGGGTGTCCTGAGAGGCATGGGAGAGACCTGACTCCACTGGAACCATGTAACTGTCTTGGGCAGCAGTTTTAAGAGCTTCCCTGTTAATTTTTACAGTTGACATGTGTAATTAGAGTTTCTCTGACACCAAGTTTGCCTTGAATGTGGCCAAAGAGGTTTATAATATTAAGAGGAAAAATAAATTTCATATCCACCTAAGTGCATATTCTACTTTTTGCCATCTGAAGTGAAATTCTGTTCAGCAAAATTTAGGAAATATTTTTTGAGAGCCTTCTGTGTGCAAGACATTCTACTGTTGGGGACATAAAAATGAGTCACATTGTATTTGCACACAGGGAGACTTTATTATGATGGGAGGATTGGTGAGTGGTTTGGAGAAAAGTCTAAGTCGAGGTGGATGTACTGCAGGTGTGTCCCCACATTATGTTAACAACTGTGTTATCTGACAGGTCCTGCCCCAGGGATTTGGCCCTTTGATCCTTCAAGCACCAATGTTGTCAGATCATAGGAAGTCTAGAACAGTTCTTCTCCAACTTGGCTGTGCTTACAAATCATCTGGGGATTTTGCTAAAATGCAGATTTTGATGCTAATGATCAGGGTGGTGCCTTGAGATTCCGCATTTCTAATATTTTCTAGAAGCATCAGCATCACCCAGCAGTTTGTTAGAAAAGCAAAATTTTGTTCCCCTCTGCAGACTTTCTAAATCAAAATCTTCATGTTAACAAATTGTCAGAGGTTTACATGTAGAATACTGAAGTACGCACGGCACTGCATCTCAGTGATTTTCTCAACTCTAGCCATACATTAGAATCACTTGGGATATTAATATACGTTTACATGGGTACAGGGCTGGCCCCATCTCAGCTATAGCAAATCAGAATCTAAAGAGTGGCTTTATTTTTAATAAATACATTTTTTACTAAAGTTTTATTTGAAAAAATTAATTATAGAGTAAAAAAATCATTGATTTTTGTGTGCAGTTGTAAATTTTGATATATACATAGCATAGTCATATAACCTATAGCTATGTAATAAAAACATCTATGTTATCACCCATCTCCTCCAGTCCCTCATGCTTCTCATTTTTATAGTTCACTCTTCTCTTTTCTTTCCCTTCCTTCCTTTCTTCCTGTTTTTTCCTTCCTTTCTTTCTTTAAGTCCCCGGTGATTTTACAGGGTGGCCTGGTTGAGAATTCTGCTCTGAACAAGTGCTTTTCAGGCAGAGATATGCCCAGAATCACTGAAGGTACTTCCCTGCCCATTGGTTGGTCGTATCTGCAGAGGTTCCCATGTAGTGCAGTGCTCCCCAGACCTGAGTCCTATGAAATCACCTGGTGAAGTCATTTGATTCCCTGTGTCCACCTGAGTTTGAGAAGCCCTGCTTTAGTAGTTTGTGATGGGTTCCATGCATTTGGGGAGAAAATCCCCTAGGTAATTCTGATAAGTAACCCCATCACTCTTAAACTCTAGACAGGTGTGAGCAGTTTGCTCTAATGCATACTTTCTACTATTACCATTAAGTGCCCCAATCAGAGGCCCAAAGCAAAGGAGTCACCCAATCAACCTTGGACTGAGACTAAATAAACCTTTTCTCCTTATAAATTAATTGTATCAGGCATTTTATTTTAGTGATGGAAAGCTAACTAATACACTTCTCTACGCTGCAGTGGTTTTGTGAACATCAAATTAGCTAATGTATGTAAAAATGCTGTATGAACTGTGAACTACTACTCAAAGGTACAACGTTATTAAAATATTCTCATTATTTTAAAGAAACAACAAATGTTACCTGCAGATTCGGGTGGATAATAGCAGCTATTTCTCCATTTTCATTCCTAGGATAATCAACTTTCTCCATTATTTTATAGACCTCAATGGCACAGGGAGGAAATTCTTTTCCTACAACAAAAATAATACATATTATAGCAATTAAAAAAGGGAAGTCAATATTTCAAGGAAGGAAGGAAGGAAGGAAGGAAAGAAAAACAACAAAATGAAGACCGTTACAAGGAGAACACATTAAGTAACTTAAAGATGTTCATAAACAATATAAAGCCCCAAATTCTGGAATTATTCCTATCATTGCACTGATGAACAGAGGTAGAAAACATAACTTAAAGAAGCCAGTGTGGGAGAAAAAAAGCCTAGATCTGCCAGTCAGGACCCTGGGCTCTGTTCTGCTGACTATGCCATCTTTCTTTTTTCCTAGCTGTGTTATTTTGAGCAATCTTGTCAAAAGAGGGTTTTGGATTAGCTTATCTTGAAAGACTCTTCCAGCTCTGACACTCAGTGATTGCATATTCTCAGGGGGGACCTTCAGCAAGTTAGGTGGCTTCTGTCTAGTGGCTCTTTCTCTTAATCAAGTTCATTAAACACTTAGATGGCCCCTGAGCAGTGAAATCTTGGGATGCAGGCAGTCTACCAGCTTTCAAAGAGATGACATTAAATAGCTCAGCTCAATGCCCATAAATTGGAAAAGGAGTAGTTTACACAGATACCACGTGGTCTCTGAGCAAACAGGATGAACATATGTCCAATGGTGTATCCACAGGATGTTATGGTTTCATCTTAAAGGAAAAGTCCTCCTTTGCCTTTAGAGCAGAGTTGGGATGAGGAGATCCTAAGATCAATCCTGTGTCAGCTAGCTTTTGCTGCATAGCACACTTTCCCAGAACTAATGGCTTAAAGCAACAACCTTCTTCTTTTTTTTTTTTTTTCTTTTTAGCTTGTAGTTCTGTGGGTTGGTTAGGCAGTTCCTCTAGTCTGGACTCTCTTTGCTGGTTTCTGTTTGCTTTGCTCATGCATCTGGGGTGAGCTGGCAAATCTGCTGGTGGCTGGGTAATCTGGGATGGCCTCAATCTAATGTCTGGCAATTGACAGTCTAAAGGCTCGAGCTGCATGACTGGTGGCTGGGCTATCTTAGTCTTCTATTCTATAACCTTTTCATATCCATCAGATTAGTGTGGACTGACTCACATAATAGCCACACAGAGTTCCCAAAAGCCACAAGAGGGCAAGTCCCAATACATAGTCTTTTTCAAGCCCCTTTGTGGCACAAAAACAAGCTACTGGGGCAACCCAGATTCAAGAGATGGGGGTGACTGATGGATGCGAAAACAGAGAGCCGAGTGTCTTTGAGTTACCATTCCACTCAGGTTTGTGGCATTCTCCCTGGGGATATCATTTCTTAACATATTAGAGTTCCACACTTACTTTCTGAGAATTTCTTGTGAATATGTTATGACCTTCCCAATACCAGTTTCATTAGAGAGTAGAGAACCTGCCCTCACACAAAGTTGGTGGACATCTAGCTCTTTTTCAGTTTTCATGACTTTGGAGCCAAAGTATTCTCAAATAGAGAAGAAGTTCCTGTGATCACAGGGGGCTGCACATCTGAGGGTAAGGAATTATGTTCCCCACAGACATTGAATGACTCAGTAGCTGTGTCACCATAATTACGTGTTTGTCAACAATTTCATACTTATATGCATTCTAGCAAGTGATTAATATTATTTTAAAGTAAATGTTTATATCATATATTTTTGTCTACAGTTTTCTTTCTTTTAAACAATAGTGTGTTTTGAAGATTCTTCCATGTTATTATTGTTTAGCTGTTCACCAACGGATGCACATTTGAGTCAGTTCCTTTGCGAACAAAGCTATAATAACCACCCTTGAATACAACCCATTGGGTATTCATGAGCTTGTGTTTCTTTGAGATGTGGAACTGCTGGGTTATAAGAATTACACAATTTAATAAGTAGATACAGCAGATACTATAAAATTACCCTTTAAAGTGTCTTTACCAATTCAAATGTTTGTCAGCAGGGAATGAGAGTATCTCCTTTTCCTATACCTTTACCAATACTTAATATCGTCAGATGCTATTTTGTCCAATCTGATGGGGAAAATGGTTTCTCATTCTAATTTGCATTTTTCTGATTACTTGTGATGTTGAACATCTTTTCTACTTTTATTGGGCATTTGTATTTCCTACTCTGTCTTTGGTTTTTTAAAATGGAGATTAATAGGAAAATAGGATTTGATTTGGGTTGTTTATATGGCCACTGTTTTTCTTGTATGTTTTTCTATTCTGGTGATTGAGGAATAGCTGAAGTGAATAAAAAAAATTTGAAAACGCATCTAAGATTATTAGAATGATGAATTTGACCTAAATTTCAATTACTATTTCAATGTTAAGTGGTTAAGTTTTATATACACACACACACACACACACACACACATGGTTAAAGTGTTGTACGTTGGTACATATATACATATATATGCACTATATATGTACTATGTAATGTATGTATAGTATTGTTATGGTTTGGTTATGAGGTATCCCCCAAAAGCTCCTATGTTAATGCAGGAATATTCAGAAATGAAATTATTTGATTATGAGTGCTGAATCAGTCTATTCTAGCTTGAATGGTGGTAACTATAGGCAGATGGGGAGTGGCTGGAAGAGGTTGGTCACTGGGATTGCCCCTTCCCTCTCTCTGCTTCTCAGCTGCCATGTTCTGAGCTGCTTCCCTTCACTATGCCCTTCCGCCATGATGTCTGCCTCACCTTGGCCCAGAGCAATGGACCCAGCCAACCATGGACTAAACCTTTGAGAACATAATCCAAAATAAAAATTTCCTTCTTTAAGTTGTCCTTGTCAGATATTTTGGTCATAATAATGCAAACCTGACTAACACACAGCTAAATATGCAAATATCCACAATTAAGGAAACAACTCTTACCCACCACTTACCTTCATTAAACTGATATATAAAATCAAGAGCATGTTTAATCATTTTTCTCATTTGATCCAAAATATCAGCTCTCAGAACACCTTGGGGTTGGGGGCCAACTTCAATACCTAAGTACAGAAGGGAAGATAGTAATATTATATAAGTATTAGAATGTATTGTGAAATTAAGCATTTTATTATATCTAGAACCCCATAAATATTTAAAAGTTAGACCAGTTAGCATCATGGAAAGTATTTGAGACAGAAAGTTAAGCAAAAAATAAAGCAGAACATTTACACGTTTAAATACACATAGTGATAAATGCATAGTGAATAAAGACTGGAAGAGAACATGGAAAAAATCAGACTTGTGTTTGAGTAGTCGGAACTTAGGGTTATTTTTTCTTTAAATTTACTTTCATGTGATTCAAATATTTAAGTATTGTAACATAGCAAAAGAAGTAGATAAACCTGCAATGACAAAGTAATAGGTGGCCACAAAGAGAGATGGTCACAGACTAACATTTAGCTCTAACAGGAGGAAAGACATCTAGTTAGTCATAGAAATATAGCTAGATGAACTATGAATTTAAGTTAACATGCAATCTATGTGACTTTAGGGCAACATTTTTATACTTAATATTAACCCATTCTGATAAGATAGTGCAATGGTTCTTATTTTCTGTAGAAAAATTTGTATTTCCTCTAACCTTCATAAAACTATGCTTGTACTTCCAGGTCTGTTTCCTGTAGCTGTCAAGCATCCATCCTTACACCTGCAAAATACTCCTCCACCTGCTCAAGTCTCCCACAGAGTCATCCCTCCAGTTATTATTTTCTCCATTTATCAAACTGTTAATTAATGTATCACCCACATTCATTCTCTTACATTCAACTCAAATATATTCTTTTAACCCATCCTATTTGCACCCATTTCTATTATTTTCCAATTCAAAAAGTTCATTATGTTGTACTGTGTGTAACTTTCTTGTGTATATTTATAGGAATTCATTTAAGTATATAATATCATAAGTGGGGCTAAGGCATGCCTCTGTGCATGAGTGATTTGTACAAATGTATGAAAATTGTGTTCATGGATATGTCTGTGTGCATTTTGTGGAAGATATTGTTGTTGCATTCCATTTTCCTCCATTCTAATACAATCAAATTTTGGTTGATTATCCAATCTTTAAGATAAATTAACTTTTCTTCAGCTTAAGAGTAAATATCAAAAGTTTAATTCACTTATAGTAATCCAACCATCCTGATGATTTAAGAATGTACATGTTATTCAGTTCTGACAAAGGGGCCATAATGAAAGATTAGTAGGGGAGTTCCTGATGTTTCCTTCCTCTATTAGATATTGTCATTAGCTGCCAACATGTATATGACATAATAGATTTCAAATATAAAAGAGCAAAGTTGGAAGAACATATTAATATTTTCTAATTATTTAAAATGTAATTAATACTCCCTCATATTGAAATGTTTTAAAGATTTGGCTTTATTTGTAAGGGTCAAACTTATCAGAGATATTTGTTCTAGCTAAAACAGCATTGCCCATAAATATCATATTATAAGGCTAATATCTCAAAGTTTAGAAGTCTTACACTTTTATTTGGTACTAAATATAACCCATGATCTATTATTATTATTATTATTATTATTATTATTATTATTATTATTTTATGGTGCCAGGGATGGAACCCTGGGACTTACACATGGTAGGCAAACACTGTATCACTGAGCTGCACTCAACCCTATTTCATACAGTAAGGTTTTGGTTCATTACATTTATTGCAATTCTGTGCCTATATTTGGATATTTAGCTTTCTCCAGTTATAATTAATAATTAACTAATTTCTTTAATTATGTGTCAAAAGTACCAATACTTGAGTAACCAGGATAATTGTTAAGTTTTCATTTGCTTATGTTATTTGCAAACTTGCTCTTAAATTTACTCTTGGTTAAAGCATCTAAGATCTAACAAAAACCACTTAAGTTGTAATAGAAATTTTAATTATAGTATAATTTGCAAATAGTTAATTATGTTAGTGTATCTCACTTGAAAGAGAATGAATTACTTCTACTCTGCCATTTCTCCCTCTGTGCAGTGATGACCTGGTTAATGTCTGTCTTCTCATTAGATACTAAGCTCTTTGAGGGATTCTGTGTGCCTTGTTCTTTACTATTTTCCCAGAACCTAGCACAGTGGTGGGGCTCTAGTAGACACACAATAAATATCTGTTGAAAGTTCACATTTTTAGAGCAATTTTGTGGAGTGGAGTTAGAGATAAGGTTCTATAAAAGGTGACTCTTCACTTAATTCTTGGGATTAGAAGAATCTGTCAGACTGATTTTTTTAGGGTCAAACATAACAGTGAAGAAAATAATATGAATAGAACCAGAAAGCTGCTTCAAGATATTGAGGAAATAAAGTATAGTGTCTGCCTGGGGTTAATTTGCTTATTATCTGATAATTATAAGCCTTAAGGATGTGCAAGGTAGCTATAAATATTCTTTAATTTTTCTTGGAGTTTCAGGTAGGACACATTTTATTCAGCTATGCCAACAGACTTACCAACAGGATACTTGGCTACGGAACGCGAGGTTGCGTACTGGAGGGAAGGATGCTCAATGAGATAAACATAGCAGGGTAATGGAGCCAAAGAAGTCTGCAAAGAATTTTTAAATCATCTTCCTTATTATGTAAAGACCATATATTTTTTTTTCTCTTTGCTGCTATAGAGTCAATAAGGACTTCATATTTTTTACTTCATCAACTAAGATTAGTCAGACAGTTTTATGAAACACTCTAAAACTCAATGTTACAGCTTTGAAAACATACAAATAAATTGCATGTAAAATTGAATTACATGCAGTTTTCTGGGTAAAATGGACATTAAATAATTCTCCAGAGCCATGACCAAAGAATAGGAAATAAATTTTCCTTCTGAATGGATTTGGTTATTTTTGTTTTCATCATTGCTTATCCTTACTATTTAGCTTACTTAGTTTCTTAAAGAGCTCTGTTTCTGACCCTGTAATTCAGGTTCTATTAATGTCAGGCGATTCCCCTTTCATCCTTCTATTTGAATGGAAATTTGAGTCAGGGCTCTTGGTTTTGATAACTAGGAATCAACCTTGAGGCTTCCATGTCTGGCAACAGAAACATTCAGCTCTCCTGAATAAGCAACACAGAACAGCTGCATAAGGATCTCCCACCACAGCCACTACCTTCTTAATGTCCAGAACTCAAGGGGAACAAAAGTAATAGTTAACCCTCACCACAGGGTAGACATTAGTCTAAATGCCTTGAATATTTTTTCTCATTTAAAGACTTGCGCAGCCATATGGGGTGAGTATTCTCATGCCAATTTTATAAAATGAAGAAAGCTGTTTTGAGAGTTGAACTTCTTGTTAAGGTTAGTGAAGGAGAAAGCTAAGATTTAAACCCAGCTTCTGGCTACATGGATCAAATTTTTCCTACTAAATCATGTTAGCTCTCAGGAAGGAAGAACATCTATTATATAAAATCAAATACAAAATCCATTATTTGTGTTTTTGCTTATTTGCTATTTTCTAGAATTTTTTTTCTTTAGTTAAAGGCACTGGAAGCCTGAATTTTTAATCTCACGGATTCCTGAGTGTTAAAATGATTAGCTTTATGAACTATATGACAAAAGATTGGGTGTGTTTTGGGTAATCCCAATCAAATGGTGACAAGGGCAGGACTAAAGGGAGACAATGTCTTCACCACTGGACATGACAATATTTTGAGCTTCCTAAAACCCTGTAATTTTGATATTTCAACCATAACATTTAAAACTCTTATATTCATTTTATTTGTTTTTTTGTTCAATAGCTTATGAATTGGTGGCTGTTGGAATAAAATTTATAATTTTATAGGCACAAAAATCCACAAGGTCTTATTATTTTATTCCTTGTATTTGTTATTTTCCTTGTTTCTCCTTTCTCCTGCCTGTCACTACCACCTACCTCTGAATCTGGGTACAGCCTCTTCCATCTAGCCTCCCAGCCTGTCTGGGGAATAGATCCCATTTCTCTTGGACCTTCCTTCCTGACCCTGTTCTAGTTGTTTCTCACCTATAATTGACTTATGTAAACTTATAAATTAATAACATTGACATTACCTTAATATAATGAAACATCTGAATTAAAAAGTCATTCCTGGAATCTTCAAGAATAAGGGTGCACCCCATGTTAGAAGTTGTGTTGTGAAGGTCAAAAATGATGTCATAGGAATCTTCACTATTTTTTGGACCAAATAAATGATTTATTTCTTGAGCCCTTTTCACTTCATATGGCAAATCCTCTGACATCTTTTTGCTATTATTAGCAGAAAGAGAAAGATTAACAATATTTGTGGCTATGATAACATATATAGTCAATAAGAATACAGTGTACAAAGAACCAGTTGCCAAACCTTTGATTTGGAAAATTCCTGAGGGGATTTAAAACATCTAAAAGTTTTAAAAATGAAAAATATTTTTTCTTATTTGATTTCACATAACTAATATTTCATTGGTATTCTTGTAAAATAATGTGTTCATTTAAGTGGCTAGTCACAGGTAGGGCAGTTCAAACAGAGTTTACCATTTGACTTCAACCTTGAACAAAACTTTTCATTTAATCTTATTTATAGTTTTTTTGTAGTTATGGTGCACTTGTTATTTATTACTGGGATAGATCATTAAGTGCATCTTCCCCCCCAGTCTTCACTCTGGGTAATTTAAGTTCTTGAAACAGAGTCAAACTTAGGTGCTCACATCATCATTAAGTATTTTTAATTGAGGCCCGACAGTCATCAGTGGTCCAGGGACAAGGTTTACAGAAAAGAGTCTGTAAATGCTCCAAAAATACAAAAATTTACAGGTTCATGTGTATCTATTTTTTGTGAGACAAATGTTAATAGATATCATTATATTCTTAGATGGGTCTTAATCTAACCTCTCACTTCCTGAAATGGTTAGGATACATTTTTGCTTGCTGTACATGATAATGTTTTAAATTTATTTTTTCTCATTAAATCATTCAACCACATTTTCATGTAATTCCATCTCTTTCTATTCCTGGCTATTTTTACTAGTATCTTTAAGGGACCTACAGTTTGTACCTGAGTGTTTCCTGTCTGGAATACAATCAAGAAGGTAGACTAGCCATTTTGCAGTTATGAAGCAAAAACCATGAGTACAAAAAGGTACATGTGAAGACAAGCACAGGGGGAAGAGAGAAGCAACCTATGGCCCTGATGACATCATGAAGCCACCTCACCAGCCCTAAATGTTTTGTGTAGTGTGCATATGTGCATGAATGAAGGTAAACACATCTATTCTTTAGGCTGCAGAGTGGTCTGATGTTTTCTGAAAATGGATACTTATTCACTCTTTGATTCAACAAATATTAATTGGAACATCATATTTTTCTTAACTAGAACTTTATGTGCTACCATAAACATAGTTGCAAAAAAACATTGTAGTGAATTTCCCACACAGTTAACAAATGTGTATACAAACATAGTGGCCAAACACTAACTTAATGCAAAGGATTATTAAATCTGTCTTTCAAGACATGATTTAAAAATAAAACCTTTCTTATATATGTTTGCAGCCCGTATAGGATATATTTGAAGAGAAAAATCAAATAATGTGGTACTTAAAAAAGTATTTAAAAGAGATATGAATGCCCGGTTTCCACAATTGTGTAATTCACAACGCAATGTGATTAAAAGTGAAAGCGATCTTACTCATTATAGACACTATATGTACAAACATTAATATTTATCACACACACATACATACACGTATGCACACTATATAAAACATATTCTTACCCAAGATTTTCAAGGTCAAAAACACGATTCAGATCACAGTCAATATATCTGGTACACTTCTTCACCGCTCTTGGGTTGGTAATAAATGGTTTTACTTCCAGCCCTGTTCTCTGAATCTCAGCGTCATTCTCCAGCCAGTGCTTAACTAGAAATACTCCCGTTAGCTCGTTCCCATGAGTTCCTCCAAAGATAGCAATCTTTTTTATAGGTTCTTCAGTAATGTGACAAGAGGTCATTTTACCAATAGTTTTATCTGATTTCTGCAATTCAGAAGAGAAGAGATCAAAGGGAGCTTAATGTCCTAAGAAAAGTTTAGAAATTTAAATTTAAAAGAGAATTTAACCAAAGTACAAAGTACAGAGTTCCCTTGAGTGGAGGACTTTAAACATTTTCTGTTACAAGTTCTGAGCCCTTTATTATTATGTGGACACTCCCATCTGTAGCCCTGTCCTTTACCATATTTGGATTAAAATATGCAAAGGTCAACCAGAGATACAGTTGTTAACTTCTAACTCCCTCAGATGGTCAGTAGGTCTAAGTACAATAATAAATTGGCATCTCCTACCAGTACAAAAAGTCCTTTTTCCCTTCAGCTAGAATGCCACCCAATAGGGCTTTCATGATCACTTGCAATGATAAAAATAGTTTGTAAAGTTCTAATCATCCAAAATAAAAAAATTAAAAAGTGGCTCATTTGATATTTGTTTCCACTGTCATTAAAAAAAAATTCTGAAGTAAATCCAGGCACTTTTCATGATCTGAGGGCATTGAGTTTCCTATCAACAATCAAAGGCAGATACTTAGAGCCTCTTCTTGAGCCAGCACCCTTTCTTTCTAATTGCTTTTACATGGTAAGAGACACAGGGACCCAGTCGGTGATCACTGGGTCTTGAAAAGCTACTTTGAAACATCCCTTAGTTTCTTTCTCATGATGTTATTGGTTATTCTCTGTCAATTTCCTTAGGAACCTTGCCAAAGTACCAAAGGAAAAGCAACTGTTAGTATTTTCAAATCCCTTTAATGCACAAAAATGTCTTGGGACATACTATAAATTTCAACCACATGATATGAATTTATAAAGACATGGCCTCATTTACTGACAGCAGTCCTCTCGACTGGAGTGTGTTGTGTGAAAAGGGGTTCTATTAGAAGAAATTACCCAGAATACTAAGATGATCACATGCCTTTGGAGAAATGACTCTGAGCCAAATCTGATTTGATATCATGCTCAATCACCCAGAATTTCAAATATGTTCAAGTATTAAAATTCTATGTATTGGTAATACCAGGCTGTTTTGTAGCAGGACAAGAATAATTCATTACAATTGCAAAGTACTTAAATTTATGATGTTCTTCCACATACATTAGTTCAATTTATTTATATATGCACTTTGTAAGATAGAACAGGGTAGGTATTGACATCCCCATTGCAGGGATAAAACAAAGAGAGGTTAAGCAACCTGAATAAGTTTCCACAGCTACATAAGAGAAAACTAGGCCTGGGGCCCATGTTTCTGATTTAAGTCCAGTGTTTTTTCACAGGGCAACAGGGTGACTCTTTGTTATTTTTGGTCTCCTCTGAAGTTCTACTTTTGCTCTTTCAGAATTCACATAAACAACCACTACAGTGTGCTCAGGAAACCAACGAGCTGACAAATAAAATACATGATAGAAATATGAAATATGAATGCTTCATGATATTTAATAAACCAATTTCCATGTTTTTCCTTTAAGAGACCATAATGTAAAGATAAAGCAAAATAAGAAAATATAAATTTACACGTTAAAATTACTGTTCTAAGACAAGCCCTGCAGCCTTTGATTTTCTGCACACATTAGTGTACACCAAACACCTCATTGTAGAGATGATGAAAACACACGTAAATGTAAAGAGATAACAGCTGTAATCCTACCTTGGTTTCAAGAGCAGTAACTATGGTAAATTATTAACACTGCTATGTTTTGTTTCTTTCCTTGCTGATTTGTAGTTTGTTCTGTCCTTTGCCCTAGTCCCTCTGGAAATGCTACTTTAGTTTTCTCCTTTAGCTGGCACAAATGACTTGCATTTTGAGGCTTGTTTTATGGAATTTTAACAGATCAGCATTTTGAAGCACACTTCACATCCGTAAAGTTTCTGTTACATTGTCCAAGTGAATAACTTATTTGAAAGTTAATGAACTGCTGTAATTCTTTCTTATACTTACCTTGTTTATAGTGTATAGTTTGTCTTCTGTGGAAAGCTTTATTAGAAAAAGGAGAGCATTTCCTTAGAACTAGAGCAACAGAGGCTTTTCATACTCTCATACCAACTTAACTTCCAAAACATTTTTAACTCCCTGTCTCCCAAAGCACACTTGAGTTTGGATCCTTGCAAAAACTATGCAGTTGCATTAATTCTTCTTCTTCTTCTTCTTTTTTTTTTTTTTGGAGAACTTAGAGAACTGAGAATATATAAAATGAAATCTTTTCTAGTTGTCACTATCTCCCTATTAAGTTGAATATTTAATGTTTTGAAGTAGGTGTTTAATAACTCCCAGCACTACAAATATGTTGTGCCAATGGAGATGACTGATTTGTTAATAAAATCATGTGATTTAAAACAAAAGGAGAACAAATTTGTACTTCATGGTTATGGCTATCCAACAGATCAATGTTAGAAATTTTGTAGGAGAAAAATTTAAGGTGGGTTTGTTGCGTAATTGGTATGACCGGGGAACAAAGAGGGTTTCCTATTCAATATTATAAAGTGTCTTATACATAACGTGGCTGTCCAAGAGTCATGCCGTCCAACTACTCTCACGACCTTAGTGTTTTCTTTCTTCTGTTGCCCTGGTGCTGCTGTCACCCATTCTGATCAACTTTTCACCTGGAAATAAATGAATGATAACAGATAGATATAGAACAGATGAGTTTATAAGCTGCTAGCAAAAGCCAGGTATGGTGTTAATACCCAGGGGCTCAGGAGGCTGAGGCAGGAGAATCATGAGTTCAAAGACATCTTCAGCAATTTAGTGAGGCCTTAAGCAACTCAATGAAACCCTGTATAAAGTAAAATACAAAAAAGGGCTGGGGTTGTGGCTCAGTGGTTAAGTGCCCCTCAGTTCAATCCCTGATACCAAAAAATAAAACAAAAAAACCAAACCAAAACAAAACAAAACAACAACAACAATAATAACAAAGTGCTAGGAAAGATTCCATATGGCTCATGTCTGCATTCTTTACAGATATAGCACAGGATATTGCTCCTCCTGGGCTTAACGTTGCTTTTTAAATGAGATATCTTTTTTTTTTTTTCAGGGAGTGGATGTTGTACATGTATGTATGTATGTATCAGGTCAAAATCAGTTTCCTTGATGTTCATGTTTTGGGTAAGTCTCCTAACTGTTACTACGATGAATAACAAGTCTTTTCAGACATTTTATTCTTTGAAATCTTCTTTCCAAATTAAAAAGATGAAACTGTTCCTTCAACACTTATTCCGTACCCTGCCACTCAAGGTCTACTATTATTTGGTGTCAAGCTGACTCTAATCTTATCTCCAAACATTCTTATTTGACCCAACTTTTCAAAGAAACTAGGAATATGTTTTATGGCCTTAGACTTTTATTAAGAACCTCCCCCCAACTCCACCTCTCAGCTCTCTCTCCCTCTTCCTTTCACCTCTCCCAGCCTTTGAATAACAAGAGATATGGTTAAAAAAAAAAAAAAAAGAACATGGTCTTTGAACTCAGACCTAAAATTATTACATCTGGTCTAAAGTAAGTAACCAATAAATGGCAGCCACTATTATGAAATGAGTCCTAACATTTATTGAGCACTTACTGTGCATTAGGTAGGACTATTCATTTTCCCTTAGCATTTTTAGGGAAATTAAGTAAATATTGATACTGGTATTTTACTGCGGAAGGAAATGTAAGTATAGAGTGGGTAAGTTATTCAAAATCACAGGCCCCAAAATCCACAGTCTCCCCAGGCAGGAAGCCTGTAGCTGGAGGAGCTCAGAGGTGTTGCACCATTCTGCTTCCTTTGTTGAATATCTCTGTGGCTCTTGGGCTCTTTTGTTCTAGCAGCACTGGCTCTGCCTTACTGACTGCTCTCTGCCTGGCATGGTTGCAACTTTGGTTTTGTGGCTGTGGGAGTCATTCTCTTTTAGACACAGTCCAGGTGGCCACCAGCATCTTGCAGACTGAAGAATCCTTCTAGTTAGGAAACCCTATATACCCAGAATTTTAATTGTTTCCCTAGCCGTATTTTTAAATTAGCATGGTTTTATATTTTCCTAATAAATGTTCTTGTTATCCATATCTTCCTCTTCTTCCATCATAACATCTGGGCCCAGGTTGAAAGTAGGTATGTTGACTAGAATACTGAGATTGACTCTGAGGACATCTCAGGGAGTATTCTGCTTCCTAAACAGAAGGCATTCATTTTTCTCTCCCTAGGCCTCTTCTTACTGTATTTTCCCCTATTTTATCTATTACTTCATGCATTTTATCATTAACTTCTTTTATCATTAACTCCTATCTGCAGTGTCGAGGCAGCAGGACCCCTGTGACTCCCAGGATGGTTTTGGGGAAATTTCTGGGTCTCGAGGAGTGGCAGAGGGCAATGAGTCACTGGGAAGTCTATATCAATCAATAGTGTTCAGACAATCAGAAAGCTGTTCTGATGTCCCTGGGAACCAGATTGGTTTTAGCATGTTATTCTAAAATATTCTGGCAAGGTGGCTCGTTCTAGCAAGTTGGCTGGCATAAGGAGCAATATGGAGGGTGAGGGTGGGGGCTGGGAATGTCACTTAATCACCATAAGTCTGGCTGTCTTCATTTATAAATTGAGGGAGATGTTATTACAAGACCTCACAGGGTTGTTCCAGAATGCATGAGATGAAGCAAGCACTTGATAAGTACTATGGCTGGTGGGGGTGGCCATGTTCCTGAGGATCTTCCCCCCATACGTCATCCAAGGCATATCTAAGAGAGGAGTCAACTATCATGGAGCTATTTCCAGCACTGAAGCCATTTTACCAAAAGTTAAAGTGTTCACCAGATCTTGATTTAACCAAGTCCGCTCCATCCCACCTCACTGTGCTCTCTGAATTTCCTCTGCGAGTGTCATTAAAATTCTCCCTACAGGTCAACCTCTTTGAAGGTGGTTGGACTCATCCTTCTTGTTGACTCTTCCTATGTTGCCAGTTCACCTCCCAGGGCCAACATCATCTTGCTCACTCATCCACAGTTTCCCTCGAAGGTCTTTCCCCTCCTTCTTTTACTACCACCCTGTGTGACTTTCATTGTTCACATTTTGAGAAGCTTATGAGTTTAGTCTTAGAGTCTTCCTTTCCTCAATTTCAACCTCCTTATCTCCTTCCTCCCTTCCACAGACATTGAGCACATAGAATTCTCACTAGCTTAATGTAACAAAAAAAGATATGTGGATCTTTGGGGTCAAGGGGCTATTTATTGAAGAGTTAATGACAGGAAACATATGACCATAAAGGCTTGAGGGTGAGAGTAGTCTGTACTAGGTATACAAAGAGTTCTAAAGAGTGGATAATTCAGCCTAAGAGAGTTGAATTGAAGTTTTCATAAAAAGTATCACATAATGTCCATTTACATTGGTATTTTACCAATTGTTAAAATTGGGAAAATTTTAAATTGTTAAAATATACATAAAGTGTACGTGTTTATCCACTTTAACACATACAATCCAGATGTTTTGAGTATATTCATATCTCCATATGTTTAGTCTACAAAGTAAAGCAATATATAAATATGAAATAGCATTAAGACATGCATAATGTAAACATCAAGATAAGAATAGTGCTTATAAGGGAAGTGGGAAACAAATGGAACACAAGAGGGAGAGATTAGGGGCCTAAATTTTTATCTATAATATATTCTTTTTTAAGGGGGTTCGGGGATTGAACTCAGGGCACTCAACCACTGAGCCAGTAAGTACCCCAGCCCTATTTTGTATTTTATTTAGACACAGATTCTCACTGGGTTGCTTAGCGCCTTGCTTTTGCTGAGGCTGGCTTTGAACTTGTGATCCTCCTGCTTCAGCCTCTTGAGCTGCTGGGATTACAGGCATACACCTCTGCACTTGCCTATCATATACTCTTACTAGCAAGCAATGAATCAAATATGGCAAAATGTTAAGGCCTGAAAAAATTAGTTGTAATACGTGGTTGGTTGTTTTATCATTTTTCCTACTTTAATGTATTTTTCTTTGACCTTTTTATCTTGGCCTCAGTGTACACTTCCAGAGAAGGTGCAAGCATACTAAGGGCATCCATATATCCCTCAAACCATTGTTCCAATGTGGACATCTTACATAGCTAGCACAATGAGCAGACTACGATGTGAACTTTGGTGCAATACCATTAACTAACTCAAAGACAGTATTGGAATTACCCCAGTTCTTCCACTAATGTCCTTTTCCTATTGTAAGATCTCATGAGGAACACAAGTTGCATTTAAATGTACTTTCCCATGAGTCACCTGCAGTCTGTGACAGGACCTCAGTCTTCTCTTACCTTTCATGACCTGACAATGATGAGATATTTTGTCAAATGTCCTACAGTTGGAATTGTCTGTCATTTTACCATAACTGCAGTAAGGTGATGCATGTTGGCAAGAATCCACAGAGGCTTTGTTGAGCATTCCATGCATCTTATGGCAGGATCAGAATGCCTCTTTTTTATACTTTTAAATTATATCATAATTTCAAAAATGGAAGCTAGGTGCAGTGGTGCATCATGTAACCCCAGCTACTCTGGTGACTGAAGCAGAAGGATCACACGTTCAAGGTCAGCTGGGCAATGAGGCAAGACCCTGTCTCAAAATAAAATAAAAAAAGGGTGTGGGTAGAGGTCAGTGGTAGAGTGCTTGTTTAGTGTGTACAAGGTTCTACGTTTGATCCCTGGCACTGCTACAGAAGGAAGAAAGGAAGAAAAGAAAGAAGGAAGGAAAAAAGGAAGGAAGGAAGGAAGGAAGGAAGGAAGGAAGGAAGGAAGGAAGGGCAGGCATAGTATGTAATCTGGAATCTTGAAACAGAATAAGTAGGAGATTGTAGTCTATGTGTGGCGGTGCATCGTTGTAATCCCAGTGGTTCAGGAGGCCGAGGCAGAACAATGCCAGTTCAAAGTCAGTCTCAGGTACTTAACAAGGCCTAAGTAACTAGCCAGACCCTCTCTCTAAATAAAATATATTTTAAAAAATGGCTTGGGGGGGCGCTGGGGTTGTGGCTCAGTGGTAGAGTGCTCGCCTAGCATGTGTGAAGCCCTGGGTTCGATCCTCAGCACCACATAGAAATAAATAAATAAAAATAAAGGTATTATGTCCAACTACAACTATAAAAAATAAATATTTAAAAATGGCTTGGGGATGTGTCAAAGAGGTTTAGCACCCCTTGGTTAAATCTGTAGTATCAAGAAAAATAATAGCAAAGATGAAAAACATAGAAGATATTACACATAAAATGAGAAACTTTTACAGGAATTGGATGATGGAGTTATGGAGTCTGAGAAGTCGAGGAGCTGCCATCTGCCAGCTGAGACACAGGAGTGCCAATGGTAATGTTCTGGTCTGAGTCTCAAGGCTGGCGAAGAAGGAGAGCTGATGAGACGAGTCCAGTCCAAGTCCAGAGGCAGGGAACACTGATGTCCAAGCCCCAAGACAGTTGGGCAGAGCAGTCTTCTGTTTTATTCAGATCTCCAATGGATTTGGAAGAGGTCCACCCATACTGGGGAGGACAATCTGATTTACTAGATCTACTGGGACAAATTTATTTCTTTATTTGTTCATTTGTTTGTTTTGGTACTGGGTGTTGAACCCAGAGGCACTTAACCAGTGAGCAACATCACCAGCCTTTTAAAGTTTTATTTAGAGATAGTCTTGCTGAGTTGCTTAGGGCCTTGCTAAAATGCCGAGGCTGGATTTGAAATCACAATCCTCCTGCCTCAGCCTCCCAAGCCACTGGGATTACAGGTTTGCACCTCCACACCTGGCTTACTGTTACAAATATTAATCTCATCTAGAAACATCCTCACAGACACACCCAGAATGATGCTTAACCAAATATTATTTTGAAATGGGAATGATTATTGTGTGCAATTGTATTTTGAATATATGAAACTTCTCTTTGGCTTTTATAGGGCATCACAACCCAGAGTTGGTCTGGAGTCTCAGAAGACACTGGACTTGGCCTGGACTTTGGGGCAGTGCCAGAGCTGTGGAGACTATGAGACTCTTGGAATACATCTTGCTCTGTGAGAAGGATATGAGCTGTTTAGGAGACAGGGGCAGAATATTATATTTTGGATGTGAGGTGTTCAGCATAAGCTCTTGTAATGCAAGAATATTCAGAAGTCAAAGGAGTAGATTGTGAGAGCTAAAACCTAATGAATTCATCTTAGTTTGAATGAACTGACTGGTGAGTCATGGTAGGTGGTGGGACATGTTTGCAGGAGGTGAGTCACTGGGGCATGATCTAGAAGTGTTCTTTCTGTGATCCCTTCCTCTGTCTGCTTCTTGACCCCTATCTGTTGTCAGCTTTCCTCCTCAGGGTCCTCCCTCCATGATGCAACGTGGACCCAGAGCAAAGGAGCCAGTTATCTATGACTTTTGAAAACACGAGGCCTCCAAATACTTTCCCTTCTCTAAGTTGTTCTTGTCCACTTTGGTCACATTGACAGAAAAAATGAAGAAAGCAAGGGAATGTGTCCTTTGGATTTCTATCCCATTTTTCCTTCCACACTTGTGTTCTTCTGTTGCCACGGTAGCCAATTGTCTTAGTGTTCTGTTGCACTTCTTAGTTACTGGATTCAGTATCTGAAGGACTTCAGATAGCCTGTGTCTGCCTCAGGAGTTGGAAGCATCTCTTTCCTAAGGAAGTCACTAGAGCCAGGTGTGATAGTGTCTACAAGGTATGTGAATATGAATGAGAGAGAGAGGGAGAGGGAGAGATCAAGTGAAAGCCAATGTGTGTATATTCCCTTCCCCAATGACTTGCTGGAGCATCATGGGAAATGCTGGACAACAGATACCATCAGATGGTGGGAAGATGGACATTTCAATAGCTGTATTCTTTCTAGAAGTAATTTAATATCAATTATCATATTTTAAAAGTATTTGTAATCTTGGATCTAATAACCTAACCTATAGGACTATAAAAGGAGAGGCAGAAATTTTTGGATAAGGGGTTTACTATTATTTAGAAGACTATTGTTAATGGTCTTAATCATGTGAGGTTCATTGATCATTAATAGGTGATCAGCAAAGAGACTTAATGGGAAAGTGGTTAGAATAGTCACATATGTATTTCCTGCTAGCTGTGTCATAAAATTTAACAATCTCACTTTGTTTGATGTGACATTCACACACCTAAGATGTGTGCACACATGTACAATCCATCCATACATGTAGATATGAAGAAAAAAGTACTATAAAGGAATGCAGGAAACTCTTTTCCTGATAGTTATTATTCCCCTTGGATGGTGGGATGGGGGTATTTATTTTTATCTTCCTATTTTCCTGTTGTTTTCAAATTTTACGCAACTATCTTTTATGACAAGCAGTTCTTTCAACTGTAGTAATAAGATCAAGCATGAGAGGAATCAGGTGGAGATGCTCAGTACAGAGGGTTACTACTCAATAAGTTTTAAAAGAGAAAGAACTGGCTCTTCTGCCCCTGACTGGAGAGTGCAAATATAGGATGCACTTCTGCCTGAGTGTGATAGTTGTGAACAGAAAATGGAATGAGTATTATTTTCTAAAGTACATTCTTCTGAATATCACCTATTAATGTTTTTCTTTTGAAGTTTCCAGTATCAAGGGAGACTGGGCATTTGAACCCTTGGATTCCATGGAGGACTCATCCTCCGGCAGCAGCTGCCCTGACATAGAGCACTGCATTTCAGAACCCAAATTTAACCAGAGCCTCTCTGTAGGCTCTTTCCCCTTTGAAGACAGCACTGACTGTGAAGACTTGACCTCTGAGGGTCTTTCTGGCCTCTTCCTCCCTCCTGTCCAAGGGGCATGGGGAACCAAGAGTGTAAGGAGATCCACGGGGAGAAGAAATAAAATCCGGGACAAGCCAGAGAAGCTTCGTGAAAAAGCCATCATTGAGATCTTGTATGCCTATCCGAGCTGCCTCCATGAAGATTCACTAGCTGACTGGCCTCAAAGTGACGACTACCAGAGGATGGACAAGTGCCAACAGGAGACGGTCACCCAGGCCTTCTGCGAATTCCATGATCTCATGAAAAATATTAAGGCATTTCTAGACAATACAAATGATGACGAAGAAGATGACTCGGTGCTTTCTGACCCTCCTCAGGAGGAGGATGTTCAGCCACCCAGAAGTGTCTCTTCCCATATGGATCAGGTCGTTCCTGAAGAACATGAGGCTTGTCAGGACTTGCCCAAGTGGAAACCACCAGAAAATGGAGATACCACACAGTTCCCAGAAATGCCTCTTGGGCTTGAGGATGATGAAATTGTTGAGGTGAGCACAGATCTTCCCAGAGCAAGGGGTAGGCCCTGTGTGTGTGTGGGGGGGTGCCAGGTGGGACAGCATGGAGTCCTTGTACCTGCTGTGAAGCAGAAGAGGGACCCCGGTGTCTGAGCCAGATGAGCAATGGGAGAAGGACCACCACAAGGAAAGGAGACAGGAAAGAGGTATTGGGAAAATGCCAAGGAACACTGAGAGAAAGAGAGGGGAGGAGCAGAGAGATGTACTAAGGATTAAACAAACTAGTGTGTGTGTGCATGTGTGCGTTTAATGATGAAAGAGTAATAAAACTTTGCACTTAGAGTTGGCTGATTTTGGGTACAAAAGTAAATTAGAATTCCATAAATGAGTCAATATTGGCTCCATGACTGCTGACCCTGAATGTCTCTAACTACTCTTCATTGTCTTGGCAGATGGAAAGCCAGGAGACTGGCACTGCAGAAAGTGCCTCAGTCTCAGCAGAGCAGTCAGAGGAAGAGGACGTGCCTTCAGACGCAGAAAGCACTTCCTGTCTGAATTTTAGAGGCTTCTTCCACTGGCTCAGGAAGCAAGTGGTCTCCTACCTGCCAGGGAGAAAGCGCCATGAGAGGGCCAACAAGGTCCCCATTCTACTGGCACTAAAGAGAAGACATTTTGTTGGAGGCCACAGACTCCTACCTCAAGAATCCTTCTAGTTAGAAAACCCTATATACCCAGAATTTTAATTGTTTCCCCAGCCCGTATTTTAAAATTAGCATGCCTTTTTGTTTTCCCAATAAATGTTCTTGTTATCCATGTCTTATTCCTTTTCCAAGATAACATCTGGGCCCAGGTTGAAAGTACGTATATTGACTAGAAGACTGAAATTGATTCTGAGGACATCACAGGGAGGAGTATTTTGCTTCCTAAATAGAAGGCATTCATTTCTCTCTCCCGTTGTCCCTTCTTACTGTATTTCCCCCTATTTTATCTATTATTTCATGCATTTCAACCTCTTTTATCATTAACTCCTATCTGCAGTGTCAGAGGCAGCAGGACCCCTGTGACTCCCACATGGCAGGATGGTTTTGGTGGAACTTCTGGGTCTTGAGCAAGTGGCTTAGGGCAGTGAGTCACTGGGAAGTGCCATGTTAATCAATAGGGTTCAGACAATCAGAAAGCAGTTCTGATGTCCCCGGGGAACCAGATTGGTTCTAGCATGTTAATCTAAAATATCCTGGCATGTTGTTTAGTTTTAGCAAGTTTACTGACACATGTGGCTCATGGGGAAGGAAGGTGAGGGCTACTGTAAACCGTGTTTTCTTATCAGGCTTATTTCTAGAGGTGGCTTATTCAGCTAAGATCTCTCTGCTCAAGAGAGTACTGGTAAGATCAATGTAGCATGGCCCATGTCTTAAATGGCCAGTAACAAATATGAAAAAAAAAAACAAACAGAGAGGATCACCAAAACCAGGGTTTATAGATGGTAACCTTTAAAACAGACAGACATGCATGTACAAATTTCTTCCACTTACTTTACCTTTGACAGATCTACTCCAACTTCAAGATTGTGTAATAATCCAGAAAGCCATTCAAAAGCAAATCATTATAGCAAAACATCTTAGACAGGCTCATACCTATAGGTGGTCCTTTCTTCAACTCACTTTCCACTGACAGACCAACTCCAATTGCAACATTTTCTAAAAAACACAGAGACAACAAGAGAGGAGCCCCCAGAACCATGACTAACAGTTGGGAAACTTTAAATTGACCATCCAGGATCTTTCCCAAGAGACTACCTACAGGATTAATGTGGTATTGGCCATGTCTTATTTATTTATTTATTTATTTTGTGATCCTGGGAATTGAACCCAGGGCCTTGTGCATGCAAAGTGAGCTCTACCAACTGAGCTATATCCCCAGCCCACATGTCTTAAAAGGGAAGTGATAGATACAAACCAAACAAAAAAACAGACAACCAGAGGGAATTCCCAGGCCCAAGACCAACCAACAGATGAGAATCATGATGAAAGGGGATCATTGCTGAAGGAAAGTATTTGACGATGGGAAAGAAAGGGATCCTGTATAAAAGGCTGAAGAAATCATTCTTAGATACCTAGATAAATAAATTAACTCTGTTATTGTTTCTCCAAAGAAAAAGTTTTTCATTATATTTAATTTGATAAAGTGAAATGCCTGTAAATAGCTAGAATGGCTTGAAAAAATAATTGTGGGGAGAAAGTTGCTCTAAATTCTGTGTCACTACTCATTGACTCACATCTGTCAACTCATAAAAAAATGTTAGATTACACTCTTAAGTCTACATTAGAATATGTTCTAGGTAAATTCACACTTAACAGAAATGATAAACATAATGAAAAATCATCATGGGCATCTAAGCATACTTTCAAAGGCAAATAGATTTATAAGTGTTCTGATAGGTAGAGTAAATGAAAAGAATTTTAAATTTTATTTTCTTGGTTCTTAGTTATATATGACAGTAGAATGCTTTTTTTACAAGATTATACATAAATAGGATATCTCTTATTCTAATTAGATCCCATTCTTGTGGGTGGTCACGATGGTGGGATTCACTTAGGTATTTTCATATGTGTTCATAGGAAAATTATGTTAGGTTTATTCTACTGTCTTTCCTATTATTACTCACCTCCCTTCCTTTGGTTCCCCTTTGTCTAATCTACTAAACTTCTTTTCTTCCCCTCCCCTACTTTATTCTGATTTAGCTTCCACATATCAGTGAAAACATTCAATCTTTGGTTTTTGGGGATTGGCTTATTTTGCTTAGCATGATATTCTCCAGGTCCCTCTATTCACTGGAAAATATCATAGTTTCTTTTTTATGATTGAGTAATATTCCATTGTGAATGTATGCCACAATTTCCTTATCCATTCATCTGTTGATGGGCAACAAGGTTGGTTCCATAGCTTAGCTATTGTGAATTGTACTGCTATAAACATTGATGTAGCTTTGTCACTGTAGTATGCTGATTTTAAATCCATTGGATATATGCAGAGGAGTGGGATAACTGGGTCAAATGGTGGTTCTATTCCTAGTTTTTTGAGGAATCCCATACTGCTTTCCAGTGGGGTTGCATCAATTTTCAGTCACACCAACAGTGTATGAGCATTCTTTTTTCCCCCCACATCCTCACCAACATTTGTACTGTCAGTCATAATATGAGTTTCCTCTGGTTACTATGACAAAAATTCACAAATTTAACAGCATAATACAATGGAAGTCAATTTTCTTACAGTCCTGAAGGTTAGAAGTCCAAAAGTAGTATCACTGAGCTGAAATTGAGTGGTTGGAAGGATTATATCTTTTATAGAGGCTCCAGAGAAAAATCCATTTTTGGTCTCTTCCAGCTTCTGGTAGCTGTTGACATTCCTTGGCTTGTGGCTACATCACTCCAATCTCTGCCTCTGTGGTTACACTCCTTTCTCCTCTTCTGTGAGAGTGTACATAATCTTCCTTTTTCTTTCTTTCACAAGAACACCTGTGACTACATTTAGAACTTACCTGGATAATCCAAGATAATCTTTCTGTCTCAAAATCCTCCACTTCATCACAATGGTTATGTCCCTTTTTGCTGTATGAGGTATCATTCCCACATTGTGAATATTTGTGTAAGAGGGTAGGAAGTCTGACCTCCTAGAGTCACATAGGAATGTGCTTAGCCCTGGGGCATGTAATGAGACTGACCTTGGGTAAGGAGCAATTTCAAACTATTTCTGAATTAGTAAAGTTCAAACTTTACCTCTGAAGTTTTGATATAGGAATTGGCTGAAATAGATGGACAATGGGCAGATTAATAAGAAGAAAAAGAGAAAATTTATATACATGCACTGGGATATCAGAGGAATATGAAAATCCCAAACCCAACACAAATTACAAGCTTACATAAAGGGGTCATTTGGGGACATGGGGTTTTACCATCCACTTTTCCTTTAGGGACAATAGAGAAGAGTCATGCTGTTCCCTTGGAGTTAGCATGACACGGGTACAGATCCTTAAAACATATGAGCAATAGCATTTAAATCATCTATAATAGCATACAAGTCATTCTGACCTCCATTAATTGCTTTTCCTTAGGTAGAAACACCTTTGAAGATTCCTTCCCTCCTATCAATATTATAACCCTATTTTTAGGTTTGTTACTTCCTAGAAACAGGCCATCTTCTCTTTCCTTACCCAGAGAATTGGTCAGGAACTCCAAATTTTATATGTATAATATAGACAACAATAGCTGATCAGTAGGATCATATAAAAGTTGTGAAGTAATTTATGAACACTTGCTTTTTTTCTTTCTAATCAAGATCCTTCTTGGGCTATATTATTTACATTTTTTTATGAATGCATTTTCTGGTTTCCTTTAGGGTTTATTCAATTGCAAATGGTGGGCAATTCAATTGAAATCAACTTACACAGACATAAAATATTGTGGCCTCTCATAACTGAGCAGTCATGGCTTCATCCAGGTACATAAGTGATGACACTATGACCCAATCTCTCTTTCCATGTCTTGCTCCTGTCCTTCACATTGACTTCATTCTCTGTAGTTTTAAGATATGTCCTGCCAGGTTCAATTCCATGAGAAAGGTCACATCCCTTTTTCTTCAGGTAGGAATCTCAGAATTGGTCTTGCATAGGGATTAATTTAACTGGCAGTTTGATCTGAATGCCTTAACCTACCTTTACCTCTAGGGTAATGTGATGCCTTAGTTTGGTCAGGCTTAAGTCCTATATCCCATGGAGATTCAGCTACAAAGGGGATCGAGGTTAGATAAAGTTTGTTCACCAAAAATAGAGAATGGATAGCCATTATGTTATTTTCAATTATAATCCTAATTGTACATATTTTGGAGTACGGTGTGATATTTCCATTTGTACAATGTATACTGATCAAATCAAGCTAATTATCATTTCCATCTCCTTAACTTCATGGTTGGAGCCCTCAAGCTCATCTCTTGTAGTTATCCATAAAATACATTATAGGCAGTTGTGATCAGTAGTGCTCCCGCTGTGTTGTGTAATACTAGAACTTACTCCTTCTATCTCATTGTGTTTTGGTGTCTATGATCCAATCTCCCCATCTTCCCTTCCCTCCACCAATCCCAGCCTCCAATAATCACTATTCTACAGTCATGTCAACTTATTATTAGGTTCTACACATGAAAGAGAACACATAGTATTGTCTTTTGGTGTCTGACTTGTTTCACTTAATGTCCTCCAATTCCATCCATTTTCCTGCACGTGATAGAATATCATTCTTTATGGCTGAATGATATACCCTGTGTATATGTCACCTGTTTGTTATCCATTATCCATTGATGGGCATCTAACTTGATTCCATATGCCATTCATTCTATTATATGATGTGATGTATATTTTGTTTTAGCCAGAAAAAATGGTTTAAATAGCTTATTGCATTAAATCAAAATTTTTAAAAAGGCTATGTTCTTAAAAACCTGATTTTGCCTGATAGTCCTTTCCCTGACTAGAGGAAAATTATAAAAAATAAATTTCCTTCAAAATGCATTTGCCCCCTAAACTATTTTTCCCTGCATCAAGCAGAATATTTGTCACAGAGAACTTTTCTATCCACTAGCAAGACTTGTAAATTTTTAATTGAGATATATATATATATATATATATATATATATATATATATATATATAATTTACTTGCCATAAAATCCACCCTTTCAAAGCGTACAAATTGTAGTATATTCACGAGGTTGTGCAACAGTCAGTACTAATTCCAGGACATTTTCACTATCTTATTAAAAAATTCTATGACCGGTCACTCCCTAGTTACCTGAGTTCCTGGAAACTAATTTTTGTTTCCAGAGACTTGCTTATTTCATATGTATTAAATATGTCACATTGCCTCCTGAATGACCCAGTGCTTTCCCATATAGCCTTCCTTCTGATGTGGTGTGCCCTCTCCTCTTGGAAATATAATAAATTATCTTCTCAGTGGCTCCTGATTCATTGGCATTATAGGACCTAAATAATGATATAACCTATATTTAAACATTATATGAATTGAGTCATTCAGTATGTTTCGTATCTAACTTCTTTAACAATGTGTTCAGGGTTCATCCATGCTATAGTATGTATCAGTACTTCATTTCTTTTTATGATTGAGTAAAGTTCCATTGTATGGATACACCACATTTATTTATCCATTCATCAGATGATAGATGGTTGGGTTATTTCCATTTGGGGGTTACAATGAATAATGCTGCCCTGAATGAGTTTCCATGCCAGTAAGTTTTTGTAAGGACATGTGTTTTTAATCTAGGAATGGAATTGCTAGATTACATGGTAAATCTACATTTTACTTTTTGAGGAACTGCCAAACTGTTTCCCAAAGTGGTTGTCCCATTTTATAGTCATACCAACAATGCTAGGGTTGAAATTTCTCCTTATTCTTGATGAGACTTATCTGTTTTATTCTAGCCATTCTAATGAGTATGAAGTGGTATTTTCCATAATGACTAGCAGTGTTGAGCATCCTTTCATGTGCTTATTGGCTACACACACACACACACACACATACACACATACACACAAAAACACACACATTCAAATCCTATTCAAATCCTTTCCTCATTTTTCAAAAGGCTGTATTTTTTATATTTTTATTTTTTAGTTTTTTAGGTGGACACAATATCTTTATTTTTATGTGGCACTGAGGATTTAACCCAGTGCCTCATTCATGCTAGATGAGCTCTCTACCACTGAGCCACAACCCCAGCCCCACAATAGGTTGTAATTTTAATGTAAGTTTTTTTTTAATTCATTCTGGATACTAGACCATTATTAGATATATGATTGGCAAACATTCTGTTTTTATTTTGGCTTCATTTTCACTTCCTTGATAGTCCCCCTCTTTTTTGGGGGGGCACTCCATCACTGAGCCACATCCCCAGCCATATTTTTGTATTTTATTTAGAGACAGGGTTTCACTGAATTGCTTAGTGCTCGCCATTGCTGAGGCTGGCTTTGAACTTGTAATCCTCCTGTTTCAGCCTCCAGAGCCACTTGAAACACACAAAAAAATTATTTTTGGTCAGGTTAGTGGTAAGAAAACTTTTCCACTTCCAACTGGGGTTTATTTGAATTTTCCACATCCAACTAGGGTACATTATGAATCTGCAAATTAATTGAGAGAATGTTTTCTATTGTGCTTTTGATGCCAATGAGACTGGGCTGTCTAACTTCATAGCAGCTAAATTTGCAGGAAGCTCTCTGGGAGATGTTGTGGTGTGAACTGATAAATACAACCAATAAGAGGGTAAATTATAAGTTATAGGTTAGTAAAAAATATAGATTATAGGTATAAGATTTTGATAAGTGAGATAAGACAATTATAAAGCAAAAACTGTTATAGACAGGCCTAAGACTCCATTTTGCTGCCTTCTGTAAAAATTGTTAGAAGAGCTGTTTCTGAGAAACTGAAATTAAAGCTGTTTTCTTATAAAAATTGTCTTTCTGTACTTTGTACCCTACAAATTGTACCCTACTCAGGATGCAGCGGTGGTCGGTAGTCATGGTGAGCTACATCCTGGGTGTGAATGCCCTTGTAGGTCTGCATGACTTTGCAATAGATTCTCACTCCTCCGACACCGCCTAAATTCAGGATGCAACTGTCTAGCACCTGCTTGAACCCAGGACTGTGGGCAACTGAACTGCAAAGCTAATGCCTTTTTTTTTAGCTTCTGGCTTGCTTGCTGACTGGAAAATTCCAGTCCTGCCTAGAGCCCACAGGTCCCACTTATTAATTTCTATGATTGGCTAACTCACATGGCGATAAGCAAGTCACTACTAAGTTGTGGTTTTGTCCTTATATTCTCTTTGGATGGACCAGGAAGCTGCTATCCTCCCACAGAGCTTGAGTCTCCAAAGTGGGTGACAGTCCCTGGCCAGGTAAATAAAGCTCTCTTTTGATTTGAAATTTGGACTTAAAAGTGCTGAGGCGTCTCCCCATAACATGAGAGTTAATGGTAATTGTATTTTCTGGTGACTGTTCTTTGGTCAGATAAAGGCATTTCATATATGATTTCCTTCTGCATTGTCTTTAGCTCAAATACTTTTATTTTAAAATAATCTTTATACCAACTCTAGGAGTTTTATCAGGTCTACATAAGTTTAACTTTTCTCCTCCCCCTTCTCCTTTTCTTTCTCTTCTTCTTTGGTTGGCATGCTTTGGGTTGATGTGTAAGAAACCATTACTTAATCCAAGTTCACAAAGATTTTTATCCATGCTTTCTTATAAAAATTTCCTAGTTTTAGTGCATACATTAAGTTGTTCCATTTATTTTGAGTTGATTTTTGCAAATGGTGTGAAGTAGGGGTCCAGCTTCATGCTTTTGCAAATGGGTACCTTGTACCAATACCATTTGTTGTAAAGGTGACTTCCATAATGAATTATTTTAGCACCACTGTTGAAAACCAATCAACCATTTGTGTTTTATTTCTAGACCCCTAATTCTAATCCTGGGTCCATAAGTCTATGAGATGACCAGGGGTGCAGGAAAGAGGGAGCCATAATTTTCAGACGCAAGTGAGGCAGAAGATGACTGGATTGAACATCTGTCTCTGCCTCTCCAGTGACCCCAACAGCCTCCTTCCCTGTCTGGGCAAAGGGCCACATAGGTAGGCAGGGCCATTCCCCCTTACAGGGTGAGAACTCAGAGAGAAGCGTTTCAACATTGCCCTTCCCGCTCGCTGTTCTCAGAGGCAGGAACGTCAGATGCCCCAGCACCAATGCGCTCGTGGCGAGCGCACCTGCTCAGCCAAGTGCGCCTGCGTAGCTTTCGCTTGCGCCTGCGCATAACCCACTTTCTGTGCTTTTTTTCCTGAGGCGTGAAGGTTGGCTCTCGCTGACCGGGGTCTTTCGTCGACGGTTGACCGAGGCGGGGAAACTTGAGGGTTCAAGTTGTGTGTAATATTGTAGTGGGGGCGGTCAAGAAGGGGAAACCCTTGCGTTGGCTCTAGTTATAAACCGCTGCAGGTCCCCTGGGTGGGGCAGGAACCTCGCCGCCTCTCCCGGCAAGGAGAGGCCCAAACTTGCCCTTCTGGCTTCTACCTGAGGCAACGGTCTTTGGGGACGGAAGTGTACCACACAGCCGCTTCACTAAGCCACTCAGGTCCAACTGGAAGTAGGAATTGTGTGATCCAGGGGAGGATTTCTCACTTTAAAAATCAGTTTATTTTGATCGCGACACTTGAAGATGTAATGGCCCTTGTAGGCGCCTTTTTGTGTTTAGGATATAATTTGAATTGAGAAAAAGTGGCATGACTTCTGTTTTGGTTCCTAGAATAGAAGAACCCAGAGTATTTTCAGAAGGGTCTATTATATCTAGTTTCAAGTCAAGATAGAGAAACAAAGCAGAGGCAGTCCCTCACCTCATGTTTCCCAAGTTTTATTTTTACAATGATATTTGGAAGTTAATATTTACCTAAGTCCGATTTGCATCATTCCTTACTGGTGTTTATGTCTCTATGTATTATTGGGTAGGGAATTTGGAGCCGAAATGATCTTAATTTTAAGTTTGTATCTTTGCTTTTCACTCATGCAGTGGGCAAGTAGTTATTGAATTTGATTGAAATATATTAGGAGGCTATACTTGGAAAAATCACAAAAGCAAATACGTTGCAAAAGAAAAAAAATTACAGGAAAAAACCCCTTTACTTCGTTTGTTGACATTGCAAAAACTGAGTGGAAATTTATCTTTATTTATTTATTTGAATATTAAGTGAGGATTTAGTCTTTGATAGTCTCAAACTAATAGCCAAAGCATAGTGTCATGAAGTGCAACACAGACTATGGTCTCCTATGGCTAGTTCTGTACTTTATATTTCCTACCTGTGAGTTTGCCAATGCAGTAATCCATTTATCTGATTCAGAATTATGGTATGTCCTTAATTCTGAAGTAAATTGTATAGACAATATGAAAATATGCACATATTAGGAAGCAAGGTTATAATTATTTTGAACAGAGCTGGAAACATAAGTTTTGTTGTAAATACTTATTCAGAAGCAAAGGACTCCCTAAAATGTTTACATTATCAGATTTCAATGTAGCTTTCAAAGATAATTTTCATAATTAATATGCTGGGAATTTATTTTTGTTACAATATGAGTTACAGTGTTCTTTCTTTGAAGGTTTGGTCAAACATTCATTTTGTGAATGTAGAATGCAAAAGAAGATTATAGACTGATATAGAAAAAAATGAAGAGAAACTTAAATGAAAATTCAACTCGAAGTACAGCAGGTATTGAAAACTTCATTTTTGAAGCTTCTTTATTTTGTATATGCCATTTAAAGCTTGTGTAGTTTGTAGGTGAAACATTTTGGAAGGAACTTTAAGAAAGATGAAACATTGAGTCTTGCTTCTTTTTAGGTCCAAAGAGGTAAAGTAAAACTTACTCAACTAAAAGTATTTAGTGACAGAGGTGGGAGTAAAATAAAAACGTAGATTCACTCTGATTCTTCTGCAGATCCTATGTGCTTGAGTTGTTCTTTGCTTTTAAGATAAAAACAACTATATAGATCTATTTTTAGTTATATTTGTGACTGACTTGTTAAAAATATTTCCAGAAATACATATGTTTTCTAAGAGCTATTATTTCTATTTTCCTAACTTATTAGGTAATATAAGGACAGGACAAAAATGGTGAGAACCAGGTCAAAGAATCAATATGATGCACAATGAAGATAATAATAACTATTATTTATGGTGAACATTTTTAGACATTTAATTATTCATATTAATTTATTTAATTCCTCCACCAACCCTTTAAAAATAGATTATTATTATTGTCCCTGTTTTTCCTATAAGAAACCAAGACACAAAATGGTTAAACAAGAAATCTATTAAATGGTAGAACCAGGATGTAAACCTAAGAATGTGACTCTAGGGCTCATATCTTAATCATTATGTTATTCTCCATCTCAGCTTGTGTCATATTGGCACAAAGAGTTGAAGGAAATTGCCCATGTTTATACTTTGAAGTTGTAATCCAAATATATAATTATTACCTAGGTAGTCTCACTGAAGAGCTCACATAATTTAGTATTCCATTAGAAAGTTTTAGAGTCAGTATTCTGTAGTGTAGTGATCGCAGATAGCTAGATGATGGTCTAGTGGCCAGAGATCTGAACTAAGATTTAGGAAGCTTGGGTCCTATCTGGGTTCTTCCAGATACTTTCTTGGAAGTGATAGGCAAACTTTTTGGACTTCTTTTCCTCTGAGTTTCCTTATAAGATTTAAAATCTATATATTGTGACTTGTGGCCTGACTTGAGATCCTATTTCTGCTACCTTAGTAAGTAGAGTTAGTTTTTTTTTCTTTTTTGTTTGGATTTGATAGTGTCTCTCTCTAAGGCATTCTCAAAATTACATATAAAAATATCATTACAGACACTGGGGGTGCAGACTTTGGGTTCCAGACCAAATATGTTGAAATAAAATTTTATAAGAAAGGGTTTATGGTCTTAGTACTTGAGGTTAAGCAGAATTCTAGTTTAAATCTAAGTCAAACTAAACTTGAGAACCATACCCTAAAAGATGTGCTGGTATTATCCAAAGAGTGATTGGGGTTTTGAAAAACATGGTTCAGTGACCTCTGTTGTACACCATGGATTTTCTACAGTTGATAGGGTAATAGGTAAGCACATGAGAGAAATAAGGAAAACAGAAAGTGGAATGAGAGAAGAAATGGGAATAATTTCCAAACAGGAGGAGTTAAAGCAATGTTAAGATAGTACAAAAAGGTACTTTTTAGAGAGATAAATGAAGCTATTTAGGATTTTAAAAAGAATGTAAAAACCAATTCAAGGGCATAGAAATATGCCTATATTAAGTATATTAACATATGGAAGTAGACATTAAAATTGTGCATTATAAGTATTCTATAAGTAGATCTGATTATGTAGTAATTTATTTTCTGTTATGTACTAATTTATTGGTATATTCAATGTAGGCTGTTTGCCTGTACCATTGTTCAATCAAAAGAAGAGGAATAGACAGCCATTAACATCTAATCCACTTAAAAATGATCCAGGTATCAGTACTGCTTCTGACAGTTATGATTTCCCTCCAATACCAACAGGTAAGAAAAGGAGTAAGGTGAAATATTTCAGGAAACAAGAACTGGGATTGTAGAAAATTGCACGTTTTCTTTATAATGAGAGTAGAAAGATTTTTTTCTTCTTTTACTATCCAAATACAGAAATATCTTGGCTTTTCTTTATCATTCTGATACAGGAGTGTGAGTGTCTCTCTACAAGGGTTGCTTAGCATTTAAATGGAGTATCTTAGATTTGTTTTAATGAAGTAGTAAACTACATTGCAACATTTTTTTCCTTTTTCAAACAGATATAGATTTTTGTGATCTGTACATTTGGTAATAAAGAATGGAGAAACTCAAGTTGCCTCAGGAACAGGGATAAGTATGCATGGAACACAGGAAAAAATTAGATTTTAGGAAGGGTAGAAGCCCAGGAATTTTTGGTGCTTGGTTCTGATTTCTTTTGTTTTTGCCTTTCTTAATTGCTGGTTCTTTACTTTCTGCTATGGTGTGAAAATTCATATATTGAAACTTAATCAACAATGTGATAGTAGTATTAAAGGATGGGGGTCTGTAGAAAGTGATTAAGTCATGAAGGTTTTGCCCTCATGCATGGGATTCGGGACACACACTGTGCATGTTTCTGAAGAAGCTTTTTACTTCTTCTATCATGTAAGAGGTGCCATCTGTCAGATACCTAATCTATTGGTGTTTGATATGGGATGTCCCAACCTCCATAACTGTTCAAAAGTAAGCTTCTATTATTTCTAAAATACCCAGTAAAGGTATTTTGTTTTAGCAACCTAAATGGACTAAGGCACTCCTATCCAGTTTGTTTTCTTATAGCTTCAATTAGCACATGAACCATGAACTAATTTGCCATTGCTAGGAGTTTACATAATCTTTTAGTTCTAGCTTTTAGAGGTAATTGATTGACTGTCTTCTGTATCTCTTAATTAAGTCCTGGAGGCAGGGAAGGGAGGCTTTGGTTCATTTTATCATTTAAGCAAGACCACTAAAATCCTGGCTTAGCTTCTAAACCACTTAGCTGTGGTGGTGAGTGCTGGGAGATATGTTTGCTAACTTTGTACTTCCCTCTGGATGAAGGCTTGGAAAGGTAGACATTTTAAGGTATATTTGGTGCAAGATGGCTGTATACATTTAAACTTGATAGATACTAAAAATTATTAATAGAATATTATGCAACTAGAATTTTTAAAGATCTTTATATACTTGTGTGAGTATATATACATGTATATATATATACTTGTATTGCATGTATAATATATATATGTATATATATATATATATATATATATATATACTATATACTTGTATATGTAACATACAAGTATATATGTTATATACATAAGTATATGTGTTATATATACAAGTATATATAATACTATATATAATACAATATATCATAAATAATATATAATATATATTGTACAGAATATATAATATATATACTAATATTATGTATAAAATACATATTATATTACTAGCATTATACTATATTCAATGTGTATATATGTATTATATGTTATATATAATATATTGTATTATATGTATAATTGTATTGTTAATTTATTATTTTCCCATAGACCTTAATGTAGCTCTAAAATGATTTTTTCTTTCATGTTAGAGGAATTTGAGGTATAAAGTTTCTATTATTCCCATTTTTATGTATAGAAAATTAGAAATTCACATGGGTAGACACAAGTCAGCATTTATCTAGTCAATCCTCTATCATTCAAAAAAATTTCTACTATTCCTCTAAAGACTAGGAATGGAACCACCATTTGTTAGTATTTTTCCTTAAGAATTACAGTTACCATACTGTAGTGAGACATGTATAATCATGTTTATAGCAACACAATTCACAATAGTCAAATTATGGAACCCACGTAGGTGTTCATCAGTGGATGACTGGATTAAGAAAATGTAATATATATATATATATATATATATATATATATATATATATATATACATGCAATGAAGTTTTAAGTTTTATTCAGCCATAAAATAAAAATGAAGTTATGCTGTAGGGAAATGGATGGAACTTCAGAACATTATGTTAAGCCAAATAAATCCAACCCAATTCAGTATGTCAAGGGTCATCTGTCTTTTCTCATGTGGAAGCTAGAGAGAAAAAAGGAAAATAATGTGTGGAATATGTGTATGTAGTGGGGGTGGAATCTCATGAAAATTAAAGGGAAATCAGTAGAGAAGAGGAAAGGGACCATGGAGGAGGAGGAAGAGTGGGAAAGGGGAAGTATTGGGAATTGATAGTAGCCAAATTATGTTGTTACATTGTATGTATTTATGAATATGTAACAACAAACCCCACCATTATGTACAACTATAATGTACCAATAAAAATATGGAAAAAATAAAAAAAGTTCACCACCACTTAAATTTTTTTCTAAGTAGCATGAATGTTGACTTTGAAAACTAATGAGTATGAACTACTTTATAAGGAAATGTTCATTTTACTCAATTCTGAACTCTTCAAGCTCTGACTGAGATTACTATTTGTCATAGAAAGATCTTACACTGGATAAGGAAAAGTACTACATCAGTGTTTTCCAAATTTTTGTCTTGACTCAAGAGTTGGGCTGAGATATAACCAATCTGTAAAAAAAAAGAAATAGAAGAGTCTAGAGTATAATAGAAAAGATCAGTGTGTGACATACATAATAAGGATAATATTTGATGGCGAAATTTTGTTATGTTCTCTTATCCTCTTTTTGTTTGCCTCTGTTCATCTCTCTTAACACATATTATGTATGTGTCTGTTATGGATTATGATGATGTATTTCTTGCTGTGGGGTGGAATAAAAAATTGGGATAGACTGCATTTATGTTATAGAGTATAAGAAACAATATTAGAATTTTTATGCTACAAAGTATAAGATTCTATATTAGAATGTATTATTTTTGCTTACAGTACAAGGGGGAGGAAAATATCTATGAAAATCAATAAGGAAGGCTATTGGCAAATTCAACAATAAAGTGCTATTGAAAAGGATTCCTTTCTCTTAAAGTTTTTTCATTTCCCAAGTTAAATAATAAATATGAATTAGTTATTTTGAACAATGTTACCTATTTTACTTTTGTTTGTGTTCTTATTGAGATTGGGCCTGGGAGGCTATGAATCAAGAGTGGGCTCCTTTAACAAAAACAATGAACACAAGGTATGTGGAGAAAAATAAAAGCTAATAAATGTGTGTCTGATGCCATTTTTCTGTGTGTGTTTTACATTTATTGATTTGAAAACAAATTATTTACATTTAACAAGACATATTTCCTTGAAAGCCAAATACCACCTTCAGTTTCTCATCCCCTGAGAAGTCAAGATTCTATTCCTAAATCAATTCAGTCAAATACTGCAAGAAGCCAAAGTGGTTGGAGGTGAGTCTACTTAAAATTTGTCTTCTATTCTTTTTGTCTTTTCTCTCTCCTCCTCTTTCCCCCCTCCTTTTACTTTTCCTAATTTTTTAGATAGAATTGCATTTAGGAGATTTCTATGTTAGTAACTATGGACATTCTCATTGTACTTTTAAATCATCTCTAGATTATATACAAAACTAATATAATATTAATTCTGTGTAAATAGTTGTCATATTATATTGTTTAAGAAATAATGACAAGGAAAAAGTCTGTATTTGTTTAGTACAGATGTTATTTTTTCCAAATATTTTTGAGCTGTGGTTGGTTGAATCTGTAGATGTGGAGATCTATGAGTACAGACGGCTGACTGTTCTCTGTTTTTCTATACATATTTACCTTTGCCAGTGAGTTTCATATATGTAATCTCATATTGCTTTTTAGCATCTTTCTGTTTCAACTTGAAGAACTCTAGTATTTCTTGTAATATATAACCTGTTGAGATCTTTCAGTTCCTTGGCAATTGCTGGTAATGTAACCTAAGCTTAATAAATACTTGTGAACCAGATGTTTCCACATTTACAGGCATTTGGTGAAGGGAGAAGAGAATTTAAGTTTCTTTCTCTTAAAACTAGCATGTTGTCTTTTATTTTGTATCAGTGTGCTTCTCTACTCCAGTAGCTTCCATTCTCTTTAATGATTTTGGCTTTGAACCTAAGTTCTAACTTCTCTAAGGTTTCTAGTCTCACTTCTCCAATAATTATGTCCAGCAATTTGCAGAATTTTCATAATTTTTAAATATGTTACACATATTCTCTTAAAGAATGTTAGAACAGTATGTATTATAAAATTTACAGTATAAATTTTAGAAAATGTTAAAATGATACACATGAATTTTTGGTTGATTTTTCATGATGTTTTATGGTAGTTTAAGGAGCTTTTATTTTCTGGCTACTCTGAATTGTGAGTGATTGAGTATAGTTCAGTAGGTTATTCAAAGTGTAGGAGGTTTATTTAGAATAGCAATCATCAAAAACACAAATAATAATAAATGTTGGCAAGGATATGGTGAAAAAGGAACTCTGTTGGTGAGATTGTAAATTAGTACAATCACCATGGAAATCAGTATGGAGTTTCCTCAAAAGACTGGGAATGAAACTACTGTATGGACTGGGGTTTTGGCTCAGCGGTAGAGCACTCACCTGGCAAGTGTGGGGCCCTGGGTTTGATCCTCAGCACCATATAAAAAATAAATAAATAAAATAAACGTATTGTGTACAACTACAACAAAAAATAAATATTAAAAAAAGAAACTACCATGTTACCCAACTCTACCTTTCCTCAGTATTTATCGAAAAAACTAGAGTCAGCATACTGTAGTGATACATGCATACACATGTTCATAGCAGTGTAATTCACAATAGCCAAGTTATGGGAACTAGCTTAGGTATCTGTCACCAGAAGAATGGAAAAAGAAAATGTGGGATTTGTACACACTGGAGTTTTACTCAGCCATAAAGAAGAATGAAATTATATCATTTACAGGCAATGGATGGAACTTGGGAGCATTATGTTAATCAAAATAAATCATGCTCAGAAAGTTAAAGGGTCATGTTTTCTCTCATGTGTAAACTAGAGAGAAAAAAGGAAAAGAAAAACAAAAGGTAGAAGGAGCTCATGAAATTAAAAAGGAGATCAGTAGAGTAGAGAAAGGGGATCAGGGGGAGGGAGGAGGGAGGAAAATAGAGATACTGGGGAATTAAATTATGTTATGTGCATGTATAATATGCCACAAAGTATATCCCATTAGGGTCATCCACTATATTCTGATGATACATCTGGGGCTACAGGCCCTGGGTAGTGGGTGGCCAGTCCTACTTTCACATCCATATGGACTCAGCAACAGCTTGCTGTTGGGGATTTTGTTGACTATCTGGACCTATATTTTCTTCATCAAGAATGATTCAGGGGAGATGCTGCTACTTCCTTGCTTAGAAGCCCCTGCAACTTGGACTTTATGGTCTGGTTGGGGTGTTGAGGACATGGCTGAGTTGGATTGACTTCTGAGACACCATCTCTGTGTGGGCCCACTGCAAAGGTGAAAGGACTGTAGTTCTCTCAGGGATAGTTCCCAGGCTAGTAATATCTTAATGAGTAAAAATGTTGCTAATGTTAGATGTACTATTAAATAGTTGTGAAGCTAAAAGATATCTTTCTAGACTATAAATAATAAAAATAATTTGAATAGCCATGAGAGAGGAAAGACAAAATTGTATTTCTGTACTCTCTACTGAAATAAAGTAACAAAATTGTTGTCATAGGAAAAGGAGGGGATCATTGTTGGAAAAAAGTCTTGAGTGTCAGGCAGTTAATAAATAATAATCCTAGTCATATTTTTCTTGGATATTATAATATTTATGGTATAACTTAATTTTTTAATTGTGATTTTTTTATTCCATCTTGTTCATATTTAATTTTGCACTTAATTTATTTAACTGTACTTTCCAAATTATTCAAGCTTCGGGTTCTAGAAAACCTAGATTTTTTTATATTACTAGAAAATCTAGACCTTCTTTTGGATTATTTTCTTAAACAAGAGATGGGTTGTATTGATTGTCTTCTTGTAATAATACTGGTGATATTTCCAGGAAAATTATTCAGAATTAAGAACTTGTGACTTGCACTAGCTTTTTCCTTTGGAACTTTAATGTTTAGAAAACACCCTTCTGATTTTAGCCTCATTAACAACATGTTCTGATCAACTGCTACAACTCCATTTAGATTAATGTAGTTAGTAAATACTATAACAGATTGATTAGTATGGCTTTTTAGATACACAGTAAAAGCACAAAATATCTAATTAGAGCTATCTACCCTGTGTATATTCATTTTGCTTGTGATTTAAAATCATTGATAAACCATGGCTTAACTTTAAAAATTTACTTTGTAGTAATTTAAAAATAAATGTATAAAGAATTAATAAGCAAAATCTTTCCACTTGGAGACAACCACTGTCACTTAAAGGCTGGCATAGTTTAAAAATATATGGTGTAGGTTTCTCTTGGTTCTAAACTTGTTAGTAACTTGATATATGACTTTGGGTACACTATTTCCTCACTAAGACTCTTTGTCCTCATCGGGAAAGAGAGGTAATTTATTGTAGAGTTGTCGCAATGATGTGTTTGGAATTTCAAACTAGTTAGTTACAAAGTAGTTTGTAAACTAGGAATTGTCATATAAATAAAATTTTTATGATTGTCTTTTAAAAAAGTATAAAGAAATAAATGTTTTTCCTTTTTCCCTTCTTTTTCTTTTTTCCTATTATATCTACAGAGATGACAACAAAAACACCAGCTTGAAAACTTGGGATAAAAATGACATTAGACCTCAATGTAAAACAACAAAACTAGTGACAAATGATGGAAAAAATTCTTTTCCAGTGAATTTGGGAACTCAGATACCACAGAAACAATTAAGGGTATCTGAAACTCCTAATTTATCTTATCACAGAGAAACTGAGGTTCCCAGACAAATGTGTTCATCAAAAGTTTCTGGCTCCACAATAAAAGGCCCAGATAAAAACAGTGCATTACAGACATTTAAGCCCAATTTTCAACAAAATCAATTTAAGAAAAAAATGTTGGATGATATTCCAGAAGAAAACACTCTGAAGGTAAACATTTAAATATTAAAGAATGAATGAATGACTTATTTTTATTTTTAAAATGTGAAGTAAATAGCTATTTAGAAAGTTATAGAGGTAAGAATATTTGAAATCAATCCCCTAGTATATGTTACTTGATTAGCATAAATATCCAGTTCCATTGGAGGGATGAATATTAGTTTGTAAAATATTTTCTTAGCAGGTAACTGCTCTTTTTCATAAATGCTTCAGTGTTTCCTAGTGGATTCGGTGTTTCACTGCTTACTGATTATTAGCATAACAATTTATTCTTTGCTTTCAGAAATTATCCAACTCTGTTTATCATTCTTACATATTTTTCCCCAACAGAGAACAAAAACATTTTTCTGTAAAGGGCCAAATAATAAGTATTTTTGGCTTCATGGGCCACACTATCTCTGTTGCAATTACACAACGATGTTACTCAACTCTGGCACAGCCATAGACAGTATTTAAATGAATGGGCATGTCAGTGTTACAGTATAAGTGTAAAGAAACATCAAAGATTAGATTTGGAGTACAGGCCATTGTTTGCTGATTTTTGTTTTATCATCTGGACCTATTCTAGTTTACCAACCTCAGTATTTCACATTCCGCTAATTCTTCAATGTGCTAGTCATTCCAAACTCTGCACAGTTCTCCAAACAAACATGGCATGCATTCTAATTAATCCCTGCTTTGGTTTGTATTCTCTATATCTGTACCTCAGCTTCATATTCTCTTTATGCACAGTATTCTACTTATTTTTATAAATGTCTTCTATATAGTATGTGTGCTGGTTATTCTTCCCTTTCTCACTCCCCTGGCCCATTGGATTCTTTATCTCTTCTTCTCTGTACCTTAGAAGGCTGAATCATCTACATAGTACCTCATCCTGGGATTCTTTTACCTGCTGGCTTTTGCTAAAGATCACCCAATTGGGAGGACATCAAAGGGTGGGTGGAAAGGTTGTGTTTTCCCATTTTTCTCCCTACTTAAATGTTGTACTGATCGAAGTGGCTGTGTCCCTACATGACATAGTCTTTTCAGGAGTCTAGCTTTCATGGATTGGATAATTTTATTTCTTTCCTTGTTCTTTCTGCCTGGGAGTGGTAATAATTTCATACTATTGTTAGTCTTTGGGTGCTTAAGTTTGTTTTAGTCCATATATCTGTAAAAACAGTCTTTTCAGTAAGCCATCAGGATAAATTCTGCTTTTCGAAAGAAAAGAGACTCTCTGGAAACCAGTATAGCGTGAGACCAATATAGCATGTTTTATAGTGATTCTCAACTTTATGATTCCTTGTACATAAATGATATGACATAGTCAACTTAGTAACAGTGACATTAATCTTCAACTGTAGTTTTATTAGAATTGTTGTTAGGAGGAAGAAAAGGGGCAAAGTAATTGTATTTTTTAAAAAAGAGTCCCATCAGGTGTTCTTACAAAACTCATCCTGACAAAATTGTCCCCACCCCACCTGAGCTGGGAAGATGAGGTCCAGGAAGAAGCAGTCCATGGAGAGAGGTGCTGTCTGCTAGGAGATAGAACTCAGGAGGAGATGCAGCCATATGCAAGCTTTTGGAAGATAGTTTATTGGAATTAGGGTAATTCATGGCTTTGTATTTGCCAAATTCACATGAAAAGAACATTATGGAGAGAATTGTGGCCAGTGTTTTATCTCAGAAATAACTAGTGCCTTTTTTCATGATTTCTCTAGTCCCTGAGAAACTATGAGAGCTCAGCTGGTCTGTTAATCTATAGGACATTTTTATGACAATTAAAATATCACTCTAAGGAGGGTCTTTTGTTCCACTGTCAGGTTTTATTAGGCTAGTATAAGCTAATAAAACATTATAAAATTATACAGCTCATATTACATTTAAAACATAGATTTGTAACACTTAAGGCTATACCCAGAAAATATACTGGACTTTGGTGTCAACCAAACAAAATTAATCACACAGATCCTTAATATGTGATTATAATTTTTCCCTAAGTGTAAGTTTCTTTGTTTGAACCACTTAACAAGTTTCATCCTCCACAACATGATGAAAATTTTAACAGCAACTAAAATTCATTTTATATTCTTTTGTCAGACACTTGCAATGGTTGAATATAAATAAATCTAACTCCTTTCAAAAAAAAATTGTCCCCACCCTTAAAAATTAGTATCTTACATTGTATTCTTAGTTTGATCTGTAAAAATGCTAAACACATTTCTACCTTAGGGTCTTTACACTTGCTATTCTCTCTGCCCCACTTCACCATCCACTAAAAATAATAATCTCTCTCTTTGTCCTTTTATCTTGTTTTTAAAAAATACATAGAATATATCAATTCTTAATGTTCTGTTATGTATTTATTTATTGTATGAATCCCCTTTTAGATTATAAAATATGTGAAGGCTGATATCTTGTTAGTTTTGTTCATTATTGCTTCCTTAAAAGCTATGTTTGGCACACGGTAGGTGCCCAGTTAACACTTTTGAAGTGAATCAGTGAATGTGTCTGATTCACCTCCTTGTGTGGAGCACATTGGAGAAAGTGTTTTACTCACAGGTCTATCACAGGATGTGGCACATGATGCTTATTGAATGAATGAACAAATGAATGAGTGGTTGAGTGCTGTATAAATGATTCTCTTCTTGATTGCCTCTGAGTGCATCCTGGTTTACCTTCTATAATATACTAATGATGGTTTTAATTTGGGGAAGTAATTGTATTGAAACTTTTAGTAGTTCTTTTTACATATTTACTTATAAAGACCTAGAATCTTTACATAGAAGGTAAAAGTATATGAAGAGAAATAGAAAGATTTTTCTAATGTTATGTTTTTATTTTTCAAAAGGAAGCCTCATGTCGGTTACAGTTAAAGGAAAAAAATAATTCTCTAAGAATTATTTCTGCAGTTATTGAAAGCATGAAGTATTGGTGTGAACATGCACAGAAAACTGTACTTCTTTTTGAGGTGTTGGGTAAGTATAATACTTTAAAAATATGTCAGGTCATACTATCTGGACAAGTTTTTAATATTGATAGGAATATCTAAGGGATCTTGAAGAAAAAAAATTTGTGAAAGGAAAATATGTTTTATTAGAATTTTTTAAGTTCTTGGTTGGGTGTGTCATTGATTTGTATGAGTTAAGTATTTGTGGCAGTATTCTTCTGATTTATAGTGTTATAATTGAAAAGACATTTGCATGTAATCTATCCTCTTGAGTTATATGAGGAAATTGGGCAAATAATTAAAATAGACTTGATTAAAATTATGAAGCTAGTTAGCAGCAGAAATTAGCCTAGAATCAAAAACAGCATACTAATGGAGCACAGCCACATCAGTGTTTATAGCAGCACAATTCACAATAGCTAAACTGTGGAACCAACATAGATGCCCCTCAGTAGATGAGTATATAAAGAAAATGTGAGATATATATATATATATATATATATATATATATATATATATATACATACACACACATACACACACACACACACACACACACACACAATGGAACATTACTGAGCAACAAAGGAGAATAAAATCATGGCATTTGCACATAAATGGATGGCCTTGGAGAAAATAATGCTAAGTGAAGTTAGCCAATCCAAAAAACCAAATGCTGAATGTTTTCTCTGATATAAGGAGGCTGATTCATAGTGGGGTTGGGGGGGCATGGGAGGATTTGACGAACCCTAGATAGGGCAAAGAGGTGGAAGGGTAAGGGAGGGGTCATGGGAGTAAAAAAGATGGTGGAATGAGATGGATATCATTATCCTAAATACATGTATGAAGACACGAATGGTGTGAATATACTTTATTTACAACTAGAGATATGAGAAATTGTGTTGTATATGTATAATATGAATTGTAATGCTTCTGCTATCATATATAACAAATTAGAATAAAAACAAATTTAAAAAAAAATCTAGAATCTGAATCTCCTTATTCTAAATCTAGCATTTGGAGCAAAGCTCATCCAAATATAAATTAAATCATATTTGAAATACTCTGAAAGAACATTAAGAATACTGATAAGAATAACCACCCTATAACTAATCTGTTTTCTAAATTAGCATTTAAAAGTAGGTAAGTTTTGTAGAATGTTTCTGGAACTTGATCTTACCTAGAATGAAGAGATAAACAAGTAAGATTTGAGATTCAAAACATATTTATTTCCATTATTTAAATTTAATAATAGTATTTATTTAAATTACAAAATAATCCAAACATATGGAAATGTACAGAGAATATAATAAATATCCATATGACCATGTCATAGGTATATTTGATGCCCCTGTATATTTGCCTCTCTAGAGAGAGCTACTGTAGTATCTTTTATGCCCATGATTTTTATCATTTTATAGTATACATTTGATTCCATAAGCTTATATTTTTGGTTTATGTATTATAGAAATACAAAGCTTGCATTTTCAGCCAGTATACTTTTTGAGATTTATATATGGTGTTTCTTCATTGTTTTAACTTCTATCTTGGGTAGTTCTTTCCCTCTGAAATAAAAGTCTTATTTCTGCTGCTCCCTGAAGTATATTGAAAGAATTGCAGTTTTCATAATAGTAATGACAATTGCAGATTTAATAATATCTATGGTAGACAGACTGTTGGCACCTCAGATGTCTGTGTCCGAATTCCCAAAGCCTATGAATATTACCTTATGTGGTTGAGGGACTTGGATGATATGGTTAAATTAAGGATCTCAAAGTGGGAAGATTATCTTGGAAATCTTGGTGGGCCTGACATAGTTACAAGGGAAGCAGGAAGGTCAGAGTCAGGGAAAGATTGGAATATATTATCCTGCCAGCTTTGAGTTAGAGGAAAGAGTCATAATTCAAAGAATGCAGTGTCTAGAAGCTTTCAAAAGGAACACGACCTTGCCTGACCTGTTTTAGATTTACACCACATTGTCACATTTTTAGATGAATTTCTTTTGGTTGCTCTTTCCCAGAAATAAACTAATGGACTTTTGGGTATCATTATTTCTGAATGGTAACATACCCATCACTGAAACCCTGATCTGTGTATCTGGGGAATGGAATATGCTTTGGCTTAAGTCACAGGTCACCCCTGGATCTGTGGGTGAGAACAAAGCTCACCCACATCTAAAAATAGAATAGATGTGGTTTCCAATAGAGGTTTCCTAAAGGAAAATCTGGATCTTATTAGGATAAATGTAAGTGAACCTCAAAATATCAAATGCCTACTACTAGTAGATGTTTACTGAAGGAATAAACAATGTAATTTGATAAAAATTTCTGAAGATAAGCATGGATTAGTATTTGTATTTTACAGGTAAAGAAATAGCTTTGTAAAGAGGTTGAACAGTTTGCTCAAGGGGAAGGAAATGGGGAGATATAGGTAAAAGGGTACAGATTTTCAGTGTTGTAGGGTAAACTTAGAGATCTAATTAATGTATTCATGGAGGAGTATAGTTAATATATTGTATGTTAAAAAATTGAAGAGAATAGATCTTAGGTGCTCTTTCCACATGAAAAAAGGTAACTATGGAAGGTGATGGATATGTTAATTTGCTTATCTGTACTAATTATTTCACATTTTCAGTACCGTATATGTATGTATCTTGTTATATACCCTAAATAATACATTAAAAATAAATTTAAAAACCAATTTCTTGAAGTTACAAAATATTAGTAAGTTGAAGAACTGGGACTGGAATGCATGACTTCTGATTATAATTCAGTGTTTTTACATTAAGCTGTCATGCTTATTATAATAATGTACTTATTATTATAATACAGTAGACTGGTCTGGGGATTTAACCACTATAGAGAACACGGTCTATGGAAAATGTTTCAGATGGCCCACCATTGCCAATTGTACGAACTTGATATATAATCTGTTTCTAAATAAGAAAGGGCTCAAATATTTACTTTTCCATAAAATTGTTTCAGAAATATCATTCCTTTTAAAAATGTCTTCTTTATTACTATGAATAGAACTTTAAGAGGTTGATGTGGGAGTTATTTAAACATAACTTTTTGTTACATTTTATTTTATTTATTTGCATTTCTAATGTTGATTTTCCCCCTTATTTCAATGTGGTTTAGCTGTACTCGATTCGGCTGTTACACCTGGCCCATATTATTCAAAGAATTTTCTTATGAGAGATGGGGAAAATACTCTGCCTTGTGTATTTTATGAAATCGTGAGTATTTTTTAAAGCATTCTTTGCAAAGACCATGCCAACAAAACAAAAAATGCAGGCTGTGATTTCAGTGTATTAGAAATTCAATTTGTTTAGTACTTGAAACATTTTGTTTGCTTGTAGTTCAGATATTAAAGTTATTTACTTAATCTGGAGAGCTTCCTATGTGTCAAGCACTGCATTGGATGCAAAAGATATAATGTGAAATACAGTGATAAATGGCTTCTTCTCTTAAAGAATTTCTAATTTCAAATAGAAAGACAAATACATAAATGTTATAATGTTATATGATAGAGGTATAAGAAGGGTGCTACAGATGTAGATAAGAAGAGTGGGCCAGATCAGAGAAGGATGTTCAAAGAGATCATCACCTGTATTATCTTAGATATTTAAGAACCCATAAGAGCCAAATAAGCCCAAGTGTTGGTAGGGCAATAGGTGGGGAAGATTCATTTTAAGGTGAGGGGGCAACATATGGCAAGACATGAAGCTAAGAGAAAGTCTGACTTGTTCAGGGAGCTGCAAGTAATATATAATTACTACAATGAGAAATTAGTAACTGAAGGGGTTTGAGGTATGGGATTCTGAAGTTAAAGCAGGAGTGGCTTGGGATATAAGCAAAGGCTAGGTAACAAAGGCTAGAGATCCCAAAGGAGGCCGGAGACCTTTTAAGACCTACATGTTTTATGAAAGGTGTTGATTTTAATTCTGAAATTGGCCTCAATTCTGAAATCACACTTGGATTCCAATGTTTAGTATACTTCAGTATTTACCAGCTTTATGACATAAGTAAGCTGCTCAAACTATTTGAGCTTCAGGTTTTTAAATATCTGCAAATGGGGAGATGAATTCCTGCTTTGAAAAGTTGTTGTGGAGATGAAACGATAAAACAAATGCACAGTGCCTGACACACAGTAGGTGATCAAGAAATAGTAATTGTCATGTTAATTATTTTAATATCTTGGATGTTTATTTTTTCCAGTGTATTTTTTAAAACCCTGTTATTGAACTATAACATATACAGAAAAGTACACTATTTCTAACTGTATAGTGATATGAAGCATCAAAGTGAACACTTCCCAAGTTAAGAAGTAAAATGTTGTCATCTCTGAAGCCCTATTGAACTTCTTCCCATAAATTGTATCATATGGTATATCTTTTGAAAAATGTGTGGTTGTTATCACTCAAGACAATGTTTGTAGGATTCATCTATGTTATTGCATGCAGCTATAGTTCATTCATTTATGTTGCTATGTATTTGGTTATGCAAATATTCCACAATTTGGAATTTTATTTTATTGTTGATGGACATTTGGGCTAGTTAAAGAGTTTTTTTGCCGTTATGAATAATAAGCATAATGAATATGAACTTTTTTGTATATATTTCTTGTGCATATGCATGCATTTCTGTTTGGTGTATCTGTAGAAGTAAAATTGCCACGTTATAGAGCTAATATAGTGGTTATTGCCAAAGGATTTTCCAAGGATTGTATCAGTTCATACACCAACAAGGAGTGTAGGAGAGTCACGGTTTCTCTGCATTCTGTTTTTTTGTGTGTGGTGCTGGGGATTGAACAAGGCAACACTATACCAACTGAGCTATATCCCCAACCCCTCTCTGCATTCTTATCAACACTTAGTATTGTCTTTTTTATTGTAGCTTTTCTGAGCAAGTTAAATGTTCCTTCATTTCTCTGCCTGGTGACCAGTGTTGCTGAGCACGATTTCATATGTTTATTGGCCATTTAGATAACTGCTTTTGTAAAGTCTGTTAGGTCTCTTGCTTTTTTCCAATTGAATTACTGGTCTTTTTCTTATTGATTTATGGGATTTTTTTGAAAAGCTGTTCTAGGCACAAACTTTTTGTTAATATTTACTTCAGATATTTTTCTCATACTCCATGGTTTGCTTTTTCACTTTTAATGGTGGCTTTAATGGAGGGAAATTCTTCATTTTATTGTAGTCCATTTTAAAAATCATCAAGTCTTTTCCTCTGTTTTAAGTCATAACCTTTTAGTGAAAGAAGTTTCTGAATGCTTTAGTTTTATTCATGATTGAGGGGGTTTGGAGATTTCTGGTCTTTTATTCTGATTCACTAGTTCCCTTAAATGTGTAGCTTTGTTTTGGTTCCAACCCTAAACCTGGGGTGGGGTGGGAGTGATTGCTAGAATCTCTTTTCTTGGGATCATCAGACTCCTGTTTTTGTTTTCCCAGCTCTAAGACTGTTAAAAATCTCTGCTCACTTCTTAGATTCTAAATTACCTTTCTGTAATGGCAGATATCTTAAGGGAGAATGCATCCCCAAATCAGGCTTCATCTTGAACTTTCATGCTGTCCAGATGAGGTTTATATAACTCCTCACTGCTTTGATATGTCTGATGCCTATGCAGGGGATTTTAAACATTTTTTTTAGTACAGCTATTCTACTTCTCAGCTGGTAGTTAGTTGATATGAACCACCTTTTCTGCCATGTACTGAAAGTGGAACTCTTGACAGTCTGACAGAAGAATGGATAATTTATGTGCCATTACATTAAGAATTATTAAGTTATTTAATAAGCAGCATCTTGCTCTATCTTGTAAGAAGCCCTATCCAAGTTCATGTCTTTACTCTGTGACAGGGCATCCATATATGACTAATTGTCATAGACTTTGTCAGCAGTGGGGCCCTGACTCAGGTGAGGAAAGTATAATATTTGGGGTGATTATTTCTAGTTGTTACATTATTTGTTAAAAAATTAAAATTTAGATGAAGTAACAAGTTTTAAAAAATATTTATGTTTTGAAAAACAGGATCGTGAACTTCCAAGACTGATTAGAGGCCGAGTTCATAGGTGTATGGGAAACTATGACCAGAAAAAGAACATTTTCAAATGTGTTTCTGTAAGACCAGCATCAGTTTCTGAACAAAAAACTTTCCAGACATTTGTTAAAATTGTAGATGCTGAGATGAGTTATTATACTAAAGTAATGAATGAAATTTAGATAGTATAAATTAAAGCATTTTCTGATATTGTTTAATTTATTGTTTGTATAGTTATGGAGCTACTGTGTTTCTGTGTTTTACTTCTTGAATTAAAATGTTTAAATCCTTTTAAAAATGTGGAAATAGTTTTTGAAAGATGGGATGTATTTACTAAAATTCAGTGACAATTTTAGATAAAAATGCCCACTATAATAAAAATGGATGGATACTTTCTCAACATGGGATAATAAAATATCTGAGGCAGCCCAAAAGCCAGTGTCTCACTGAAGGGGGATCATTAAAGGCATTGTGATTATCAGTACCATTCTTCTTAAGTACTATTATTAAACATTGTTCTGGAAGTGCTGGTTTATGTGGTTCATTTAATTACTTCATTTTTTAAATTGCAAGAACAGCATTTTATTCTTCTGGTGTATAAAATACGAGGAAAAAGTTAAATCAAGGACTTAAAAGATGCTTGCTTAATATAGTTTTAAACTATAAAATTATTTCTCTGGAGGCAACTAACCTTACATAGCTTCAATCACAGTTCAACAGAGATACCAAGAAACACATCCTGTGTTCCTTTTCCTTGGTATCAATTTATTTCATTTCATTCTATTCCTTCTATTCTGTATCTTATATCACTTTCCTTTCTTCTTTCCCAACCCTCTTTCTGCCTTTTGGACAGGCTATTGCAGTCAGATCCCAGTTGGTGTCTTTCCTTGGTGTGTAGGATAGTAGATAGATGAAGAGATATGGACTAGTGATATCTCCTAAAACGTTTTTTTATATTAGTTGTTCAAAACATTACATAGCTCTTGACATATCATATTTCATACATTTTATTCAAGTGGGTTATGAACTCCCATTTTTCCCCTGTATACAGATTGCAGAATCACATCGGTTACACATCCACGTTTTTACATACTGCCATACTATTGTCTGTTGTATTCTGCTGTCTTTCCTATCCTCTACTATCCCCCCTCCCCTCCCCTCCCATCTTCTCTCTCTACCCCATTTACTGTACTTCATTTCTCTCCTTTGTTTTTTTTCCCCCTTTCCCTTTACCTCCTCTTATATATAATTTTGTATAATGATGAGGGTCTCCTTCCATTTACATGCAATTTCCCTTCTTTCTCCCTTTCCCTCCCACCTCTCATCCCTGTTTAATGTTAATCTTCTTCTCATGCTCTTCCTCCCTGCTCTGTTCTTAGTTGCTCTCCTTATATCAAAGATGACATTTGGCATTTATTTTTTAGGGATTGGTTAGCTTCACTTAGCATAATCTGCTCTAGTGCCATCCATTTCCCTGCAAATGCTATGATTTTGTCATTTTTTAGTGCTGAGTAGTACTCCATTGTGTATAAATGCCACCTTTTTTTATCCATTCATCTATTGAAGGGCATCTAGGTTGGTTCCACAGTCTAGCTATTGTGAATTGTGCTGCTATGAACATCGATGTAGCAGTATCCCTATAGTCCGCTCTTTTAAGGTCTTTAGGGAATAGTCCAAGAAGGGGAATAGCTGGGTCAAATGGTGGTTCTATTCCCAGCTTTCCAAGGAATCTCCATACTGCTTTCCACATTGGCCGCACCAATTTGCAGTCCCATCAGCAATGAACAAGTGTACCCTTTTCCCCACATCCTCGCCAGCACTTATTGTTGTTTGACTTCATAATGGCTGCCAATCTTACTGGGGTGAGATGGTATCTTAGGGAGGTTTTGATTTGCATTTCTCTGATTACTAGAGATGGTGAGCATTTTTTCATGTACTTGTTGATTGATTGTATGTCCTCCTCTGAGAAGTGTCTGTTCAGGTCCTTGGCCCATTTGTTGATTGGGTTATTTGTTATCATATTGTTTAATTTTTTGAGTTCTTTGTATACTCTGGATATTAGGGCTCTATCTGAAGTGTGAGGAGTAAAAATTTGTTCCCAGGATGTAGGCTCCCTATTTACCTCTCTTATTGTTTCTCTTGCTGAGAAAAAACTTTTTAGTTTACGTTGTTTTTGTTGGTTCTTGTTATTAACTCTTGTGCTATGGGTGTCCTATTAAGGAATTTGGAGCCTGACCCCACAATATGTAGATTGGAGCCAACTTTTTCTTCTATCAGACGCAGAGTCTCTGATTTGGTATTAAGCTCTTTGATCCATTTTGTGTTAAATTTGTGCATGGTGAGAGAAAGGGATTCAGTTTCATTTAGTTGCATATGGTTTTCCAGTTTTCCCAGCACCATTTGTTGAAGATGCTATCCTTCCTCCATTGCATGCTTTTAGCCCCTTTATCAAATATAAGAAAGTTGTAATTTTGTGGATTGGTCTCTGTGTCCTCTATTCTGTACCATTGGTCCACCCGCCTGTTTTGGTACCAGTACCATGCTGTTTTTGTTACTATTGCTCTGTAGTATAGTTTGAAATCTGGTATCACTATGCCGCCTGATTCACACTTCCTGCTTAGAATTGCTTTTGCTATTCTGGGTCTTTTATTTTTCCATATGAATTTCATGATTGCTTTATCTATTTCTATAAGAAATGCCGTTGGGATTTTGATTGGCATTGCATTAAACCTATAGAGAACTTTTGGTATTATCGCCATTTTGATGATGTTAGTTCTGCCTATCCATGAACAGGGTATATTTTTCCATCTTCTAAGATCTTCTTCTATTTCTCTCTTTAGGGTTCTGTAGTTTTCATTGTATAAATCTTTCACCTCTTTTGTTAGGTTGATTCCCAAGTATTTTATTTTTTTTGAGGATATTGTGAATGGAGTGGTTGTCCTCATTCCATTTCAGAAGATTTGCCGCTGATATACAGGAATGCCTTTGATTTATGTGTGTTGATTTTATATCCTGCCACTTTGCTGAATTCATTTATTAGCTCTAGTAGTTTCTTTGTAGACCCTTTTGGGTCTGTTAGGTATAGAATCATGTCATCCCCAAATAGTGATAATTTAAGTTCGTCTTTTCCTATCTTTATGCCTTGAATTTCTTTTGTGTGTCTAATTGCTCTGGCTAGTATTTCGAGAACTAAATTGAATAGAAGTGGTGAGAGAGGGCATCCCTGTCTTGTTCCAGATTTTAGAGGGAATGCCTTCAGTTTTTCTCCATTCAGAATGATGCTAGCCTGAGGCTTAGCATAGATAGCTTTTACAATGTTGAGGTAAGTTCCTGTTATCCCTAGTTTTTCTAATGTTTTGAACATAAAGGGATGCTGTACTTTGTCAAATGCTTTCTCTGCGTCTATTGAGATGATCATGTGGTTCTTATCGTTAAGTCTATTGATGTGGTGAATAACATTTATTGATTTCCGTATATTGAACAATCCTTGCATCCCATTGATGAATCCTATTTGATCATGGTGTACAATTTTTTTGATATGCTTTTGTATTCGATTCGCCAGAATTTTATTGAGGATTTTTGCATCTAAGTTCATTAGAGATATTGGTCTGTAGTTTTCTTTCTTTGAAGTGTCTTTGTCTGGTTTCGGGATCAGGGTCATGTTGGCCTCATAGAATGAATTTGGAAGAGCACCTTCTTTTTTTATTTCTTGAAATAACTTGAAAAGTATTGGTATTAATTCTTCTTTAAAGGTTTTGTAAAACTCCGCGGTATACCCATCCGGTCCAGGGCTTTTCTTGGTTCGTAGTCTTTTGATGGCTTCTTGTATTTCCTCCTTTGTTATTGGTCTGTTTAAATTGTGTGTATCTTTCTGACTCAATCTGGGCAAATCATATGAGTTATGAAATTTATCCATATCTTCACTATCTTCTATTTTATTGGAATATAGGATTTCAAAATAATTTCTAATTATCTTCTGTATTTCTGTAGTGTCCGTTGTGATATTGCCTTTTTCATCCCGTATGTTAGTAATTTGAGTTCTCTCTCTTCTTCTCTTCATTAGCATGGCTAAGGGTCTGTCAATCTTATCTATTTTTTCGAAGAACCAACTTTTAGTTTTATCAATTTTGCAATGGTTTTTTTTGTTTCAATTTCATTGATTTCCGCTCTGATTTTAATTATTTCTTGCCTTCTACTACATTTGCTGTTGTTTTGCTCTTCCTTTTCTAGGGTTTTGAGATGAAGTGTGAGCTCATTTATTTGTTGGTTTTTTCTTTTTTTGAGGAATGAACTCCAGGAAATGAATTTCCCTCTTAAAACTGCTTTCATTGTGTCCCATAGATTCCGGTATGTTGTGTCTGAATTGTTGTTTATCTCTAAGAATTTTTTGATTTCCTCCTTTATGTCTTCTGTAACCCATTGATCATTCAGTAACATATTGTTTATTTTCCATGTGATGCAGGATTTTTCCTTCCTTCTTTTTTCATTGATTTCCAGTTTCATTCCATTATGATCAGATATGGTGCATGGTATTATCTCCACTCCTTTATATTTACTAAGAGTTGCCCTATGGCATAATATATGATCTATCTTTGAGTACGATCCATGTGCTGCTGAGAAGAACGTGTATCCACTTGATGATGGTTGATATATTCTATATATGTTGGTTAAGTCTAGGTTATTGATTGTGTCATTGAGTTCTATAGTTTCTTTATTCAGCTTTTGTCTGGAGAATCTGTCTAATGGCGAGAGCGGTGTGTTGAAGTCACCCATAATTATTGTGTTGTGGTCAATTTGACTCTTGAACTTGAGGAGAGTTTGTTTTATGAACGTTGCTGCACCATTATTTGGTGCATATAAATTGATAATTGTTATGTCTTGTTGGTGAATAGTTCCTTTTAACAGGATATAGTGTCCTTCTTTATCCCTTTTGATTAACTTAGGTTTGAAGTTGATTTTATTCGATATGAGTATGGCCACTCCTGCTTGCTTCCGAGGACCATATGAGTGGTATTATTTTTCCCAACCTTTCACCTTCAGCCTGTGTATGTCTTTTCCTATCATATGAGTCTCCTGAAGGCAGCATATTGTTGGATCTGTTTTTTTAATCCAGGTTACTAGCCTATGTCTCTTGATTGGTGAGTTTAAACCATTAACGTTTAGGGTTACTATTGATATATGGTTTGTACTTCCAGTCATGCTTATTTATTTATTTTAATTTGGCTAGGTTTTCTTCTTTGGTTATTTTTTTCCCCCTTTACTGAGTTACCTCCCACTGTTTGTTTTGGGTGCTGTTTTTCAATTCCTCTTCTTGTAGTGTTTTGCTCAAAATGCCTTGCAGTGCTGGTTTTCTGGCTGCGAATTTTTTTAACTTTTGTTTGTCATGAAATATTTTAATTTCATTGTCAAACCTGAAGCTTAATTTTGCTGGATACAGTATTCTTGGTTGGAATCCATTATTTTTCAGCGTTTGAAATACGTTGTTCCAGGATCTTCTTGCTTTCAACGTCTGTGATGAAAAATCAGCCGTTAACCTAATTGGTTTACCCCTGAATGTAATCTACCTCCTTTCTCTCATAGCTTTTAATATTCTGTCCTTGTTCTGTATGTTGGATATCTTCATAATTATGTGTCTTGGAGTTGGTCTATTACTGTTTTGTATGTTTGGGGTCCTGTAGGCTTCCAGGATTTGGCAATCCATTCCATCTTTCATATCTGGAAAGTTTTCTAAGATTATTTCATTCAACAGATTGTTCATTCCTTTGGTTTGGACCTCTATACCTCCTTCTATCCCAGTGACTCTCAAGTTTGGTTTTTTTATGACATCCCATATCTCTTGGATGCCTTGCTCGTGATTTCTTACCATCCTTTCTGCGTTGACTATATTCTTTTCGAGTTGATAAACTTTGTCTTCATTATCTGATGTTCTGACTTCTATTTGATCTAGTCTATTTGTAATATTCTCGTTTGAGTTTTTAGTTTGGTTTATGGTTTCCTGCATTTCTAGGATTACTGTTTGATTTTTTTTTAAAATCTCTATCTCCTGGTAGAGTTCATTTTTTGCTATTTGAATTTGCTTATGCAATTCATTTTCAAAGTATTCTTTCATTGTTTGGCTTGCTGTCTAATGACTTCTCTAAGATTCCATTCCATCTGAGTCAGGTATGCCTTGAGTTCTTTCTCTGTCCATTTTTCTGATGCCTCTAGGTTCTCCTGTAAATTTAAGTTGTCCTGCATTGTTTGTAATCCTTTTTTTCCCTTGGTTTTTCATGGTGCTCACATTACTTTCCAACTCTGTTTGACTGCTGTGTTTCTGTTTTCTCCTATAAATTTGTTTTGGTTTTTATAGCTCCAAGATCTCTCCTTTGTGTTGGGAGACAGTGTTTAGAGATGTTGGATTTAATTGTGATTTAAGGTAAATTCATTTGTTTCATTAAAGGCCTACAGATTTTGATGGCCTATAGAGAATTGAGGTTTGAACTTAGGATTTTATGTAAGGTCGGGCGATTTGATAGTATGGAGGTTAGTATATGTTAGCTTCTTTGGGGGGTTGCTCAAATGCAGGCAGATATTAACAAGAGAATCAACAGGAGTACTTGGGGGTAATTAAGGGCTCAGGCGGACTATAGACCGACTCGTAGTATTCATCTATTTGCATTTAGTAAATTATACGTAATCGGGGTGGTCATGCTTAAGAGGAAAGATAGGGAACAGGTAAGGAAGCAAACAGAGAAAGAGAGAGGGAGAGAAGAAAGAAAGAGGAAAAAAAAGAAATGATAAAAAATAAAATACAGTAAAATAAAAATTACTGGGTTTAATTAAAAAAATTAAATTTTTTTTTTTTTTTTTTTTTTTTTGCCAAGCATTCAACTTTTTATTGATTTAAATTGGCACAAGGTTACAACAGAAGAAAAACCAAAACACGACTTGAAATGTGGGTATTTATGTAGTGCATTACACTACTTTTCTTAAATGTCAATAGATAGAGGAAGGGTTTTGGCAGGAGCTGAGCTGTCATTGAAGAGTCAGCTCACTGTGGAAGGACTGAACAGCAATCTTTATCTTTTACCACGGGATACACATCTGCACTAGAGCAGCTAGATTCGCCCATCGCGAAGCTGAAATTTTGCTAGGAAACAATAAAGATCTCACTTTGTAGTTTTGTTTAAACAGAAGGTCATAACTTCTCCATTTCCAGATGCGTTAAAGCAAGGAGAAAAGTGACCTCATAGCACAATTTGCTTAAGTTTTACAGGTAAGGTATTTGGATCTTGTCCTAGCTATTTAAGCCGAGGCACAGTTTGTAGACTTTGAAGGGCAAATATTCCCAGGTGGCTATGTAGACTACAAGGCACTGGTTTTCTTTTTTTTTTTTTTTTTTTTTTATTGTTGTAATAATTTTATTTTCTATACTTTGAGAAGTGACTCTACAATCTGTATTTGGGGTAAAATTGGGAGTTCATAACCAACTTGAATCTAATGTATGAAATATGATATGTCAAGAGCTTTATAATGTTTTTAACAACCAATAAAAAAAAAAATAACCCCAAAAAAAAAAAATACTGGAATATTTTCTGAAGATTATGAGCCCAGTGAATACTGATACTCCAGATAAAATATAAATGCTTACTTTCATTATGCAAACAAATTATATGGGGCTGTATAACTCTCACACTTATCACTTCTCAAAAAAATTAAATTTAAAAAATTTAAAAAAAAATTTTAAAAAAGGGCACTGTTAGGATTCTATTTTCTTCGCTTCCAGTAGGTGGTGCTGTACCTTCCGGGCCAAGATTTTGCCCTCTGGCTGTAGGAAACAATCCCTGTGAGGCCGCTACCACCTCCCCCACCTGCTGTCTCTCCAAACCTGTTAGCTTAGGTTTATTCCTGGTCTCTAGTCTCCTTGCTTCTCCTGCCAGACAGGCCTTCCCCAGTGTGATACCTCTCCGCAGTTCAAGCTACACTCTTGGCCTGCAGTTTCCTGGATGTGGAGCAAGGCTATTGGGAACCGGCCTCCTGTTGTTTTGATTCCCTCCGATAGCCACTCTTCCGAGAGCTGGTGAGACACGTTTCATTTTCGCTGCTGGTGGGAGGGGGGAGTTGGTGGTCAGGTGCCTTTACCTTTCCCCACGCCTCTATTCACGCTCACTCTGTTAATCACGCCCCCGGAAAGCTGGGGAGAGATTTTATGTGATTTCCCCACTGTATGGGAGATGGGCTAAATGTCACACACTTGTTCTATCACTGAACTTGCTGCAATCTGTCGGAAACTGGTGATGGTGACTTCAGCTCTCTAAGATGGTGGCCGCTGGCTTCCTCAGTGGGCTGTCCGGTGTGAAGGACAGAACTGGACCGCTTCCTTCTCCTGTCTCAAACCCAGAACTCAGCCTGGAGCACAGTGAGGGCACAGCCGGCAGGACCCCACAGAATCAGCAGCACTGTTCCTCTGTGTTGCTGGCACGCCGTTTCTCAGTGTGCCGCAGTCTCTAACAGCGGGGCGGGCTGTCGATCAATCAGCCTGAATCTCCGTGCACACGGTTCAGTCGCGATTGAGCCCCAGTAACCGATCCTCGGGTGATGGAAACCCTTCCTCTAGGTTTTGGTGCACCCCAATTTTGCTGGAAATTCCTAACAAGATAGCTTTTGGCTGTTCTAACTCGTTATTCACCTGCCCAGTGACGCGGTACACGGCGGTGATGCACTCTATTTGCCGCCATCTCCCCCAATCTGAATCTGAATGTATTAATGCGTCTCTCTGTCCCCGTGATTGAGGAGGTACTGAAAGTGCTGCCTCCCCGCCTGCCGCCATATTGGGTCTCCCCTAAAATGTTTTAACAACAAGTAACAAGGTACAAACTCTAGTGCTAGGTATTTGAGTTCTTTCCCACTAGTTACAATCTTCAGCTGTACTAACCTGCCTGCCGTTTCTCATTCTTAAATGCTTCTTTTTAAAATTTGTTTTAATTAGTTACACATGACAGTACAATGATCTTGACATATCATACATTTGAATCAGATGGGATATAATTTCTCATTTTTCTTGAAATGCTTCTTTTTCTTCCTTAAAACACAAACCTGTTTTTATATGTTAATGACATGTTTGTCTCTTAAGAAAGATATGGAATGCTTCATGCATTTTATCTTGGTGTGGAGGCTATGCTCATCTTCTCTTTATCATTTGGATTTTAGTACATTTGGATTTAAAGCACTACTTCAAATATTTATGAGAATCTACTCTATGTCCAATATTTTTTCAAGTTTGCTTGGAACAAAGTACTAAACAGAATAACAAAAATTAAGAGTACTAGAAAAGTCATTGTAGTCTCTTATTATAGATTATGACATGTACTTTGAACCAGAAACCCACATATGGTGCTGTTTTTCCTATAGACATGATTCACAGTTCTGGGAATCAAAGGGATGATAACAGGATGTCTTTCATTATTAAGCCAAATAACACACTCACAGAATTTTTGCTTCCCACCACTACAGTTTGGGGCTTTGTTGGTTTAGAGATTATAGATTTTACTTTCTTTCATAGCCTGTTAATGCCCTTCCCCCCAATTTTTTTTAAAAGCAGAAATGTGATTGACATCATTATCCAAAGTACATGTCTGAAGACAGGAATGGGTATCAACATATTTTATATACAACCAGATATATGAAAAATTGTGCTATATATATTTAATAAGAATTGTAATGCATTCCTCAGTCATTTGTTTTTTAAAAAATCAATAAAGAGACTTGAGACAAAGTCTTAAGTGCAAGTTTGGGGATTGTATCTCATTGTGAGAAGTGAGAAATATAGGAATATTAAATAGCGAAGACGATATACCCAATACTAGGAAGGCTTGATGACTTGGCTCCATTAAGAGTGACTGAAGCCTGTATTCATCAGCATTTAGCACCTGTAAGAATTGATATTAACTCCTCTGCACTTACCAGTTCTGCATGTGTGAGAGTTGAGCTGTTTTTTTCCATGATATTCCCTCCATGGAATCAGAGGGACCTAATGGCAGGACATAAGGAGCATATGGAACATGTCTGAGGTAATGCTGTCAGACTAACTACACAGGCTAGTGGTTGAAATCTGTGCAGAACTGCTTATTGCAGCCATGTCTTAAGTAAAAGATGATGGCTGAAAGAATTTGAAGTGGTACACAAGAAGTGTCTGCTATAATTCACAAGGAAGGAATGCTTCTACCAAGAATGCTTTAGTGGTTTCATTCTGTCAGTTAGCAATTTAGGGTTCTTTATGTCACTGAACAACAGACAAATAAGAGAGTTAGTATATTGCCTGCAGCAATCCAATCCCAGTTAATAAAGGAAATTTGCCTTTTTCTATGTAATGAGGAAAGGAAGAGACCATTCTGATATCCAGGAGATTCTGGGGGAAGGTGTCAAAAGTAAACATTAATGGGAAATTATTATAGTAACCCAATAAAGGGGGGGAAATACTGGGGATTCAGATTCCCTAGGAATGAAGGTTGAATGTAGCCAAAGTTATGAAAAAGGAAACATGGAAGAGGTTTTGAAGAAGGAGTTATAAATATCAATTATAGTTTCATGATCAATTGCAGGGTAAGGAAAAACTGGCTGCAAAATAATCTGACAGAGACTGGTTGGGAGTGTGGTGGTGATGGGTGCTATTAAAATTTTCCTAAAGAGGTAAGGAGCTAGAATTAACTTAGTGGGATGCAAATTTGGATTTTCTTTTCTATTTTGGCCTGAGGAAAAATGGAACAAGATCTGTGAGAGTCCATCTTTTATCCCTGTCCTTCCTATATATCTACATGTCTTTGGGTTGTTGAATTCTAATCCCTGTAAAGAAGGCTTATTTCTCTCCTGTAGTGTGGTTATGAGGAGTTCAGTTGTAGTGAGAGATTCTTTTACCCTTGAAAAATTCTCGAAATATGTGTCTTTCATGGTGTTATTCAACTCAGAGATTATTTATAGCTTCTTGTCCAAAGGGTAAAACATCAACTCTTATACTCCTGAGATATTCACAGTCTGGCTTTTGCTTAATTTATGGTTTCTTCAAATACTATTCTTTATCTCCCCAAATATAGACTGCAGTTATACAAGACTACTCCACTCCTTAGGCCAGCAGTGAGAAAGCATGCGTCATGGAGCTTTTCTCCATCCCCTCCTTTCCCCAAAGTATAGTCAGGTGTGATCAGTGGCTGTAATCAGTCAAAAATACAAGACTCTGAGAAAACTTGTCCTAGGGAGGTACTGCGTAATTATTTTGTTTTTAATGAGTTCCTCCAGGATGTGGACTCCTCTGGGATGCAGAGCCCCTTAGGCCCAGGGATAAGTACATTGAGAAATGAAAGCAGGTGCAGGACAGACATGGGTGATGACTACAGAGGCTGTGACTTCATAGCCCATAATGAATGAAGGGGAGCAATATCTTGGCTCTGGGCCCTAGAGTCATCCTCAGACACTCTGGGTAAGTAGTCAGGAGGGTGAATGAGCTGGTGTCTTAGTGTCTGTCTGCCTGAGGCTCTTGATTCCCCAAGTTGTATGATATTCAGGATACTTTTCTTGTTTTAAAGATTAAAGAAGTTGGTTATTGGGAGAAATGTGCGTGGCAGGGTCTCCACCCTCACTCTCTGCAACTCCCTTCAACCTTTCTAGTTGTGTATACATAGTGAGATTACAACTAGCAGGGCAAAGGTTTTTTAAATCTTATTTAAAAGAAGTGTGCACTTGTGCTATTTCAAACTAATATGAATTCTGATAAAGAGGTGGCTTCACAGATCAGTTGGCGAGTTCTCTTTTAAGTCAGATTTAAAAATCCAAAAATTCTTGAATATTTTAGTATAAGTCTATCTCACTTGATATAAATAACACACAACCCAAGAACTGGATTTGCAACACAATAAGATGATTTTGTGTATTTCCAAAGGGGTCACCTTTTGGTTTCTTCCAGTGAGTGACTCCCCTGTTTTGTTCACTAAGTGACTTCAACTTTTCAGAAGTATGTGCACAGCATAAACCAAAGTACACTTGCATTTTTATTAAAGGTGTCCCCAAAGCTTTTCAGTCATCACTCTTATCATTTTTCACAGCTGTCTTTTTTTATATTTATATATATATGTAAAAATATTATATATTTATAGTATATTAGTAAAATATGTTAGTATATATTAGTAAAATATATATATGTATTAGTATACATATTCATATAGTATTAGTATACATTAGTATACATATACATATTAGTATTAGTAAAAATATATTTTTACACACACACACACACACACATTATATATATATCTATATATAAATTAAAATATGTGTATATTTTAGTTGTAGGTGGACACAATACCTTCAATATTTATTTATTTTTATGTGGTGCTGAGGATTGAACCCAGTGCCTCACAGATGCTAGGCAAGTGCTTTACCATTGAGCAACAACCTCAGCCCCACACAACTATTTTCTTAAAGGAAAAAGTAAAACAAAATTCTCCTTCATCCATCAACATTGTCGACCATTCAACAGTAAATTCTTACCAGTAAGATTTTAAACACACTGGGCTCAGAGCCTGTGGGATTCCTGAAGCACAAGAGGCCTCACATCATTTTCCAGGGTAGAGATTTGTAAAAACAAAAGCAAGATAAAGTCCACAGTTGACTTAAACTGTATGATCCAGATATAAACAGGACCCTGCCCCAACTACAGGAGATATGAAACCAGGGTTGCTGGCACATGGAATCAAGAACCACCTTCTGTGTGTAGAGTACAAGGTAACCTGCTGTAAGCATCTTCCAGCTTCCTTGCAAAATAGCCAGCAAGAGCCAGGAACCAAGAGCCAAATAGGGAGACAGAGGGGGGTCACAAACTGGCCCTCAAGAAAGAGGGCTAAGCATTCGAGATGCTGAGAGGTAGGGAGAGTAGCTTGTTCTTTCCCACCCATGATAGTGATGACATGGGAGTTAGTGGCTCCAAGCACTTAGAATAGGCAAAGCTATTCCAAGTCCTTTCATGAACATGTACTCCTAATTCCTGTCACAGTTCCACGACAGTGATTATGATATGTCTTGGACACTCTTTAAGAACTGAGAACCCCAAAGATGGTTGTGTGTGTGTGTGTGTGTGTGTAGGTTATATCCATTGATATTTACATGGTGATCTGGCCACTACTGCCCAGACCTGAAAGCACCCAGCTAGCTCACAGGCACCGAGGGCCAGAGCCAGAGCCAAGTGCAGGAGCTGCACTGCTGACAGGTGAGGCCCTAGCCTCAGACCATGGCTACTTCTCACAATGCCCTTGAACAGAAAGTTTGCAGACTCTTCCTGAGCACAGCCACTACCCTCCCTTCCTGCTCTTCCCATTCTTCTCTTCAGGATACTTCTTCAGGTATGATAAATTCCTGTTTTCCATCAATTTTCCACGTTGTAAAAATATTCTGACTAAATTTTCCCACTTAACAGTTTTTTTTTATTAATGATAGCATTCGTTAGTATTACTATGCAGTGTATTCTCTCAAGATTGTATCATTTAGCATACTGATGTGTCTATGAGGTAGGCATTTACAAAGGTTCTTTATCTTTGTCTGTATAATTGAATTATTCAAGGAGCTTTAAAAATGCCATAGTCCCCCTCAGAGAGATTTTGATCACATTTGATTGGGGATTGCAAAGAAATTGGTACTTTAAAAATAAATATTAACAATCCACAATAAAAAATTAAAAATTTACTTTAGTGTTAATTAAATCTTACATGAAAAAAATAAAAATGTTTGATGTTATTACTCAAAGTATAGTCTGTAGATCAGTAGAGTTAGCACCAACAAATGTGAAATTTTATCTTTTAAAATGTTGAATTTTAAGCAAGTCCCACACTAAAACTTTTAAATCCAAACCAAAATTTAACAACCATGTGCTTCATATGTTAGATTGCCATTTTGGAAGCACTGTCTTTTGTGAGTCTTATATACAGTCTAGACTCAGAACTACAGATGTAGAGGTGAGAAAGATGAGAGGTGGCATTATGGGAGCAATAAAATGCTTATGCCCAATCAGTGGCACCATCTGAGAGTGGTTCTGTACTTTGTGATTCCCAATTAAGACCCCTGAAGCCAAAGATGCATCCCACTCATTTCCCAGGGAAGCCACATTCTGAGGAATTATGTGTATAAAATTTCATTGATCACTTTCCTATCTGAAATACCTGTATATTATGGCAGATGTAAAAACCATTAATGTGACTACGTTAGACATCATCAGCAGGGTGAAAATTCCAGCAATTGGATTCAGTATGTCTGTTTAAGGAAGGAACTTCCCATGTACCTTAATGTCCCCCTTCATTTTCCTTATCTGTGAGGTACTCTGAGTATGGATATCTGGAGAGGAACTGGAGTGAGGTCTCAAAGGTAGAAAATATCTTCATTACTTTAATTCGCCCTAAATTACTAAACCTCTCTATTGGATTAACATTTTTCACACCGATATCAATGAGTCATGTGAATAACAACACAAGAAGCAAAATGTCAGTGTGGTCAGGATAAAGACTAATGTGATTGAGTTATCTAATATTCTCCATGGATCTTAAGTCATGTATTCTGTAATAAATGGTCAAAATCTAATGTACACAGTTCAAGCTAGTGAGTTCTTCTGGGAGGATGTAGGTAGGAGTAGTGATTCTAACCTCAAAGGGAATTTGTTGCCTTTGAACTTTTCCTGATTTTATTATTTATTATAAGCTTACAATCAAAATAGTATTTTAATGGATTCTTTTTAGTTATACATATATTAGGGTTCATTTTTGATATAATTACAAAAGCTTGGAATATAATTTGCCCTAATTGAGTCCCCAGTGCTTTCGTTTTTCTTCACCACTCTGACCCCTGTTCCCTTCCTATGAAGGAAACAAAAGGAAATGTTCAATGTGCAAGGCTGAATGGCAGAATGCCCCTTGTCCAAGCTGCCAGCTTTATTTATATCAATAGGTTACATTAGGTCACTGGCATCAGTAGTATATTATTGTTCATTATGTCATTAGGCAGGTTACAGAGTTAGCAACATTATGCAGCTTATTCCTCAGTTACATACTATAGTTGCAATGTTAGGAGTTTTGTGGAGCTCTCAAGAAAATTCATTGTTTAAAGTTACTGTTATGTGGACAGGTTCAGGTGCAGCAGAGCTTGGTGAAACATTGTGGTTGTTTAAAAGAGAGTTTCTTTATTTCTAGGAGCTGTGTGCCTGAGATCAAGGGTGAGGCTGATAAGACTCTAATATAGAGCCTTCTCATGCAGAGCATTGCTACAACAGCCAGGCATTTCCTAGGAGCCAGGCATTCAGTGCCATTGCACAGAAACTTCCTTAGCCATCAAGCATGCCACAATCATGAAGCTGTCATCAGAGACCCTAATCCCAAACACAGAACTCTTACACCTTCCTTCTACTCTGATTTCTCTGCTATTAACATATAGTTGTTTGTTTTTCTTTTACATTTTTTTAGTCATAGATAGACACAATATTTTTATTTATTTATTTTTATGTGGTGCTGAGGATTGAACCCAGTGCCTCACACTTGGGAGGCAAGCACTCTACCACTGAGCCACACCCCTAGCCCTAATTGCTTGATTTTTAAATTAGTGCTTTGTGATATACATAATGTTTAGATACACTGTGGTATATTCACACATGTACATAGGAAAGTTAGGTCAGATTCATTACAAAGCTTCTGTGAATTTTGCTGAATGTATATCTCAGCCTTAAGGACAGCCAACAAATATTCATGAAACACTGGCCATATTCTGGTACCATGCCTTATATTGGCTCTGTTGCTGTCATGAATGTAGACATGGTCTTTCCTGCATGGAGTTTATGCTCTGGTGGGAAGTCAGCTAAAAATAAGAGTTTGATGAGTAGGATAAGAGTGGGATGAAAGTGGGATGAGTTTTGAGGGAGAGAGAGCATGGAAGCAGGGAGATGAAACAATAGGCTGTTCTAAAGTCCAGACAAAGTATGTCCTCAGCCCAGTCCAGATGTGGCAGTTGGGATAAAAGGTAAATGAATTAGAGAATTAAGTGATATGCCGACTGCCTGGTCCAGCTTGTGGCACTTGGGATAGAGTAGATGAATTAGAGAATGAAGTGGCAGAATCTATAGGGCTTGCTAGGTGAGCTGTTGATGGAGAGGGAAATGAACAGATACAGTACAGCTTTTGGGTGTCTGACTTGAGCCTGGATTCCTTTTATTGAGGTATGAGAGACTGGAGGAGTGGAAAGGGAGAGGGTAGAGTGCATCATGAGTTTCATTTGGGATCTGTTGAGCTGCAGATGGTTGTGGTATACCCATGGGAAGCTAATCAGTAAGCTGTTGGTGACAGGGAACTGAAGGCGATAGAGCTGTTCATCATCTGTTTAGATGGCAATCAATGCCATGAGATTAGGTGAGCATGTAAAGGTCTGTATCTACAGAATTATAAGAGAAGAGTATTTAGGGAAGAGCTCAGAAACAATGATATGCAAGACACTGTCAGAGAAGAAAGCAATCATAATTGTTGATAATAAATGTCCATGGAATATCAGAAGAACCAATATGATCACACAGAATCTAGTAGATGAGATTATATCAGAAGGGAGAGAAGAGTCAGCATTGTTACGTTCAATGATAAGTGAGGAACCTAAGTCTGAGAGATGGCTTGGATTGAATGGTGTGTCATAATCTCATTGTAGATGTGGTTTTGAATACTGAGTGCATGATCAATGAGATCAAATATGCAAAGAGACTGCACATCATAGAAATAGGTTTGCTTATTATTTATATTTTAAAAGAACCCTATTATTTTCTCTTAAAGATACTGGAGATAGAGCATGATAGGAAGAAACCAATCTATCATCTCAGAATTCCTCCTCCTGGGCCTGCCCATCCAGCCAGAACACCAAAACCTATTCTATGCCTTATTCCTGGCCATGTATCTTACTACTGTCCTTGGGAATCTCATCATTATTGTCCTCATTTACCTGAACTCCCATCTCCACACTCCCATGTATTTGTTTCTCAGCAACTTGTCCTTCTCTGACCTCTGCTTTTCCTCTGTTACAATGCCCAAATTGCTACAGAACATGCAGAGTCAAGTTCCATCCATTCCCTATGCAGGCTGCCTGACCCAAATGTACTTCTTTCTGCTTTTTGGAGACCTGGAGAGCTTCCTTCTAGTGGCCATGGCCTATGACCGCTATGTGGCCATCTGCTTTCCCCTACATTACACCACCATCATGAGCCCCAAGCTCTGTCTCTCCCTGGTGGTACTGTCCTGGGTGCTGACCGTGTTCCATGCCATGCTCCATACCCTGCTTATGGCCACATTGTGTTTCTGTGCAGAGAATGTGATTCCCCATTTTTTCTGTGATATGTCTGCCCTTCTGAAGCTGTCCTGCTCCGACACTCATGTCAATGAGTTGGTGATATTCATCACAGCAGGCCTCATTCTTCTCATTCCATTTGTCCTCATTCTTCTTTCCTATGGGCGCATCGTGTCCTCCATTCTCAAGGTCCCTTCTGCTCGAGGTATCCATAAGGCCTTCTCCACCTGTGGCTCCCACTTGTCTGTGGTGTCGCTGTTCTATGGGACGGTCATTGGACTCTATTTATGTCCATCAACTAATAACTCTACTGTGAAAGATACTGTCATGGCTTTGATGTACACGGTGGTGACTCCCATGCTGAACCCCTTCATCTACAGCTTGAGGAACAGAGACATGAAGGTAGCGATGGGAAGAATCTTTAAGAAAATTCCCTTTAGCTTATGATGGTAATGCTTGGGAACATTGCATCATTTTCTGTTGCAAATGATGATATTGATATATTGATACTGATATTTGAATGTTATTCCAGACCTTTCTTCCTATATGTTACTATTTAAACATAATACAGTATAATTATCCAGTAAATAAGACAAGTATAGTTGATGTGTATTTTATATAAAAGGTTCTCAGAATCTTCTAGTAAGACTTTTCTATTTGTTAAATCTAGCTGAGGGTAAGGAGGCATAAGGTAAAAAACCCTTTTAATTGAAATTTCTCTCTGTAACTGTTAAGCCACTAATTAACTTGTGTTGTTTTTTATAAGCACTGTCTTGAAAAGCCATATCGGTTATAAGCCATATTTGCTTCAAATGATATTCTCTCCTTTCATGCTAATACTAAATCTCAATATGTGTACTATTCCTTATTTTAAATTTGACTTTCATTATTGAATAAAAAATTTCATTCTTTCTTTCTTAGAAGTGTTCACATCCTTGTTTCTCTTAATCTTTTTAAAAAAGCTTCCTTATTTTCATGCCTTTTTTAACCCGATCTTAACCTTAAGTGAACTTTCAGTTTGCTCTGTTATAATAGTTTTGTTTGAATTTATCTGAGAACTCTGTAATGTCTGGGATCCTGAACATCATTCCTTCAAGCATGGAAGGAATATTTGAAGAATGTTTAAGAAATTCAGAGTTTGCTTATCAACCTCACTCTTTGATGATCTCTTTTTCCTCCTTGGTATTTTAAAAATCTATCATTAAACTTTACATCTGTCATGTTATTTTACTATTGTGAAGATTTAAGCATGGAAATGAAACTATTACTGTTAAAGACTGAAAAATGTGGAATTTGAACTTGCCAAGGTTCCAGTGTGGCGATGAATTATCCAGTTTTGTTATTTAATACTGATTACTGACTTATTTTAATATTCTCAACGTGTTGCTAAAGCTGCGCTAATTGCTATAATGGATAGGCTCTCAAAATTCAGTTAGTACTGAAATGTGGGAGGCACATGTTTCATGCTATCCAGCTGGTGAAGGCACTGTCATCTTCAACATATGGTTTCCATATTCAATTGGAAAAAGATAATGGGTAGAGGATTACATAGAAGAGTTTTATAAGCCAAGCCTAGAAGTTGCATATATCATTCTGATCTACATTTTTCTCTTCAGAATTCAGCCATATTCCTCAACTGAGATGCAGTTTTGGGAGGTAGTGAGAGATTTTTTTTTCACCTGAATTCTATTCAGAGAGTCAAGATTTTTTATGGTCCATTTTTTTCCCATTGAAAAATAATAATTATACAGAATAGGGGGATTCTTTGTGGAACATTTGTATAAGCACATAACAAAATTTGATCAGTTTTATTCCCCAGTATAGCCTCTTCCCTTCTCTTTTTCCATCTCTCTGATCTTTTCCCTCTAGCCTAGTAATGTCCCTTGTATTTTCATGATGTCCTTTCTTTTTTTATGTAAAAAATGAGGTCAAATACTAAAAAGAGACTTTTTAATTTATATATGACAGCAGAATGCATTACTATTCCTATTACATATACAGAGCACAATTTTTCATATCTCTGGTTATATGCACAGTATATTCACACCAATTTGTGTCTTCATACATGTACTTTGGATAGTAATGATCATCACATTTCACCATCATTAATTACCCCATGCCCCTCCCTTCCCCTCCAACCCCTCTGCCCTATCTAGGGTTCATCTATTCCTCCCAAGCCCCTGCTCCCTATCCCACTATGAATCAGCTTCCTTATATCAAAGAAAACATTTGGCATTTAGTTTTTTGGGATTGGCTAACTTCACTTAGCATTATCTTCTCTACTTTATCCATTTACCTGCAAATGCCATGATTTTATTCTCTTTTATTGCTGAGTAATATTCCATTGTTTATATAGGTCACATGTTTTTTATATCCATTCATCTATTGAAGGGCATCATGATGTCCTTTCTTACTCCTTATTTTTTTATACCTTTATTTATTTATTTTTTATGAGGATCAAATCCAGCGCTTCGTATGTGCTAGGCGAGCGCTCTACCACTGAGCCACAACCCTAGCCCCATCTTACCTCTTATTTTCTGTCTTCTGCATATGAGAGAAAACATGATCCTTGACTTTTTGAGTCTGACTTAATTCACTCAACATGATGCTCGCATTTTCCTGCCAATGTAGGAACCATGAACTTTTGCCCTATGTTTAGGTGTCTTGCTATATTAACTCAGGGAAGTTATATGAAATAACTATAAAGTCCAGAAAGGAAGACTAAAGGGAGTCACTAAACTATGTACAATTGGCTTAAGATACCATATGATTTATTGTCAAAATGTATATATTTCTAAAATTTTTATTGTATAATTATAGAATTGCAACTTTAAGACAAATCACCAAAATGTCATTGGTACCTCTCCCAGATTACCCTAATGGTATAATTTTACACACTAGAATACATTATCAAAACAAACAAATTGATGTTTGGTGAAAGGTAATTAACTGGACCACAGAATATACTTGGATTCCACCAGTTTTTTTATGCATCATTTTACAATGTGGAGTTCATGGTATTTATCTCATGTATGGATTCATATAACTCTCCCCACAATCAGAAGCTTGGGTTGAATAGTGTACAACTGGCTATGAGGGTGAATTCATGGTTGATATTACATGTCAGAATGAGGATCTTGTGGATAAGTGGGCACAAAATAAAAAGGCATTTTTATTTTTGGTATAGATTTATTAGAATTCTTAAAATGAAATATAAGTTTTAAAATTGTTTATGTTTAACTTAAATGTTTAACTGATACCTTAAAGCATAAAAATTGTACATAATAGCCTGGGGTGGTGATACATTCCTGTCATCTCAGCTACTTGGGAGCCTGAGGCAGAAGGATCACAAGTTTGAAGCCAGGCTCATAATTTAAGCAAGACCCTGTGTCAAAATTAAAAAGAAAGGGCTGGGGAGTGTCTCAGTGGAAAAGTGCCCTTGGGTTCAAACCCCAGTACAAAAAAAATATTTATGGTGTATCATGTAATGTTTGGATACATATATTTATTGTGTAATATTTAAATAATGTCAAGGGGCTGGGGTTGTCACAGTGCAAGGGTGGGTTCGAGTCTCAGCACCACATATAAATGAATAAAACAAAAGTCTATCAACAACTAAAAAATTTTTTTAAAAAAGTCACACTGAATCCTCAAATATTCATAATTTCTTTATGGTAAAAATATTCAGAATTCTTTTTCTGTTTTTTTTTTTTTTAATTTACAGCACATTATGGTTATCTATAGTCACCAGAGCATCTTACTCCTAACTATAATTTAGTACCTATTGATCAATCTCTCCTCTTCTGGCCCTATTTACTCCTGTCCCTTGCCTCTATTGATAAATGATTTTATATAATTATGGGTTACAGTGTGAAGCTTATAAATATAGTCATACTGCACATGATGACTTTAAGTCAATGATGGGCTAAACATACAAGGGTGGTTCCATAAGTCTATATTATTGAATGACATCATAGTTGTGTTATTGTAAGTATATTCAGTGATGTTTATCATTGTTAGCACAATGATAAAGTTGCTAACAACACACTACAAAGAACATGACCCAGCAAAAGCTGTCTTTAAGAATTCAGAATTTATGGGAAAATATGAACTTTACTAAGTAAACAAATACTAGACCTGCCCTATAGAAAATACTAAGGAAAATTCATTAAATGGAAACAAAAGTCTACCAGTTAGTAGCATAAAACTCAAAGGAGTTTAAAACCCAATGGTATAAGTAATACTGAGCAATATTCAGAATACTCTGAGACTGTGAAAGCAGTGAAGTAATTTTATACCTAGTACAAGGGGCAAATAACAAATTATTAATTGCAGCAATCATTGAAATAAACTGTCAAAAGGTATATATTACAAAATGATGTAAATTCAGACATTAAAAACTCAAAATATAAGAGTTTCAGTGTAAAGTTGTTATTTTAAGTCCAAGTTAAGTTGCTGTCCATTTGGAATCAGCTATTACAAATGTAAGATCTTTTCTGTACCCCCAGTGGGAACAGTAAGGGAAAGATCTCTATGAGACACACAAAGAAAAATAAAAAACAAAAGAAAAATAAAAAACATTCAAAACGTACCACTCCAGAAAACCATCAAATCACTAAGGAAGGCAACAAGAGTGGAAGAAGCATAATATCTACAAAAACACTAAGCAAATACCAAAACAATAATAGTAGTGAGTCCATATCCATCAATAATAACCTTGAATAAAGAAAATAGATTAAATTATTAAATAAAAAAGACATTGAGTGAATGTACAAGACAAAAAACAAACACACAAACAAACAAAAAACCAAGACTCACCTCTAAGCTTCCTATAAGAGACACTTCACTTTTGAAGACACACTGAGATTGAAAGTGAAAAGATAGAAAAAGATATTCTATACAAATATTTATGCAAAAAAGAGGAGAGGGAGCAATATGTTTATCTGACAAAATAAACATTAAATAGAAACTATCAAAAGAGACAAAGGACATTATGTACTAATAAAATGATCAAGTTGTCAAGAAGATATAACAATTTTAAGTATATATGGAATTAACAATGGGACACCTAACAATGTGAAGCAAATCCTTTTAGGCCCTTTAATAGGGGATCTCAGCACAGCACTTTCAGTATTGGACAGTATCCAGACAGAAAATCAATAAGGAAAACTGGACTTCAACAACATTTTAGAGAAAATGGAGCTATTGGACATATAGAGAACATTTCATCCAACAGCAACAGAAGAGATGTTCTTCTCAAATGCACATGGAACATTCTCCATATCATATGTTAGGCTAAAACACATCTTAGCAAACTTAAGAAGACTGAAACCATATAAAAGGCCTTTTCTGAATTCAATGCTCTGAAACTAGAACTCAATAATGAGCAATTTCAGAAAATTCACAATTACATGGCAATTAAGCAACATGATTCTGTGCAACTAGTGGGTCAGTGAAGAAATTAAAAGGGGAATTTAAAAATATCTTGAGGCAATGAAAAAATTATGGGATGTAGCAAGAACAGTTGTAAGATAACAGTTCGTTGCAATAAACACCTATATCCAGGAAGAAGTAAAATAAACTACTTTATACTTCAGGAAAATAGGAAAAGAACAACAAATCTTAGTTTGTTAGCAAAGCAAGGGTATAATAAATATCAGATCGAAATAAATGAAATAGAGGCTAGGAAAACAATACAGTGAAACAATATCTATGAAACAGAGTTTGTTTTTTGAAAAAATAAAATTAACAGACAATTAGCAGTCTAGACTGATGGAAGGAAAATGAAGTGAATCAAATAAAATCAGCAATGAAAAAATAAACCTTATAACTGCCTCCTCAGAAGTACAAAGGATCATGAGATGGTTATGAACAATTATATGCCCCAAATTGGATACCCCAGAGGAAGTGGATAAATTGCTAGACCCAAAGAACCTACTAAGATCAAATCACAAAGAAGCAAAAAAAATTTGAAAAGACAAATAATGAAGAAAAGAGATGGAGTTGGTTAAAAAAAGTCCCATCAAAGGAAGGCCTAGGACCTGAGGGTTCCACTGTTGAATTCTACAAAACATATTAAGACCTAATATAAATTCTCCACAACTCTTCAAAAAATTGGAAGAGGGAGAAATATTTCCAATTTTTACAAAACCAGAGTTACCATGAAATTATAGTCTGACAGGAACTTCCTGACAAAAGAAAACTATAGGCTAATATGCTTGATGAACACGGATGCAGAATACTCAGGTGAGTTCCACAGCACATTAAAAAAAAATTATTCATCATGACCAAGTGGGATTTATCTCTGAGATGGAAGGATGGCTCAGCATTTGCAAATCATAAAAGGGATACAATTCATTAACAAATCAAAGGACAAAAAATCATGTGATCATCCCATTAGATGCAGGGAAAACATGAGAAAATTCAACATCTTTTCATGATAAAAATCACAACTAGTTAGGTATAGGAGGAATGTATCTCAACACAATAATGGTAAAAATATGGGAAACCCACAGTGAGCTTCATAATTGAACAAGGAAAAGTTCAAGAGTGTTTATTCTAAGATCTATAATAAGACAAAGATGTCCATTTTCACCACTCTTGCTCAAGATAGCACTGGACCATGCAAATGACAGGAGAAAGAAAAATGAGGCATCCAGATTGGGAAGGAAGAAGTAAAATGATCTCCATTTGCATATGATATGATCTTTTGTATTGGCATATACTAATTTATAGAAAAATGGGTTTCAGTTTAGAATATTTGTACATGCATATAGCACTTGATTATTTTCTGTTGCTCTCCCTTTACTCATTCCTCTGATCCCCTTCCATTTTTCTAATAGTCTCTCTTTTCCTTTCATGCCATCATTTTTATTTTTTCTAGATTTCACATATGAGAGAAAGCATGTGATACTTAACCTTTTTTAGTCTGGCTTATTTTGCTTAATATGAAACTCTTCAGTTCCATCTATTTTCTTGCAAATGACATGATTTCATTTTTCTTTGTGGCTTAAAGAAAAATAAAATTATGTCATTTGTGTATGTATACTACATTTTATTTACCACTTAATCTATTGACAGGCACCTAGACTAATTCCACAACTTGGAAATTGTGAATTGTGTCACAATACACATTGCTATATGTGTATCCCTCAAGCACTGACTTAAACTTTTTTTGGTAAATGCTAAGGAGTGGGATAGCTGAATCACATGGTATTTTGATTTTTAGGTTTTTGTGGAATCTCCAAACTGATTTTCATAAGGGCCATACTAGTTTATATTCCCACCAACAGAGTATAAAAATCCCGTTTCTCTCAACTTCTTACCAGCATTTACTGTTATTTTTGTTCTTGATGAATGTCATTCTGTCTGGAATGAGATGGAACTCATTGTGGTTTTGATTTTCATTTCTTAGATGCTAAAGATATATAAATGCTGGCCAGTTTACTACTACTAGTACTACTACTCCTCCTACTACTACTACCACCGCTACTACCACCCCTCCTCCTCCTCCTCATCCTCCTCTTCTTTTTCTTCTGTCCTTCCTTCTTTCCTTTTTTGATAAGTATATTTTTAGTTCATTTTCCCCCTTCTTGATTAGGGTTTTCGTTAAATGTTGTTTTTTGTATACTTGATATATTCTGCATATTTATCCTCTGTCAAAAGAAAGGCTGGCAAAGATGTTTTCTCTTTTTTTAATTGGTTGTTCAAAACATTACAAAGCTCTTGACATATCATATTTCATACATTAGATTCAAGTGGGTTATGAACTCCCATTTTTACCCCAAATACAGATTGCAGAATCATATCGGTTACACATCCACATTTTTACATAATGCCCTATTAGTAACTGTTGTATTCTGCTACCTTTCCTATCCTCTACTATCCCCCCTCCCCTCCCCTCCCATCTTCTCCCTCTACCCCATCTACTGTAATTCATTTCTCTCCTTGTTTATTTTCCTATTCCCCTCACAACCTCTTATATGTAATTTTGTATAACAGTGAGGGTCTTCCTCCATTTCCATGCAATTTCCCTTTTCTCTCCCTTTCCCTCCCACCTCATGTCTCTGATTAATGTTAATCTTTTCTTCCTGCTCTTCCTCCCTGCTCTGTTCTTAGTTGCTCTCATTATATCAAAGAAGACATTTGGTATTTGTTTTTTAGGGATTGGCTAGCTTCACTAAGCATAATCTGCTCTAGTGCCATCCATTTCCCTGCAAATTCCATGATTTTGTTATTCTTTAGTGCTGCGTAATACTCCATGGTGTATAAATGCCACATTTTTTTATCCATTCATCTATTGAAGGGCATCTGGGTTGGTTCCACAGTCTAGCTATTGTGAATTGTGCTGCTATGAACATCGATGTGGCAGTATCCCTGTAGTACGCTCTTTTAAGGTCTTCAGGGAATAGTCCGAGAAGGGGAATAGCTGGGTCATATGGTGGTTCCATTCCCAGCTTTCCCAGGAATCTCCATACTGCTTTTCAAATTGGCCACACCAATTTGCAGTCCCACCAGCAATGTACAAGAGTACCCTTTTCCCCACATCCTCGCCAGCACTTATTGTTGTTTGACTTCATAATGGCTGCCAATTTTACTGGAGTGAGATGGTATCTTAGGGTGGTTTTGATTTGCATTTCTCTGACTGCTAGAGATGGTGAGCATTTTTTCATGTATTTGTTTGATTGATTGTATGTCCTCCTCTGAGAAGTGTCTATTCAGGTCCTTGGCCCATTTGTTGATTGGGTTATTTGTTATCTTATTGTCTAATTTTTTGAGTTCTTTGTATACTCTGGATATTAGGGCTCTATCTGAAGTGTGAGGAGTAAAAATTTGTTCCCATGATGTAGGCTCCCTATTTACCTCTCTTATTGTTTCTTTTGCTGAGAAAAAACTTTTTAGTTTAAGTAAGTCCCATTTGTTGATTCTTGTTATTAACTCTTGTGCTATGGGTGTCCTATTAAGGAATTTGGAGCCCGACCCCACAATATGTAGATCGGAGCAAACTTTTTCTTCTATCAGACGCAGTCTCTCTGATTTGATATCAAGCTCCTTGATCCATTTTGAGTTAACTTTTGTGCATGGCGTGAGGAGGGGATTCAGTTTCATTTTGTTGCATATGGATTTCCAGTTTTCTCAACACCATTTGTTGAAGATGCTATCCTTCCTCCATTGCATGCTTTTAGCGCCTTTATGAAATATAAGATAGTTGTAGCTTTGTGGATTAGTCTCTGTTTCCTCTATTCTGTACCATTGGTCCACCCGCCTGTTTTGGTACCAGTACCATGCTGTTTTTGTTACTATTGCTCTGTAATATAGTTTGAAATCTGGTATCGCTATACCGCCTGATTCACACTTTCTGCTTAGAATTGCTTTTGCTATTCTGGGTCTTTTATTTTTCCATATGAATTTCATGATTGCTTTATCTATTTTTACAGGAAATGCCGTTGGGATTTTGATTGGCATTGCATTAAACCTATAGAGAACTTTTGGTAATATCGCCATTTTGATGATGTTAGTTCTGCCTATCCATGAACAGGGTATATTTTTCCATCTTCTAAGATCTTCTTCTACTTCTCTTTTTAGGGTTCTGTAGTTTTCATTGTATAAATCTTTCACCTCTTTTGTTAGGTTGATTCCCAAGTATTTTATTTTTTTTGAGGATATTGTGAATGGAGTGTTTTTCCTCATTTCCGTTTCAGAGGTTTTGTCACTGATATACAGAAATGCCTTTGATTTATGCGTGTTGATTTTATATCCTGCCACTTTCCTGAATTCATTTATTAGTTCTAGTAGTTTTTTTGTAGACCCTTTTGGGTTTTCTAGGTATAGAATCATGTCATCCCCAAATAGTGATAATTTAAGTTCTTCTTTTCCTATTTTTATGCCTTTAATTTCTTTCATCTGTCTAATTGCTCTGGCCAGTGTTTCGAGAACTATATTGAATAGAAGTGGTGATAGAGGGCATCCCTGTCTTGTTCCAGATTTTAGAGGGAATGCCTTCAACTTTTCTCCATTCAGAATGATGCTAGCCTGAGGCTTAGCATAGATAGCTTTTACAATGTTGAGGTAAGTTCCTGTTATCCCTAGTTTTTCTAATGTTTTGAACATAAAGGGATGCTGTACTTTGTCGAATGCTTTTTCTGCGTCTATCGAGATGATCATATGGTTCTTATCTTTAAGTCTATTGATGTGGTGAATAACATTTATTGATTTCCGTATATTGAACCATCCTTGCATCCCAGGGATGAATCCTACTTGATCATGGTGCACAATTTTTTTGATGTGCCTTTGTATCTGACTGGCCAGAATTTTATTGAGGATTTTTGCATCTAGGTTTATCAGAGATATTGGTCTGTAGTTTTCTTATTTTGAGGTGTCTTTGTCTGGTTTCAGAATCAGGGTGATGTTGGCCTCATAGGATGAATTTGGAAGAGCTCCCTCTTTTTCTATTTCCTGAAATAACTTGAAAAGTATTGGTATTAATTCTTCTTTAAAGGTTTTGTAAAACTCCGCTGTATACCCATCCGGTCCTGGGCTTTTCTTGGTTGGTAGTCTTTTGATTGCTTCTTCTATTTCATCCATTGATATTGGTCTGTTCAAATTGTGTGTATCCTCCTGACTCAGTCTGGGCAAATCATATGACTTAAGAAATTTATCGATGTCTTCACTATCTTCTATTTTATTGGAATATAGTGTTTCAAAATAATTTCTAATTGTCTTCTGTATTTCTGTAGCATCTGTTGTGATATTGCCTTTTTCAACCCGTATGTTAGTAATTTGAGTTCTCTCTCTTCTCTTCGTTAGCATGGCTAAGGGTCTGTCGATCTTATTTATTTTTTCGAAGAACCAACTTTTAGTTTTGTTAATTTTTTCAATAGTTTCTTTTGTTTCAATTTTGTTGATTTCCTCTCTGATTTTAATTATTTCTTGCCTTCTGCTACATTTGCTGTTGTTTTGCTCTTCCTTTTCTAGGGCTTTGAGATGAAGTGTGAGCTCATTTATTTGTTGGTTTTTCCTTTTTTGGAGGAATGACCTCCAGGCGATAAATTTCCCTCTTAAAACTGCTTTCATTGTGTCCCATAGATTCCGATAAGTTGTGTCTGTATTTTCATTTATCTCTAAGAATTTTTTGATTTCCTCCTTTATGTCTTCTGTAACCCATTGATCATTCAGTTCATTTTCCATGTGATGTAGGATTTTTCCTTCCTTCTTTTATCATTGATTTCCAGTTTCATTCCATTATGATCAAGATAAAATGCATGGTATTATCTCCACCCCTTTATATTTCCTGAGTGTTGCCCTATGGCATAATATATGGTCTATTTTTGAGAAGGATCCATGTGCTGCTGAGAAAAAAGTATATCCACTTGATGATGGTTGATATATTCTATATATGTCAGTTAAGTCTAGGTTATTGATTGTGATATTGAGTTCTATAGTTTCTTTATTCAACTTTTGTTTGGAGGATCTGTCCAATGGTGAGAGAGGTGTGTTGAAGTCACCCATAATTATTGTGTTGTGGTCTATTTGATTCTTGAACTTGAGGAGAATTTGTTTTATGAACGTCGCAGCACCATTATTTGGTGAAAGATGTTTTCTCATCCTGTAGTTTATCTGTTCACACTGTTGTTTCCTTTGCTTGGAGATGCTTTTTAATTTCATGCCATCTCATTTAATATATATCAATAAAAATAATGAATTTTAAATGATAAAGCTCTGTATAGTAAATAAAAGAAACTTGATTCCTACCTAGACAGACTTTTACAGAAATTGTTTTTCATTTAGAGTAACTATACAACACAGTCAACTGGCAACTTAACCAATAGATTATAACAAATAGTCTTTGTTCTAAAAGTTTATTTGCATAATCTTATTATTTAGAAATTGGAATAAACCACTGTAATAAGATGTCTCTAATGAATCAGGGTGAATATCCAGAAGAGATATAGCTGGGTCATATGCTGGTTCCATGCATAGTGTTTTGATGAATCTCTATACAGATTTCCATAGAGGTTGTATGAAATTAGAGTCCCACCAACAAGTGGGACTATCTACATCTTCTCTAGCATTCATTATGTATTTGTGTTCTTGATGACTGAAATTTTGACTGAGGTGAGATGCAATCTCAGTGTAGTTTTGATTTGTATTTCCCTAATTGCTAATGATTTTGAACGTTTTTTCATGTACTTGCTGGCCATTTTGTATTTCTTCTTTCTTGAGAAGTGTCTGTTTAGTTCATTAAACCATTTATTAATTGGTTATTTGATTTTGGGGTGTAAAATGTTTGAGTTTTTTATATTGTAGATATTAATCCTCTATCAGAAGAGGAGCTGGGAAAGATTTTATTCCATTCTATGGGTTCTCTCTTCACATTTCTAATTGTTTCCTTTGCTGTGTGTTTTAATTTGATGCTGTTTCATTTTTTAACTCTTGGCATTATTTCCTGAGCTTTAAGGGATTCTATAGAGAAAGTCATTGCTTATGTCTAAAAGCCTGAGTGTTGACCCTGTATTTCCTTCTAGGAGATACATAGTTTGAGGACTAATTCCTATGTCTATGATCCATTTGAGTTAATTTTTCGCACAGGGTGAGAGATAAGGGTCTCGTTTTTTTTTTTTTCCTGCCACTTACAGATAACCAGTTTTCCTAGCAGTTTTCCTTTCTTTTAAAGGCTGTCTTTTCTCCAATGTGTATTTTTGGCACCTTTGTCAAGGATCAGATGACTATATCTGTGTGGGTTTGTCTCTGTGCCTTCTATTCTGCACCATTGGTCTATGTGTCTGTTTTTATGCCTGTACCATGCAGTTTTTGTTACTATAGTTCTGTATTCTAATTTGAAGTCAAGTAGATGCTAAAGATGTATAAATGCTGGCCATGACTCCAGCATTGATTTTTTTTTGTCTTAAAATGACTTTGAATATTCTGGGTCTTTTATTCTTCCAAATGAATTTTAGGACTATTTTTTTCTAGTTCTGTGAAGAATGCCATTGGTATTTTGTTTGGAATTGCACTGAATTTGTATATTTCTATTGGTAGTATGGCCATTTATCAATGTTAATTATCCATATCCATGAAAATGGGAGGTCTTTCTATCATTTGAGGTCTTCTTCAATGTTTTTATAGTTTTTATTGTAGAGGTATTTTACCTCCTTTGTTGTTATTTATTCCTAGGTATCTTATTTTTTTAGGCTATTGTGAATGGAATTGGAAAAACATTCTGTTGATGATGAACCCAAAGATATTGTTTTGTTGTGTAGTGTTCACCTTAATTCCAAAAGGACTTCATAGTGTATTTTCCCTGTGCTTTCCTTGGCTGAGATTAGTGGGACTGATGCTGTGCATACAGTGTTGGAGCCCGAGAGGTCTGATTACTCTGTAGGTTTTGCAAGACTGGGGTCCTTCTTGTTGTTCAGTCAGTATGTTGTAGAGAGTGAAGTATTTGGGGTGCACTTTCTCCAGTTTTGGAGGTTACTCCTCCAATTTTGTCAGTGATGTACATTCTGAAAGGGTGTAGGAGTGACCTGTGATGAGGTTTTTCATAGGTGCTATGTCCTTAACTGTTAATTCTTTCTACCATTGCTAATGGCATGAATGTCCAGAAGTGGGACTTTAGGCCCCTCTAGCTTTGTCCACTTGGAGCTGGGTCATCAGTTGATGGTTATCTCCTCTACTATTTAAGTTGAATATCCACCAGGGTTCAATTAGGGTTAGGTTGTGGTTGGAGTAAGGCATAGTTTCTCTCAACTGAACTCAGAGAGAAAGCAAACAGCCACACAATGTGTTTGAAGTCTTAGGATTTATCTGAGTAGCACTCAGGATAAAACAAGCAACAGTAACAACAACATAAAAACAAATAACATAAAGGCCAATGAATATCAACAGTAAGTACAATGTCAATAACAACAGAAATGAAAGGGGAAAAATGATCTAGAACACAATGAAAAATTCAAAATGAATAAGAATAAAATTAATAATAAAATGGGAATGAAAAAAGAAAGACTTAAAAAAACAAACAAAAGAAATGAGAAAAGATAGAGATTAAATTGTATTAATCCAATTAAATTACTAAAACAATAAAATTAATTAAAAGTAAGAAAAGAATGAGAGGACAAAAAGAAAAAGAAATTTAAGGGAAAAAAAGAGAAAAAGGGAAACTTCCTTGTAGCCAGGGTACTGAGAGTGGAGAACTTCTTTCAGGAGCCCCTAATATTGTAATCTTCCAGATATGGGGTGAGTAGTGGTCATAGCTAAGGGAAATTGTAATTTCTCTCTGCTTTCACTAAACAGGTCAGTGCCATATGTAGGGAGAACCCTGCCCAGAGTCTTCCCTCAAAGCTGGTTAAGTTAATATTGTCTGTGGCAGCCCTGTATACACTCCAGAGGCATTTTGTATGCATACCAATCATGTGGTGTAAGTGGGAGCTGTCTGTAAGCCTTTTTACCTGATTGTTCTTCCAAAATTTTGTAGACTGGCCAAGTGGGTATACAAACTCACTCTGTACTCACTGCTGAGAGCTTAGGGAGAAGGCAAATGTTTGAACCACAGCATATTCCCAAATGCCTTGGTGTGCTAAAGCAAATAGACCACCATGTCACTGTGTTCTACCAGAGAGGGGCCCACAGTTACCAGGACAATGAAGGGCAGATAATTGACAATTATGTATTAAGAAAATCCATGAGTCCAAAAGAGACCACAAGGAGTCTTATCAGGCAGGCAAGGATCTGGAAAATGGAATCCAGAATGTCCAACCTTTCCCAGGCCTAGGTAACTATAATACCTTAAGGGAACTATTATATAAAAACTTGGGGAATCTTATTGAAGCTGATAAGCTTCATGAAAATGGGACTTGACATATCATAACGCCCTCCAGCCATAGTTAATTACAATCTCTGAAGGGAACTACTATTTCCAGTAGTAATTGCACTTTCTGTGACCAGGTTGCCATGACCTTCCTTCATCACTGAAACTTATTCATAATTACCCAACCAATCCTTGTTATCGGGACATCGAGAACCTCACAAAGTATACTGAGGGCTATTCACAGAGGGTAGTAAACCAATAAAGGGGATATGTGAAATCAACCCAGGGACAGGGGACTCAAAACCCTTAAAAACCCAACTTTGTTAGGGCCATGTTGACCTCCCAGAGGTGGCCCTAGTCAGATTGTCATAGTCATTTTTACCTCCATCTTTCCTAATGAACTCTGGCATGTTACTCTGTGTGACTCACTTGAAGTTCTTCCTACAATATTGCAAGAACTAGTGGCTAGAACCCCCATGGCTGTTTGGGCTCCTTGGGTTAATCTTCTCTGTAACAATAGGAGCCATCTGAATATTATTCTGGTTATAGCACTCTGAGAGATGGTCAGACATATAAGAGATTGTTCTGTAAAGCTAGTTTGTTATGCAGGAGGAGTCACATTCAGTTCAAACCCTAGTACTGGATTTAAAGCTTATAAGAACCATGGGTTTTTCCCTAGGGCTAGGATTGCCTGTCTACTATTATCATCAATGTTGGCTGCCCTCTCCAGCTTATCTGATGCTTAGCTTGAGGTTCTTCTCCCCTGCTATGGAGATGTGTTTGAAGTTTCAGATTGCTTTGTATTATATCTGAGTTTCCTTTCTGTTTCTCTGTTTAGTGTTCCCATCACCTATTTGTTGGTATCCAGAGCTCTTCTCTTTTTTTGCTTCAAAATACAGTTTCTCTTTAGTTGCCCTGACACTTCTTACTTGCAGAGTCACACAGAAAATACTTCTATTCCTCCATCTTACCTCAGAAGTCCCCTTGTGAGGGCTGATTATGTATCTCATTGGGAGAGGGCTTGCCTTGTATGCACCAGACCCTGGGTTCAATCCCCAGCACCAGAAAAAAATAATAAAAAGTCTATGATGCTTGAATGTGAGTGGCATCTTATAGACATGTTTTCTCTTTCAATTCTGAGCAATTGGTGTCCCCTCTCTTTAATTTTTAGCCTGGCTGTAGGATTTTCAGTTTTATTTATCTTTTCAGAGATCTGGCTTTTGGTTTCATTGTTCTTCTCTACTGATTTTCCTCTTTTTAAAAAAATTTTAATACTTATTTATTAGTTTTTGGCGGACACAACATCTTTGTTTGTATGTGGTGCTGAGGATCGAACCCGGGCCGCACGCACACCAGGCGAGTGTGCAACGGCTTGAGCCACATACCAGCCCCTGAGTTTCCTCTTTTCAATCATAAATTTCTTTTCTCGATTAATTCCCTCTTGTTTCTAGGTTCCCAAGATAGAAATGTGTATGACTGATTTCAGATTGTTCCTTTAAAAATATATATCTATTCAATTTTATAAATCTCTTTCCAAGAACTGCTTTTGCTGCATCCCTCTAGTTTTCATAAGTTGTGTTTTCATTTTCATTTAGGTCAAAATATATTTAGGGATTATTGTCTTATTGTAAAATTGACCTCTTTGCTACTATATAGTGGGAAAGGCGAAGAAAAAGAACTCAAACATATACTTATTGAAAAGAAAGAAATAAACAATTTCTATTAAAAAATAACATGTTTGAATATGAAGAATCTCTAGGAATCTAAAACAATGTGCTAAAACTAATAAGTGAGTTCAATAAGGACATAAGATATGAGGTTAACCTATTAAAATGTTGTAATTTTTGTATGTGAATATATAATATTAGTAAATTAAAGTTATATCAAATAGCAATGGACAGAAATTGGGAAAAAAAAACCTAAAACACCCATTAAAATAAGACTAAGTTCTTTAACATTTAAGTACAAATCTTACACTATCTATGTCTCCTCCTTTTTCTATAGGTGATACATTCCAAGACCCCCAGTGGTTACTGAAATTATAGATAGTATTGAATTGTATACATACTGTTATCTTGTACTATACATATATGGAATTTAATTTATAAATTAGGCATAGGAAGAATTCCCAAAATAACTAAGAATAAAATAGAACAATTGTAATAATATACTGGAAGAAGAGTTATGTGAATGTGATCTGTCCCTCTCTAAAAATATGTTAACTGTAGTGTACTCATTGTTCTATTTGTGATGTGATGATGCAATGCCTCTCCATTGAGATGAAGTGAGGTGAATGATGAAGGCATGAAGAATTAGGTTACTATATGAAGTTTAGTAGAAAACAGGCCCTGGGAAACCGCCACATCAAACTGATACCTGAGATGGCTACTGAGTGACATAAGTGTTTAGCAGTTACAGTGTGGATATACCAGACAGAGGATGATTCATATCCCTGGCAGGATACAGTGGGACAACAAAGATTTCATCATGCTACTCAGAATGGCATGTGTAAATATAAAACTTATGAATTGTTAATTTTTAGAATATTCCATGTAATTTTTTTTTTAACCATGGTTGTATACAGGTGACTAAAGCCATGGAAAATGGAAACACAAAGGGGGAACTTCTGTATGTATAAGATCTATATCTTTAAAAATATGAAACACTGATTTAAGACATTAAGACTTTAGAAATGGATATACTATTTTTCTGAAGTAGAAGACTCAGTATTTGTTAGATGTTGATACCTCAAAAATTCATGCTAATCATGAATCCAATAGGAATTTTTGTGTTTAAATTGAATATAACATTTATGTGTAAATAACATTTATGTGTAAAGCAAACAAACTAAGAATCAAAATCAATTTTGTAAGAGAGGAACCAAGAGGGAGAACTCATACTGATTGGCTTCCAGTCTATTAAGTGACAATAATCAGGGAAGTATGATATTAGAAAAAAATCAAATATACATCAGTATGGAGAATACAGATACCACAGAGAATGTACAAATAGATCTACTCTTATATTCTTCACTGATATTTGAGAAAGTGCTAAGGCACTTCAATGGAAAGTAGCTTTTACTACAAATGGAAAAAATAAGATTTTCATATGCAAAAACAAAATTTAAAAAGTTAACCTCACTCTGCCCTTCTTACTCTATAAAATAACTCAAAATGGGTCACAGACCTGGGATGGTGTTGTGGCTCAGTGGCAGAACACTTGCCTAGCACATGTGAGGCACTGGGTTCCATCCTCAACACCACATAAAAATAAATAAATAAAATAAAGGTATTGTGTCCATCTACAACCAAATTAAAAAAAATGGATCGTAGATCTTAAGGTTCATGTGAATATTGAGGTGATTTCCTATGACATCTTTCTCTGGAGTCAGAGAAATCCCAGAGCAAAAAAATTAGAAGCAGGTGGAGAAGGATTGAAGTGAGGTGTTGTCAAGTTGCATTTACTAAAGCTGGTTGATTATAGTACAGAGTTGGATACTGCAGCTGTGACTTAAGTAAAAGATGAGACTGATGCACCTAAAATGGTGTACCACAGTATGTAGTTCTCAAAGTTTGGTTCTTTTACCAGGATATGTAGAAACTGTTTCACTGAATTGGAAATTGAGCCCACCATGCATCCATTTTTTTTATTCTTATGGAAAACAATATACCAAAAGCAGAGGTGTCATTCTATCTGGGATGACTGATACTCACAGCATGAGAAATCCTGTTAGCTCTACATACCTGGAACAAGGAGGACTGTGTCTGAAATCTTGGGGCATTTCTTTGGTATCACATACTATTTTCATGTCCAAAAATAAATGTTAATATAATCTATAACAACCCCCAAAAGAAAAGATGAATGAGGATGAAAAGGATAATTTTGAGGAGGACAATTCATATTATGAACCTAAGTAAACAAACAAACAAACAAAAAACCTCATGCAGCTGGTGATTTATACAAGCGAAACCTGGAACAAGTAGTGAAGAGTGAATAAATGTCAGCTATAGCCTTGTGATCAATTGCAGGGACATAGAACATAGTATTAGGAGGTCATTTGACACATAGGGAGAGTGGCTGGGATGATGGTGGGTACTATTAATGTTTTTTCAGAGGTAAGGAGGCATAAGTGACTGACTAGGGTGGGAATCTGGGCCTATCTTTATCTATCTTGACCTAAGGAACAGTTGAATATGATCTGGTGGAGTTCATTTTTTCTCTTATACCTGCCTTTTCCATATATTGAAATACATGGAAAATGGGGTCATAGAAGTCTGATCCTTGTTAGCATTGTAATCCCATTACCTAGGGCTGTTTGATGTGAATCATGTTGTATTTTGAGACCGCCATTGGGGAATCTTTCCCTAGCAGTTGTCTTTCTTAGTGGTATTAGGATTCAAATACTTGCTAACTAGAGTTCATCTATTTCTCCCATGCTCCCCCTCCCTACCCCACTATAAATCAGCCTCCTTATATCAGAGAAAACATTCAGCATTTTTTTTGGATTAGCTAACTTCATTTAGCATTATCTTCTCCAATGCCATCCATTTACCTGCAAATGCCATGATTTTAATCTCTTTTATTGCTGAGTAAAATTCCATTGTGTATATATGCCACAATTTTTTTTTTATCCATTCATCCACTAAAGGGCATCTAGATTGGTTCCATAGTTTAGCTATTGTGAATTGTGCTGTTATAAACATTGATGTGGCTATGTCCCTGTAGTATGCTGATTTTTAAGTCCTTTGGGTATAGACCTAGGAGAGGGATAGCTGGGTCAAATTGTGGTTCCATTCTTGGTTTTCCAAGGAATCTACATACTGCTTTCTATATTGGCTGCACCAATTTGCAGTCCTACCAGCAATGTATGAGTGTGCCTTTTCCCCCATATCCTCACCAACATTTATTGTTGTTTGTCTTCATAATAGCTGCCATTCTGACTGGAGTGAGATGATATCTTAGAGTAGTTTTGATCCAAAGTACATGTATGAAGACACGAATTGGTGTCAACATACTTTATATCAACTAGAGATATGAAAAATTGTGCTGTATATGGGTAGTAAGAATTGTAATGCTGACATTTTTAAAAAAATCAATAAAAGGATTCAAATCCACTGATGGCTTCTTGTGTAAACTCTAAATCTTCTAAGATATTTAAAATCATCTGCAGTCTGGCTTTTGACATCTTTTGTGGCTTCTGCAAAAACTGTTCTTCACCTCCCAAAATATAGGCTCCAGTTACACAAAACACTCCATTCCTTAGATGGGAAAAGTTTAAGCTTGCATCCCTGACCTTCCCTCCATCCTACCTTTTCCCTAGAGTATACACAGGTGTGATCGGTGACCTTAATCAGTCATCACTACAGGACTCTGAGAGAATTTGTCTTGGTGAGGTACAGGGTAATTATTTTGACTTTAATGAGCTCCTCCAGGATGTGGACTCCTCTGGGACACAGAGCCCCTTAGGCCCAGGGATGAGTAGAATGAGGGATATGAGCAGGGACAGTGCTTACATAGGTGATGACTACAGAGGCTATGACTTCATATGCCCATAATGAATAAAGGGGGGCAAGATCTTGGTCTGGGCTCTAGAGTTACCTTCAGACACTGGGTAATTTGTCAGGGTTATGAAGAAGACTGAGTGTCCTTCCACCCTGAGAGTTTTGATTTCCCAGTTTGTATGATGTTCTGCAGGATATATTTTCAGGTATGCTATTTTTCTCCTTTTCCATATCATTATCTCCCAAGACTTTTCTTTTAGTAACATTAGGATTTAAGTTCGTCACTTGCAATTATTTTATTAATTATAATATTCATTAATATTACTTATCATGCAACATATTCTCACAAGATTGTATTATTTCAGCATACTGACATATATCTGTGAGATAGGAATTAAATACACAAGTTCTTAGCCCTTGACTATATAATCAAGTTATTCAAGGAGCTCTGAAATACTTAGGGCAGGCCCCCTCCAAGAGATTCTGATCATATTTATTGAAGAGTGGCACAGATCTGTATTTTAAAAATTTACATTGTACTACTCAAAGTATGGTCCACTGGCCAGGAGAGTTAGCATCACCAGATGTAAAATTTTATCTTTTAAAATATAGGATTTTAGGGCTGGGGATGTGGCTGAAGCAGTAACGTGCTCGCCTGGCATGCGCAGGGTGCTGGGTTCGATCCTCAGCACCACATAAAATAAAATAAAGATGTTGTGTCCACCGAAAACTGAAAAATAAATAAATAAAAAATTTATTAAATTTATTTATCTCTTAAAAAATATAGTATTTTAGGCCCACACCTACTGAATAAAAGTGTTGTCCCTTATGAGCCTTATGTACATTTCAGTATGCCAACTATGCATATACAAACTGAAAAAGATGAGAGGCAGCATTGCCAGAACACTGAAATGCTAGTGCCTAATCAGTGGCATCATCTGCAAGTGATATCTCTGTGCTTTGTAATTCATAATAAGATCCTTGAAGCCACAGATGCATCCCATTCATTTCCTAGGCAAGCAACATTCTGAGAAATTAGGTGTATAAAATTTCATTGTTCCCTTTCCTACCTGCAATACCAATGTATTATGTTCAAATGTAATAAACTATTAAATGTGGCTAGATAAACAGGGTGAAAATTTTAGCAATTATACTCAGTTATGCCTGTTTAGGGGAGGAATATCCCATGTGCCTTAATGTCCTTTAATTTTTCTTAGCTCTTATGCACTCTGCATATAGATATCTGGAGACAAAACGGAGATCTTAAAGATAGAACTTTTTTCCTGTTTTTGCCCCCAAATTACTAAAGATTTATATTTTCACATAAATATCAATGAATCAGGAGTATATAAACACAAGGGATGAAGTATCAGTGTGGTCATGCATAAAGGGTGGTCTGGTTGTCTGTTTAAGACAAAGAGTAGTGTGGTTGAGTCTAACCTTTTCCATGTATCTAAAGTTATAGCCAGAATTTCTTTAGCCAGTGTCAAAATCTATTGTATATGGTTCAAGCCTGGGAGGATAGAGAAGGATTAATGATTCTAACTTCAAAGAGAGTTTACTGCCTTTGAATTTTGGTGGAGGTATGTCTTAGTCTGAAGAATAGCTAGTAGATATTCAGGCATTGTGCCTGTTGCTGGCTCTGGTATAGACTTGAAGGTATTTCCTGCATGGAGTTCATAATCCAGCAGGGCAGTCAGCTATAAACAAGGGATCAAGGACACTGAATGCTATGAGATGAGTACAGGATGCAGTGGGAACATAGAAATAGGAACATAGAAATAGCTAAGCAAGGGGCTGGGGATGTGGCTCAAGCGGTAGCGCGTTCGCCTGGCATGTGTGCGGCCCGGGTTCGATCCTCAGCACCACATACAAACAAAGATGTTGTGCCCGCCGATAACTAAAATAAATAAATAAATAAATATTAAAAAATTCTCTCTTTAAAAAAAAAAGAAATAGCTAAGCAAGTCACAAGTAATTGATCCAAAAAATAAGTGGGGGCAAGCCAAATGAAGTGGGAAGAGGTGAGACAAGGTGAGACAAGAAGAACAACAAGTGTTTCAGGCCGATATCAAGAAGTCGTGAACTACATGTCCAGTGTTGCTGGAGAAATGATGTAAAAGTCATTGTGGGGTCAGTCAAGACTGTGAAGATAAGTAAGGATGACAATGTGAAACATCTTTGCTGCCCCTGACCCAAGTGGGCAGCTGAATTTAAGATCGCTCGTGTGAATTTCCAGGGACACCAAATAAAACACAGACACACACTTTACCTTTAAACAAACTTCAAGACAGCTTGTCTGCTCTTGGCCTCAGGCTCCCCAAATGGGAGAGCAAGAGAAAGTCACAAGAGGCTAGTGAGAAAGAGCAAGCACGTTTGGAAGTGGGCTTTTATTGAGGGGACCCTTGTTCTTAGAAAGTTACATCTGATAAAGACCAGAAAGGGCAGGGTTACAAGGGACAGGTGAGTGTAATGCAACTCAAGGGCCATCGCCTACATCTGAAGACACACCCTCAGCTTCCTGAACTGGGACAACGCTCAGATAACTATGAAATGTAGTGATGGTCAAAGCTTATCGCTTCAGAGGCATGAGTCATTCAGAGTGGCTCCCCACACATCTTTTTCTTCTTGACTTTATGAATTATTACCTTGATCTTATGAATGATGAGAATCCACAAAACTTTCAGCAGATTGATGATTGGATTTTAATATCAGGATGCCAGAGTGGGATGAGTTTGAAGGAGAGAGAGAGCATGGAAGCAGGGAGATGAAACAATAGGCTCTTCTGAAGTTCAGACAAGGTATGTCATTAGCATGGTCCAGATTATGGCACTTGGGATGAAGAGTAGATGAATTAGAGAATGAAGTAGCAGAATCTATAGGGCTTGCTAGGTGAGCTATTGATGGACAGGGAAATGAACAGACACAATACAACTCTTGGGTGTCTGACTTGAGCCTGGATTTCTTTTATTGAGGTATGAGAGACTGGAGGAGTGGAAAGGGAGAGGGTAGAGTGCATCATGAGTTTCATTTGGGATCTGTTGAGCTGCAGATGGTTGTGGTATACCTATGGGGGGAGATAATCAGTAAGCTGTTGGTGACAGGGAACTGAAGGCAATAGAGCTGTTCATCATCTGTTTAGATGGCAATCAATGCCATGAGATTAGGTGAGCATGTAAAGGTCTGTATCTACAGAACTATAAGAGAAGAGTATTTAGGGAAGAACTCAGAAACAATGATATGCAAGACACTGTCAGAGAAGAAAGCAATCATAATTGTTGATAATAAATGTCCATGGAATATCAGAAGAACCAATATGATCACACAGAATCTAGTAGGTGAGATTATATCAGAAGGGAGAGAAGAGTCAGCATTGTTACGTTCAATGATAAGTGAGGAACCTAAGTCTGAGAGATGGCTTGGATTGAATGGTGTGTCATAATCTCATTGTAGATGTGGTTTTGAATACTGAGTGCATGATCAATGAGATCAAATATGCAAAGAGACTGCACATCATAGAAATAGGTTTGGCTTATTATTTATATTTTAAAAGAATCCTATTATTTTCTCTTAAAGATACTGGAGATAGAGCATGATAGGAAGAAACCAATCTATCATCTCAGAATTCCTCCTCCTGGGCCTGCCCATCCAGTCAGAACACCAAAACCTATTCTATGCCTTATTCCTGGCCATGTATCTTATCACTGTCCTGGGGAACTTCCTCATCATCGTCCTTATTCGCCTGGACTCCCATCTGCATACACCCATGTATATTTTTCTCAGCAACTTGTCCTTCTCTGACCTCTGCTTTTCCTCTGTTACAATGCCCAAATTGCTACAGAACATGCAGAGTCAAGTTCCATCCATTCCCTATGCAGGCTGCCTGACCCAAATGTACTTCTTTCTGTTTTTTGCAGACCTGGAGAGCTTCCTTCTAGTGGCCATGGCCTGTGACCGCTATGTGGCCATCTGCTTTCCCCTGCACTATACTACCATCATGAGCCCCAAGCTCTGTCTCTTCCTGGTGGTACTGTCCTGGGTGCTGACCATGTTCCATGCCATGCTCCATACCCTGCTTATGGCCAGATTGTGTTTCTGTGCAGAGAACGTGATTCCCCATTTTTTCTGTGATATGTCTGCCCTTCTGAAGCTGTCCTGCTCCGACACTCATGTCAATGAGTTGGTGATATTTATCACAGCAGGCCTCATTCTTCTCATTCCATTTGTCCTCATTCTTCTTTCCTATGGGCGCATCGTGTCCTCCATTCTCAAGGTCCCTTCTGCTCGAGGTATCCATAAGGCCTTCTCCACCTGTGGCTCCCATTTGTCTGTGGTGTCACTGTTCTATGGGACAGTCATTGGACTCTACTTATGTCCATCAGCTAATAATTCTACTGTGAAAGATACTGTCATGGCTCTGATGTACACGGTGGTCACTCCCATGCTAAACCCCTTCATCTACAGTTTGAGGAACAGAGACATGAAGGGAGCAATTGGAAGAATCTTTAAGAGGAAAATTATCCTAGCATGGTAATGCTTGGCATTGTCACATAATTTAATGCACTAGGTATATGGATATTGGAATGTTATTCCAGACCTTTTTCTAATTGAAGAGGTTTCTGTTAATATAAAATATTATGTGGTTTTCAACAAATGACACAGCTGAAGTAGAGTTGTATAATTTACGTATTATGTATTTTGGGGAACTTGATAGGAATGTTTTTCCATTTTTAAATTACTATTGACTCTCAGGAATCACAGTGTAAAATATTTTTATTGAAACTTCTGTCTGAAGCTGTTAAAACACAAATCCATCATGTTTCTCTTTTTTAGTATCCATTATTTGTTTTGAAACCTGATATGTACTGAAAATGAACCTTTTTTTTGCATTGTTATAGCAGTTTTGTCTGTTTTTATCTGAGAATTAAGTCATATTTGATTCCCAAAAGTTGTTCCCTCAAGCATGGCACAGGAAACCACTTTGCTTAAGGATCACTTTTCCATTGTTCATACTTCAACTTTTTCCATAAATTCTATATCCACAATCTTATTTTACTCCTGTGATGATTCCATAAAGGGAAGGCAACCTTGTTACTGTGTTAAAATTTTAAAAATGTGGAATTTAAATTTGTCCATATTTCATTGTGTTTGATATCTCAGATGATTATATTATGGGGTTTCTTCTCATTTCTCTCCACCTCAGGTATAGGGGGCTCAGTCATTCATTTTTTAATCTTGGCTGCATGTATGCCAGTGTCAACATTTCCAAATTTGGTCCATTAATTTTCTTGTTGTCCCATTTAAATGATGCCATCCAAACCCATTATTTTAATCTATTCTCATATGGTGTCTACCACCACAAAATGTATAAACAATAAAAGTAAGAATAGCTAAATGTAAACATTTATGCATCAATTGCCAGTATCAGGCAAGTTAAAACAACTCGCAGATTGTAGAACACATTTGTACATAGGCTGGTAGGAATATGGTATGTATGATGTATAAAGAACTTGCACAACTCAACAACAAAAAGACAACTGAATTAAAAATGTGCAAAGTGGGGCTGGGGTTGTGGCTCAGTGGTAGAGTGCTTGCCTTACATGTGTGAGGCACTGAGTTCAATTCTCAGCACCACATAAAAGTAAATGAATAAAAGTCCATCAACAACTAAAAAGAATTTTTAAAAATGTGCAAAGCAACTGAACAAAATTTCCTCAAATAAGATGTATGTGAAATTGAAACCTAAGTTTTGAGATGAAACTAGATTCACTGCTTCTGCTGGCAGGTGAGGTCTACACAAAGAGCAGGCAAGTGTTGAGGCTCTTAATAGTTGGCTAGGTCATCCAGTGTTGTAACAGACCCCCGCAGCACTCCCTCAGTTTCATCTTTTTGGGAAGAATGAAGTTCAGAGACCAAGATGAGTGAGTGTAAAAGTAGGATATATTCAAGTAAGCATAGATCAGAACTCTTGCAGGACGAGAGGGGACCTGACAGGGATAGCTGTCTGATTGTGCAAGTCTAGGGTTTACATTGGACACTATATATACATATGGTTTATATTTGGACACTATTGGTCCAAACTTATGCTAATTAGGGTTTGGAGAAGCTATTGGTTAGCCCTAAATCCCATTCAGGTTTGCCTTACTTTCATTTTCTCCTGGCTTGGGGAAGGGGGAGGTTGAAGTCATTGAATTGCGCATGCTCAGTGTGTGGGGGAGTGGGGATGGGGGTGTCTGGAATTGTAGTCCTGCATGGATTGTGTTCCCTCTGCAATTTGCAGTTCTGGCTGCCATGGGTTGACAGGTCAGCTTTCCCTGCTCACCTTCATATTGGTCCATTGCCCTCAGGCCCAGAGTGGCCTGGCAGGCTCCGCACAGCAGCCCATGCTTGCTGCCTGTGTTTTTAACCTGCCTGGCCACCAGTCTGTTACTTCACCACTCTCTTGTGGCTTTTTGGCAGGGCCAGTGGGCTGGCTGCATGGCTTGGCAGCCAGAGAGCCATGTCAAAATGATGTTCAACATCATTGGTTATCTTCTATGGATATTAAAATTTTCAAGGGACTGGGTATGGTGGTACATGCCTATAATCCTGGTGATTTGCAAGGCCAAGGCAGGGAATTGCAAGTTCAAGTCCCACATATGCAGCTTAGTGAGACCTTCTCTCAAAATATAAGAAAATTAAAAGGGCTGGGGATGTAGCTCAGTGCTAAAGCACTCCTGGGCCAATCCCCAGTACCACACAAACACACACACACAAAAAAAAAAATTAAAAAAAAAACCACCAAGTTTTTTTGAGGAATGCTTGCTTTCCACAGTAGTAGCCATCCACTATGGTGATTTAGTTTTTGCAAATAGAAAATAAATGTCAGTGAGAATGTGGAGATATTAGAACTGTCAAACATTGTTTGGAGGCTATGAAATGGTACAGATACTCTGGTAAAATTATTTGGCAATTCCTTAAATAGTTAAACACAGAATTACTACTGTGTGACCCAGAAATTCTCCTCCGAGGTATATACATAAAATAATTGCAGTGTTCTAATATTTACACATATAAGATCACAGCAGCACTATTTATAATAGTCCCAAAGTGAAATAAGTATCTACTGATGATTGGATAAATTAAATGTGAAAAGAATCTGTTCATACAATGAAATATTATTCAGCAACAAAAATAAATGAACTCTGATACACATTAATACATACATGTACCTTAAAACATGCTAATTAAAGGAAAGCAGCCATAAATATCATATATTGTATGTTTCTATTTATGTGACATATGAAGTTAGGAATATCCATAGAGACATACAGTAAAATAGAGTTGTCTATGGCTGGGTGGGTGTAGGACTGGGGAAAATAAAGAGTAATTATTAGTAGACACAAGGGTTTTTGGGGATACCGAATATATTCTAAAATTGATTGTGATGATGGATATACTACTCTGTGAATATATAAAAATAACCTATTTAATTTTACATATTAAATAGGTGAATGGTATTGTATGTATAATATATATTAATAAATCTCTGAAAGTAATCATTCTCAATAATTGGGAGAATTTGTGTATAGATTGTATTTTTATTTTATTTTATTTTTTTATTGGTTGTTCAAAACATTACAATGCTCTTGACATCATATTTCAGCAAAATACAACAGACACTAGTATGGCAGTATGTATAAACGTGGATGTGAAACCAACGTGAATCTGCAATCTGTGTACGTGGTAAAAATGGGAGTTCATAACCCACTTGAATCAAATGTATGAAATATAGATTGTATTTTTAAGTATTTGTGCATTAATGTTAAATTTCTGGTCTAATAATGGTTCAGTAGTTGTATACAATATTGTTCTACTGCATAGGAGATTCTGAATACTGAACTATTCAGCAGAAAATGTCTTTGTGTCAGAACTTATTTCAAATAGCTCAACACCTGAAAAAAAGCGGGAGAGAGGGAGAGGAAGAAAGAGAGAAATGGAAGGACAAAGAAAGTGATGGAGGGAGAGAGATAGGCAAATGACACCAGTATGAACAGGTGAAATGATGGAATGAGGAATAAATACAGCACAGAAAGGGAAACTAACATAGCATTAGGCCTGGAATCTTTGTTTTGAATATGATGGGCTTAATGACATAGATTTTTAGTTTTTATAAATCAATGAATTTAATCATACATCTTTCTTCTTCAGTGATAATATTTATGTAATCATAGTATTATGATTATATATCGTATAATAATACAGTTGTAATATTTCTCAAAAGCTAAATAGTCATAACAGTATTTCACAACATAATTGTCACAGATTTTATGCCAATTACTTTTTGCAATGATTATGTGAAGATTTTTTTTAATTTGCTGGTATTACTTAAAAATCATTTATTACTAAATTGTCTTTGGTGCAAGATTGAGATGCACAGAATACTTGCAAATATACATTAATGTGGTGGCAATGATTTTATGGTAAATAAAGTATACTAAAAGAATGATAGGAATATTTCTGTTTAATGTAAGTAAAATAATGTAAGAAAAATATAGTAATAAATGAAAATAGCACACATCACCTTTTTATATTCTTATTTATTTGTTCTTTTTAGATATATATGGTAGTAGACTATAGCCACGTATTATACATAATGGAGTAAAACTTACTCTAATTAGGATCCCGTTCTTATGGTTGAACAACACACATCTTTTGATAACAAAATTAAACTTAAGGCAAATGCCATTAAAGAGTCCAATATTTATTGCTATAATAGGGGAGATAAAAGTTGATTTCACAGAAGGAGAATAGAAGGGTCGGGCATGGCGAATAGAGGAAGATGTACATGGTTATACAGGCACAGTTTTATAGGAGGAAAATTTTCTAATGTTCTGTAGCACAGTGGGATGGTTGACAATTAATTTCATATTTCAAAATGTCTGCTAGAGAGGATTTTGAATGTTCCAAAAGCAAAGAAATGATAATTATTTGAGGTGAAGGATACATCAATTACACTGATCTGATCATTATACAAGGTACACGTGTACTAAAAGATGACACTCTACCACATAAGTATGTACAATTATCTTGCAATAATTTTAAGAAAGATCCTTTGAGGTAAGACCAAGTTAGAAAAGACAAGGTAGATAGGAATATACATTGGAAAATAAGGTGAATAACAGGAACATCTGAGTAGGAGACATATAGATCAATGGAATGAAATAAGTCTCAGCTGAGTTTATGTGAAGTCACTCAGGGAATTCTCTGGGAGAAAGGATAGATAGCACTTTTCAACAATTCATGACTTTCCAAAAAATGACTATACCCCCAAATCTATCAAAACGTGAATGAATGAATGAATTGTGTATGTTATACACTAAAATACCATCATAAATAAAAAGAAGCAGACTACTAATACAATTATATGTATGAGTACAAAATATTAGGAACAGCTGAAAAGACCAGGCATAAAAGAATACATACTAAATAATTTCATTTATATGAAGTTCAAAAAATAGGCAAGCCTGATGTGGTGGCCCATGTCTGTAATCACAGTGGCTTGGGTAGCTGAGGCAGGAGAATCGTGAGTTCAAAGCCAGCCTCATTAACTTAGCAAGGCCCTAAGCAACTTAGTAAGAACCTATCTCCATATATATATATAGGCTGGAGTTGTTTCTCAGAGGTTAAGTCCCCTGGGTTCAATCCTTGGTACCAAAACAAGCAAGCCTAATCTGTAGCCATAGAAAGCAGATAGGTGTAAGATAAATTGCAGGAGGTGAGAGAGTGGTTGGAAGAGTTCATAGTGAATTTTGAAATGATGTAATTATATTATATTTGAACTGGGGTGGAGGTTACACTCAAAACACCTTGAACTACCCACTTAAAATGGGTGCATTTTCTTGTATGCATATTATATTTCAAGAAACTTGAAAATGCCCACATTCTTGTTATTATCATAGAAGGTAAATCATTTATAAACTAGCCATTCACATGCTCATCCAGTGATCAAATATTGTTTTCCCATTAGCTTTTTCCTGATTAATACTGAAGCTGAACATTTTTCAAATTGTTTATTCTTTATGAATTCTGTTTCTATTCTTAGTACACTTTACTATGTTTTTTCTTATTATATTTGCAGAAGTCATTTATATATTGTGAATTTCAATCATGTATCTGTTAGACATTTATAGTCTGTGAATTCTCCAATTTTAAAAAAATTATTCTAATTTGTTATATATGACAGCAGAATGCATTTTAATTCATATTACACATATATAGCACAATTTTTCATATCTCTGGTTGTTCACAAAGTAGAGTCACACCATTTGTGTCTTCATACATGTACTTATAGTCTTCCCAATTTGTTTATGTTATCATATGTTCATATTTTTACATGGTCATATACATGAAACTTCTAAAATATAGCTTCTTGGCTTTATATGCACTTAATGTTTTCTTGTATGAAAGTATTTTTACATTTAGCTTTTTAAGCCAACTAAAATGCTCTTTCACTTAGAGTGTAAGGGATTCATCTAGAATTTTATCTTGTTATTTATTCTTTGTGTTTACCAGATTAATTTTATTATTTATTTAGTTATTTTTGCAACATTGGTGATTGAACACATGGCTGCTTTATCACTGGCTATATCCTCAGTCCTTTTAATTTCTATTTTGAAAGGATCTCACTAAATTGCTGCCACTGGCCTCAAACTTGTGATCCTCCTCAGCCTCCCAAGTCATAGGGAGTGGCATTACAGGCCTGCATCATCTGGTTACGAAATTGATTTTAAACACTATATTCATCATAAAATAAATCCCCACATACCTATGACTACTGCTACAAATCCTTCCTAATTTATTGATTTTTTTGTCAATTCTTGCATACATATGCATTATTTCTAGGATTTTTTCAAGTATGTATTGATATTTGGTAGGTATGGAGGCAACCAATGTTTCCAGGTTTTCAAATAGTTCTTAGAAATTTTACTCCTTTTGTCTTCCAAATGAATGTTAAGAATAAGCTTGTCAGTTTCCATGAAAATAATTCCACTGAACACCTGGCATGGATATCAGCAAATGTACTTCAGAAGAATTGATGCTGTTCAAATAATATCATGACTTCACATCTCATCAAATTGCAAATTTTATTTTGTGTGTGATGCTGCTTATAAAACCCATGGTCTCACACATGCTAGGCAAGAACTCTAAATTGATTATTTTAAATTGACTGGTTTTATCATGTCAAAATTCATCTTCACAAGCTGGTAAAAATGATGACGTAGAATAAATGGACAAACTCCTAGATATATACAACTTCCTATGACTGAATCATGAAGAAATATCACACCCAAAAAGACCAATTACAAGTAGCAAATTTGAATCCTAATAAAAGCTTTTCATCAAATAAAAACCCAGGATTTATATGGCTATATCACCAAGTTCTAAAAGATAAAATTAAAGAAAAACTAATTATATTATTCCAAAAATTGAAGAGGAAGGAATTTTCCCAAACATATTCTACAAGGCTAGCATTAATCTAATACACAAACCACAAGAAGATGAAAACAAATGAAACAAAAACATCAGGCCAACATTATTGATGAAATCATAAAACACTACACAAGATACTAGAACCAAATTCAAAAGTACATTATGAAGATTATTCATCAAGATCAAGTGGTATTCATTCAATTGATGTAAGGATAGTTCAAAATATTCAAATCAATAAATATTATAATACAGTGCATCTACAGACAAAAGGCAAAACCAAACTCCATAATCATCTCAATAGTTGCAGAAAATGCATTTGATAAAACTTGACAGTCCTCATAATAAGAACCTAAGCAATCAGGCATAGAGAAAACATACTCAATATAACAAAAGGCCACTTATAATAAACCAACAGATGATAAAATACAGAATGGGGAAAAACTGAAAGCTTTCTAAAATCTGGGACAACACAAGGATGCCCATTTTAACCCCCTTTATTCAGTATAGTATCTGGAAGTCCCACCCAGAACATTTAGTTAAGAGAAAGAAACAAAGGGAAATGAAATTGAAAACAGAGAAGTCAAATTATCACTGTTTGCACATGACATAATATTACATTCGTTTGATATTACATTCATTTGGAAGAATAAAAGACCCGAATAGCCAAAGTAATCTTGAGCAAGAAGAGTGATACAGGAGGCATCACAATACCTGATCTCAAATTATACTACAGAATTACAGTAACAGAAAACAGACATGAAGACCAGTGAAATAGAATAGAAAACATGGAGATAAACCCACATACTGACAGTCATCTGTAACTAGACAAAGGTGCTAAAAATACATGTTGGAGAAAAGATAGCCTTTCTAACAAATGATGTTAGGAAAATTGGATATTCATATGTAGAAGAAACTAGATCCATATCTCTCACCCTGCACAAAGTCAAATCAAAGACCTCAGAATTAGACCAGAAACTTTGCAATTGCTAGAAGAAAACATGAAATTCGTGGGAAAAGTTTGAACTTTCTAAAAAGTGTATACAATTTTAAATGTTTAATATAATTAAATTTAAATCTAAGCTTAAAAAAAACATAGGGGCAACACTCCAACATACTGTGTAGACACTGACTTCCTTACCAAGACTCCTAATGCTCAAGAAATAAAACCAAGAATCAATAATTGTGATGCTATGAAATTAAAAAGCTTCTGAAAAGAAAAGGAAACAAGAGTGTGAAGAGAGAGCCTACAGAATGGGAAATAAATCTTTGCCAACTACTTCTCTGGCAGAGGATTAACATCCAGAATATATATATATATATATATATATATATATATATATATATATATATATATATATATATATATATAAGAACTCAAAAAGCCTAACACCAAAGAAAAAAAATCCCAAATAACCCAATCAGTTAATGCGCAAAAGAACTAAATAGATGTTTCTCAAAAGAAGAAAGCCAAATGACCAACAAATATATGAAGAATGTCAATATCTCTAGTAATCAGGGAAATGAAAATCAAAACTACACTAAGATTTTATCTCCAGTCAGAATGGCAGTTATCAAAAACACAAACAATAATTAATGTTGGTGAGGATGTGGGGAAAAAGTACACACGTACATTTGTTGGTGGGATTGCAGACTAGTACAACCACTCTGGAAAGCAATACAGTTTCCTCATAAAAACCAGGGATGGAACCACCATTTGACTCATCCATCCCACTCCTCGATATTTATCCAAAAGAATTAAAATCAGTATACTATAGCAGTACAGCCACATCAATGTAACAATGTTTTTAGCAGTATAATTCACAGTAGCCAAACTATGGAATCAGCTCAGATGACTATCAATAGATGAGTGAGTTAAGAAAATATGGTATTTTTATACAATGGAGTTTTACTTAGCCATAAAGAAGAATGAAATTATGGCATTTACTGGTGAATAGATGGAAATGGAGAACATCATGTTGGTGAAATAAGCCAGACCTCAGAAAATCAAGGACCAAATATTTTCTCTCAGATGCAGAAGCTAGAGCAAAATAAGAGAAAAAAGGAGGTGATGTTGGAGGTCATAAAAACACAGGGAAAAACAGTGGAATAGAAGAAGGAGATTTAGAGTGAGGAGGGACAGGAAAGGGGAAGAAATATGGAATGAATTTGACAAAATTATGCTATGTTCATATACAAATTTGCCACAGTAAATTCCACCTTTATGCATATATAGGAAGTACCAACCAAAAAAAAATAGATGAGTGAAAGGAAGACAAGTAGAGGAGGGGGAATAAAAAGAGGGAAGAGGAGAGGGAAAGGGGGTAGGCACTTGGGACTGAAATGGAGTAAATTAAATTCCATGAATGTGCAATTTTGTCAAAGTGAGCCCAACTATTATGTATAACTATAGTGAACTAATAAAAGAAAAATAAGAAAACTCCCCAAATGCCACCAGAATCTTTTAAAGCTAATAAATTCAGTAAAGTTGCAGGATACAAAATCAACATATAAAAATAAGTAGCACTGTTAAATGCCAATAGCAAATGAAAGAGAAATCAAGAAAACAAACCCATTTGCATTAGTTAAAATTTTATATGAAACTCTTATGAAGAAATTTAACCAAAAGGGTGAAAGAGCTCTACTGTGAAAATTAAAAAACATTGATAAAAGATACTGAAGAGGACTCGAAAATGTATAAAGACATCTCATGTTCATGCATTGGAAGAATCAATATTGTTAAAATGCCCATACTACCTAGAGTGATCTTCAAAGTCAGTGCAATCTCTAGCAAAATATGGACGACATTCTTCATGTAACTAGAAAAAAACAATTCTAAATTTTATAAGAAACCACCAAACCCCTAAATAGCCAAAGGCATTTTGAGCAAAAAGAACTAGTGGGTGGCATTGACTGTACTTTAAAATATACTACAGACCCCGAGTAATGAAGATAGCAGGCTCTTGGCATAAAAACAGATACATAGACAAGTGGAATAGAATAGAAAGTCTAGAAGTAAACTCTTACATCTAGAGCCAATTGATTTTTTATTAAGGTACTAAGAAAACAAATGGGAGAAAGATAATATTTTCAATAAGTAGTTGGGAAAATGGATCTCCACATGCAGAAGAATGGAACCAAATCTCTAATTCTCACCATTTACAAAAATCCACTGAAAATAGATTAATGACTTAAATATTAGACCTGACACTATGAAATCACTAGAAGAAGACACAGGGTAAATGCTTCAGAACATTGGAATAGACAAAATTATTATATAAAACCCCTACAGAACAGGATAAAAACAAAAAATAGACAAATGGAATTACATCAATCTAAAAGGCTTTTTCATAGCAAAGGAAATAATTAAAGAGCAAAGACACAACTGTAAAGAAAATATTTACAAAGTGTACATCCTGTCAAGAAATTTACATATACAGAATATATAAGCAGTTCTAAAATTCTATAGCCAAAATGAAAAAAAAAATCCATACAAATAATCTGATTTAAAAATGGCCAATTGATTACAAATAGATAATTCTCAAAAGAAGATCTCCACGTGGCTGATACATGAAAAAAATGTGGAACAGCACTAATTATCAAGGGTATACAAGTGCAAACCATAGTAAGATATCACCTTGGTCCAGTAAGAATGGCTAATATCAAAGAAACTAAACATAGCAAGTACTGGCAAGGATGTGGATAAAAGGGAACACTTGCACACTGTTGGTGGGAATGTAACAACAGTTCAGCCATATGGAAAGCAGTATGGAGGCTCCTCAAATTATTGAAAATAGTATTGCCATGTAATCCAGCAATCCCACTACTGGGTATGCATCCAAAGGAAATAAATCAGTATGTTGAAGACACATCTGCATTCCCACGTTCATTGCAGCATTAAGAAATAGAAACAAACTATGAAGTGATCAATGAATAAAGAAAGTGTGGTACACGTATGTAATGGAAATAATTCAAGAGTTAAAAGGAATGGAATCATGTCACTTTTATGCTTTTTAAAAACTTTAATTTGTTATGTATGACAACAGAATGCATTACAATTCATATTACATATATAGAGCACAATTTTTCATATCTCTGGTTATACACAAAGTAGAGTCACATCCTTTGTGTCTTCATACATGTACTTAGGGTAATAATGACCATTGCATTCCACCATCTTTCCTACCCTTATGACCCCTCCCTTCCCCTCTCTTCCATTTTCCCCTTTGCCATATCTAGAGTTCATTTAATCCTCCCATCTTCCCCTGCAGCATATTATGAATCAGCATCCTTAAATCAGAGAAATCATTCTGCATTTAGTTTTTTGGACTGGCTAATTTTACTTAGCATTATATTCTCTAGCTCCATCCATTTACCTGCAAATGCCATGATTTTATTCTCTTTTAATTCTGAAAATATTCCATTCTGTACGTATACCACATTTTCTGTATCCATTAATCTACTGAAAAGCATCTAGGTTGGTTCCACAGTTTAGCTATTGTGAATTGTGCTGCTATAAACATTGATGTGACTGTGTCCCTGTGGTATGCTGTTTTTAAGTCCTTTGGCTATAGACTGATAAGTGGGATAGCTGGGTCAAATGGTGGTTCCATTCCCAGTTTTCCAAGGAATCTCCATACTGCTTTCCATATTGGCTGCACCAATTTGCAGTCCCACCAGCAGTGTATGAGTGTACCTTTTTCCCTTTTCCTTGCCAATACTCACTGTTGTTTGTATTCTTAATAGCTGCCATTCTGACTGGAGTGAGATGAAATCTTAGAGGAGTTTTGATTTGCATTTCTCTAATTGCTAGAGATGTTGAACATTTTACATATATTTTTGATTAATTGTATATCTTCTTCTGAGAAGTGTCTGTTCAGTTCCTTGGCCCATTTATTGATTGGGTTACACTTTTATGCTTTTTTAAAAAAAAAACTTTGTTTTTTTAGTTGTAGTTGGACCCAGTACCTTTATTTTATTTTTATGTGGCTCTGAGGATTGAACCCAGCGCCCTGCATGTGCTAGGCAAGCGCTCTACTGCTGAGCCACTTTAATGCTTTTATGTCAGTTGAAAAATAAAAACAATCTTTTGAAAAGATACATGATTTATTGAGCTATGTGGTATTCATTTATATCTCATTTATATAATTTATATTTATATAGAAGATAGTTTATTTCTTTCCTATAATTATTGAACCTAATTTTCATTACTATTAGGCAAAGGATGCATTCTTCATGGATTTTTAGTCATATTTTTCTGTTACAGAGGAAAGTATTTTAATTGAAATATTAATCTTCTATCTTGTCACTGATAATTTTGTGTCATTGAGATTTCAGAGTTTGTCTAAGAACTGGTAGTACCTTAACAACCACATGGAAAATAACAAAACATTTCAGAATAATATTGAATGGAAAAAGCATAATGCAAATAACATAGAAAAGTGGTGGTGGGAGGTGGCATCATAATTTGAGATATGGGATAAAGGATGAAGAAAGGCTTGAAGCGAACCTAGAGTTCCAGGTTCTGCATGCTGAGATTTAACTGTCCACAAATATCAAAGTGGAGATGTCCATGGGCAGATGAAAGAACAGCTGGGAGCTCTTGAGGAAGTTCTGGTCTTCAGATAAAGATGTGGGGTCAGCAAACTGTGTAAAAGGAGGAAAGGAATGGGTTTGAATGCCATCACTTAGAGGGTACAACTAAGGAAATGAATGGGCCGAGGCTGCAAACAGCCCATGCTGTGGTGGAGCTAAGAGTTTAAAAAGAATGGCTGCTCCTCCTGTTTCAGAATTGGGAGAATGAAAAGAAACTTTAAGGTAAGAGGAGTCTCCTGTCTACCATAGGCTCAACAACTGATCCTCTGGGTGACATAAAAAGTTGTTGAGCTTCACATTTTTCAGTCTCCAGTGAGAACATCTTCTCTTTTTCCTTCAATTGTTGTGAGAATACAAATAAAAACATAGATATAAGGAATTTTGTATCTAAAACATAGATGTAAGAGAGACATCCCTAAAACTGAGCTTTTTTTACTAGTCTCAATCTTCTTTTGTCCTTTCCTGGGGAAATAAATACAAGAATCCCTGGATTTTAGTTAATTACAAATAAAGACAAAATTGTGCAGTGAAACTATTGCCAAAGGACTAGAAAAATTTATTTAGGTTAAAAGAGGGAAGAGAAAAACAACATAGACATGACAATAAGTAAGAGGTGAGGGAAAGTTGAGAGAAAGAGGTCAAATTTGTGCAGGAACATGAGGTAGGAGACATTAAAATATAGCTGGGAGATTGAGATATTTGGATGTTACTGAATATTAACATAAGATTATGTAGCACTATTTAAAAGTTACACTATGGTCAATGTGGAATTTGGATAAAATGATAAAACCAACATCACACATGTAATTTTGTATTTATAAAAAATATTAGAAGTATTTGCAGGGATCACAAACCAGAGATATCACCTGCAGATGTTGTCCCTGATGACCCATAAATTAATCTTATTCAGTCATTAAATGCAAAGTCCCCAACCTGGACTGCACATAAGAATCACCAGGGCAGTGTCTGTAAAATTTAATATGCTTGCCAATGAACTGGTGTTCTGTTAAACACTAATTGTAATATAGTGTCTCAGGTGCTACACTTTATTTATTTATTATATTTTAAAATATTTTGTTGGTGTAATATAATTATATGTAATAATTACATTTAACATGATATATTTGTACATGCACAATGCATAAATTTTTAGTCTGTTTCATTCCCTTATACTCATTTGTATCCTCCTGTGCAATTCCCTTCTTCTCTTCTACTGGTCTCTCTTCTTTTTTAAGGGATCCCTTTCTTTTATTTTTTTCTAACTTCCATATGTGAAAAACTTCCACATATGACCCATAGGGATACTGTTAAAACACAAATTCTGCATGGTATTAAGATTTAAAGAAGGGGATAAAAGGGCATATTACTGGTTTAAAACATATTACATAATACATATTACTGGTTTAAAACACCAGACAAATTTATCATAATATCTGAGAGGGGGCCTGTGCAAGGTTTGTTAAAAGTTTACTGGTGAGTTTAAAATAAAGAAGCTTGGGCTGGGGATGTGGCTCAAGCGGTAACGCGCTCGCCTGGCATGCGTGCGGCCCGGGTTCGATCCTCAGCACCACATAAAAATAAAATAAAGATGTTGTGTCCACTGAAAACTGAAAAATAAATATTAAAAAGAAGGCTTAAGAACCATCACACTGAACCCTACTTCACAGAGTTGTTATGGTGTTGAATTTTCTACAATATTAGGAGAATTCATTGCAACAAATAACAATGATGAACACTATTATTAATTAAAATTTATAAATGGTGATCATTAGCTGTAAAGGTCATAGTCATGATATGTTTTCTGATATGTACATTTAAGTAACAAAATAATTTATTTTTCTAAGACAAAATCCTTCCTGGTGAGTGAGGCAAATAATGGGAAATGCACACCTTAAGCAAGTGGATGTTCTGGACAAAAATAAATGACAAGAACAAAAAGACGTTTTTTAATCCTGTGTTCTACTTAACATTCACTCATTTATTTATTCATCCAACATTCTTTGGGAGCTTATTTTGTGCCAGATAAGGAGATGCAAATGTGACTAATCTTTGGTGGCCATCTCTGATGAGCTATAAATCACCATTTCAAAACCATATTTCACCTTGGTATTTATCCTGATGAATTAAAGTCAGCATACTATAGTAATACATGCATGCTTCTATAAACATGGATGTTTGCAATAACCAAGTTATGAAAACAGCCTAGATGCCCATCAATGGATGAATGAATAAAGAACATGTTCTGTTGCAAATATATATATATATGTCTCATGTTCTATTGCATATATATATATATATATATATATATATATATATATATATATATATATAATAGTTTTATTTAGCCATAAAGAAGAATGAAATTATGTAGTTTGCAGAAAAATTAATGGAACTTGAATGCATTATCTTAAACAAAATAAGCCAAACTCACAAAGTCAAAGGTCATATGTTTTCTCTCATATATTGAAGTTACAGAGAAAAGGGGAAAAACAAATTGGGAAGAAGGAATCTCATGAAAACAGAAAGGAGATCAGTAGAGTAGAAGAAAGGGACTGGGGGCAGGAAAGGGAGAGGGAAAGGGGAAATTCTAGCGACAATATTGACCAAATTATGCTCTTATATCATGTTCAAGTATGAATATTTAACAAAGAATCTCACTATTGTGTATACTTATAATTCATCAACAAAAATATGAAAAAATCATATTTGAAACTTCAGGTAATTTAGTGATTTATTGAATTTCTATAATGGCCCATTAAAATAATTATTGTACATTAGCTTATATAGTTATACACATGTATGTTAAGACTCATATCAATTTTTAAAATCTTTAGTTGGAGGTTGAATTTGGAATTGCAGAATCTGAGGCCATGTCTAATCTTGAGTCAATGTAAAATTGCCTATATCTAATATAAAATTGGGTTAGCTGTAATTTTCTATTCTCAAATGAAACTTCTAAAGGCTTCACATAAAAAATAAATGGTGATCTTTAATCAAAATACTTCTATAGTGTGACAAAATCTTGGGAGGAAGACAGGTGGAAATGAAGAAAATTATCAAACCTAAGAATTATCTTACAGAACATCCTGCAACCAAGCAAATCAAGACCCTCAGGTTGGAAAGACAGTAAGGCACCAGCTCATTCTCTCTCTGCAAACTTACCCAGAGTGAGGGTGACTCCGGGGCCCTGACCCAAGATCCTACTATCCTTCATTCATTATAAGCATAGGGAGTAACAGCCTCTGTGGTCATCACCTAATTGCACTGTCCCTTCTAATGTCTCCCCTTTTAGCTATCCCCAGGCCTGAGAGGCTGTGAATCCCAGAGGAGTCCAGATTGTGGAGTAACCCACTAAACACAAAGTAATTATCTGGACCTAACTGGAACAAATTTAATCAGAGCCCTGTATGATGATTGATTATTGCCACTGATCACAGATGACTATACTTTGGTGGGATGGAGAGCTCAGGGACAGATTCTCCCTGTTTAGAAATGGGCAGGAGTTCTGTGCTGGTAGACCCTATTTTAAGATGAGAAAAAATGTTTGAAAAATTCATAAAAGTAATCAAGGACCTGACTGTTAATGATCTCAAATGTCTTATGCATATGAAGTTTACAGAGCTTTCAAGCAGAGCACCACCATGGAAATCATGATCTTTGGAAAAATACCAAAATGGCACAACTCTACCTAAACAGGACCTAGGAGAGGTAAATACTGCTAACAAAGATCAGAATTCTATTATCCAACCATATTTATATGCCTATTTAAGGAAAGGACAGGGATAAGAGAGAAAAATGAGCCAGATTCTCACCCCATTCAGTTTCTTCTACATTGTGGTCTCTACAGGAGAAGATTGATAGCACCATCATCCTAACCATTCTCCATATATATCCAATGAACTCCTAGTGCCATGTTCCATGTCCCTGCAGTTGCTCACAGGGCCATAGCTGATATTTATCATTCCTTCCTCTACCTGTTCCTTTCACTAGGCAATCATAATTGGGCAAGTTGCTGTACCTAGTGATATAAGGTAAACTTTCATTTCTAGAGAATCTGTGTCCTCATTAGTCTTGCCTTTATTGGGTTGTTATGGTTTATACTCCCATTTATTTCTGGACATGGAAACGTGGTACTCAAGGAATTTCCCGGGATTTCAGACACAGACCTCCTTTTCTAGGTATATAGAGCAGTGTTCTCTTGATTTCAGTGTCAATCACCCAAGATAGAATGACACCCCTTCTCTTTCTACATTGATTTACATTAAGAATCAAAAGAAATGGTGGTGTGGGAGATTCAACTAAAACAATCAATAACAATTACATCCTCTGGCAGAAGAACACATGCTTTGAAAATGACATACTTTGATTAACCATTTTAGGTTTTGTCAATCTCATCTCTTATTTCAGCCACATCTTCAGGAACCAGCTCTGCAATGACTTCGTCGAGATTTGGTAGATGCAACTCATCATCACCTCACTTCAATCCTTCTCCACCTGCTCCTTGATTCTTGTTTTGGGACTTCTCTGACTTCAGAGAAAGATGTCACAGGGACTGTCCTCACTCTTACACAAATATGAAGGTCTGGATCCTCTCTGAGGGCATTGAGGGATTATTTTTGCATATGGAAATGTGATTTTTCCAGTACCATTTGTTGGAAAGACCATGTTTCACAGAATTTCCTTTGCAGTTATGTTGAAAAGCAAGCATATAATATATGAGTAGATATTTTTGTACTCTTTGTTATTCTGTACTCTCAATATTGGGAGTACAGAATAACATATAATAAAATATACATCAATATTGATGTATATTTCAATCTTTTCTCTAATATCATACTTTCCCTCACTTAATAGTAAGACTGGAATCCAGAGAGCATAAATTTCCTTACTTTGTTCTTCCTTCAAAATTGTCTTTGATTTTTAGTTTCTTTTATAATGAGATTATCAATTTGTACACAAATATTCCTGTTGGAATTATCATTGAATTTTGTTGAATCTCAGTTTTTTATTATTGCATTTTAATTTTATAGAGTAATATGTTTCATTGTGGCATATTTGTACATGCATATAATACACATTGATCATTTTCAAAGCCCCCTCACCAGTACCCTCAGTGCCTTCCCTTCCCCTGTTCCTTTTCTCTTTTCTAACATTCTCCCTTCTACCTTCATAACATCTTTTTCTCCCTTCTATATTCTACTGATAAGACAAAAACAAGTGATATTTGTCTTTTTGAAGCTGGCTTATTTTGGTTAACAGTTTGATCTCCAGTTCCATTCATTTTCCTGAAAATGACATGATTTCAACCTTCCTTTTGGCTGAATAATACTTCATTGTATATATACACCATATTTTCTTTATTGGTTCATCAGACTAGGCTGATTCCATAATTTAGTTATTGTGATTTGTTCCATGATAAACATCGGTATCAAGTATCTCTATAGTGTGCTGATTTTGATTCCTTTAGGTATATACTGAGGAGTGGTATAAGTGGATCATATGGTAGATTTATTTTTAGTTTTTTAAGGAACTTCCATAGTGGCTACACTAACTTACATTCTTACCAATGGTGTATCTAAGTTCCCTTTTCCCTGCATTTTTGCCAACACTTATTAATATTTGTATTTTTATTGATTATTTTTAGTTATACATGACAGTAGAGTCCATTTTGATAAAATTATACATTCATGGAGTATATCTTATTCTGATTAGGGCCCCAGTCTTGTAGATGTCCATGATGCTGGGATTTACTGTGGTATATTCATATACATACACAGGAAAGTTATGTCCGATTCTTTCCACTGTCTTTCTGATTCCTGTCCCTCCTTCCTTCCCTTTATTCCCCTTTGTCTAATCCTCTGAACTTCCATTCTCCACCCCCATCCCATTTACTGTGGATTATCTTCTACATATCAAAGAAAACATTTGTCCCTTGCTTTTTGGGGGTTGGCTTATTTCACTTTGCAAGATAGTCTTCAGATCCATTTATTAACTGGCAAATGTCATAAAGTCATTTTTTATGGCTGATTAATGTTCCATTGTGTATATAAACCAAATTTCTTTATCCATTCATCTGTTGGTTGGCGTCAAGTTTGTCTCTATAGCTTAGCTATCATGAATTGTTCAGCCACTATCTGACCAGATGAGATGGAATCTCAACATGTTTTTTTAATGGCTTTTATTAGTACATTATAATTATACATGATAATTGTATTAATTATGACATTTGTACATGCACATAACTTGTCATAAGTAGTTTTTGAGGAGTATGCATCTTAAGAATAGAATTTTATAGTCTAGAAAAATAGTATATCTACTCATTTCTTAAGTCTTAGATTTCTTTAGTCACTGTTTTGTGGCTTTGAAAAGATAAAGCTCATATACACACTGTAGTACCTGCCTGTGTTTTTGCTTTCTGTGGTTTCTTTCAACTCAACTCAACTGCATTCCAAAATATTAAGTGGGGAATATCCCCGAAATAAATAACCAATAATTTTAAACTTAACACCATTCTGAGCAGCATGATGAAAAATTGTACTTTTCTCCATCATTCTAGGGATCTGGATAATCCCTGTGTTCATCATGTCCATGCTACACACTTGTTAATGACTTTTTGGCCATCTCAGGTAACACACTGAGTGTTGTACCTGCAGAAAAAAATCACTTGAAAAAAATCCAATGCCCTTTTATGAAAAAATTCTAAATTAGTTTGATATAGACCAGGACTTCTTAAACTTCATAAAGAATGGCTACAATATATACTTAATGTTGAGAAACTTGAAGCATTCTTACCAAAATCATGAACAAGATAAGAGTGTTATTTATTACCACCACTTTTCAGCGTATACTGGAAGTTCTAGCTAAATTCATTGAGAGAAGAAAAATAAACAGTCTTCATATTGGGAAGAAAGAAATAAAACACTATCCTCTAAGTGGTAAATACAAAAAGTCCATAAAAATCTCCAGTAACTAACAAATGATTATTGCCAGATTGTATGATGCACTGTTAACATTTAAAAGTCAATTTATTTACTATGTAGCAACAATGAACATGTGGAATTTGATATTAATAACACAATACCATTTACTTTTGCATTTCCCCAATATATAAATGTTTGGTATACATCTTTAAAAATACATCAAAAATATACATGAATAAAAGTCCCAACTACTGCTGAAAGATGTAAAGGAAAACTAAATTTATGGAGAAATGTTCTACATTCATGATTAGAAAACTCAGTATTATCATTATGTCTGTTCTTTCAGCTTGATTTGTAGATTTGATGCAATCTTAGTCAAAATACCAGCATGTTATTTCATATATATATATAAACAAACTGAATATAAAGTTTATACAGAAAAAGAGACACAGAATGGTGAACACAGTATTGCATGAGAACCACACTAGAGGAATGACAGCATCCAATTTCAAGATTTATTAAAACCTGCAGTATATAGTAATAAATGTCCACATTAGAACTTGAGAGTCACAAAGAAAGTATCTAAAGGTATACTTAAAACATCAGAAAAATAATAAAGTAAGTGAAAATGTAGTAGAAAGAAGGAAGTGCTTAGATCGGATCAGAAAAAAAAAATGAAATAGAGATCATAGAAGACATTGAAAAAAGTTAAGAGTTCATTTTTGAAAAAATAATAAATACAGCTGGAAAACTTAACTAAACCAAAATAGGGAGATGACACAAATAAAACCAGAAATGAAAGAAGACACACTACAACTGATGCTACAGAAATAAAAGGATCATAACACATTGCAGTAACTACTATATATTAACAAATTAGAAAAACTAGAAGAAATAGATAATTTCTTTGAAATACATAACCTACAAAGACTGACAAGAAGAAATAGATATTCTTAATAGATTAATAAAAACTAAGAAGATGGAACCATATTGCCTTTATTACTGAATTCTATCAAACATTTAAAGAAGAAATAGCACAAATCCTTCTTAAACTTTTCCAATCAAAGTGTAATGAAGATTTCTAAAGTAATTTTATTAGGCAAAAATTACTTGACACCAAAGCCAGAAAAGACATTAAAAGGAGATGAAATTACAGATTAATATCTCTGATGAACATTAATGCAAAAATTATTTTTTAAAAAACCCACTGGAAAACTGAATTTTATAGTACATTAAAAGGATCATTCACCATGTCCAAGTGGGATTTATACCTGAAGTACAAGAATGATTCAATATTCACAAATCAATAAATATAATAAATCATATTTATAAAACTAAGGGAACCCATATTATCAGCTCAATAGATGTAGAAAAAAGTGACAAAATTCAATATTTTATGATAAAAAAATCTCTCAACAAACTAGCCATAGATTGAAGTAACTTAACAACACACTGCACACACACACACACACACACCACATATAACAAGCATGCAGATAGCATCATACAGTGAAAACCTAAAACTCTAAATTATTTCCCCTTAAGATCAGAAACATGGCCAGAACTCCCATTCCTACCTCTACTATTTACCAAAGCATTGGGAATGCTAGCTGGAGCAATTACACAAGAGAAAGGAATAAAAGTCATCCAATTCAGAAAGAACGAGTGCAATAGCCACTGTTTTATGGTGAAGTAATCTTTTAGGAAAACCAAGGACTCCAACAAATAGCTGTTAGGACTGAAAACTAATTCATTAAACTTGCATGGTACAAAATCGACAAAACTCAGCCAAGTTTCTATACACTAAGAACAAAGTATCCCCCCCCCAAAAAAAAAAAAAAAAAACAAAGCAATAAAATAACCCCATTTACTGTAGCAACAAAAATATTTAAAAATAAGTTTGACCAAAAATAAAGTATATTATAAAGTATAAAACACTAATGACTGAAATTAAATATGACACAAGTAAAGGGAAAGATATGTCATTATCATGGATTGGAGGAATAATATTGTTAAATAATATTGTTAAATATTGTTAAAATGTCCATGCTACCCAAATTGCTCTGTACATACAAAACAACCATTATCAATACTCCAATATCATTTTCCATAGGAATAGAAAAAAAATCTTCACATTCATATGGAATCACAAAAGTCTCCAAATAACCAAGGCAATCTTGAACCACCTCCCATAGACAAATAAAATTTTAGAGGTATTGAACTCCTAGGTTTCAACATATATTACAAAGCCAGGTAATCAAACCTGGCATAAAAAAATAGCATTAAATAAAAAAGAATACAGAGTCTATAAATGAACACACTTATTCATGATCAATTGATTTTCATGGAAGTTTACAAGGACACACAATGTGAAAATTACAGTATCTTCAATAAATGGTGTTGGGACATTTGGACATTCACATGCAAAAGAGTGAAATTGACCTTATTTCACACCATGTACAAAATTCAACTTAAATTAGATTAAAGACTTAAATGTTCCAATTGAAACTGTAAAAGTACTAGAAGAAAATACTGTGTCAATCAATGCTCCATGATTAATGTGGGCAATGACTTCTTGGATATGAGTCTAAAAGCATAGGAAACAAAACAACCAACCTTCCCCCAAACAACAAAAAACAAAACCCCAAAACTAAACAAGTAGGATTGCATCAAACTTAAAACTATCTACAGAGCCACAGAAATGAATAACAAAGTGAAGAGATGACATACCAAATGGGAGAAAATATAAAACACACACACAATAAAGGGTTAATATTAAAAATTCATAACGAGTTCAAATATTTCAATAAGAAAAAGACAAGTAAACCTGATTTAAAACTGGGCAAAGGACTTCAATAGACATTTCTTAAAAGAGATGTAGACCTGGACAACAGGCATATGAAAAAAATGTTAAACATCACTAATTAGAAGGTAAAACCTGACAATGCACCGTAAGACCACAATGAAATTTTGCCTCATATTTGTTAGGATAGTTATCACCATACTTATGAAAGGTAAGTGTCGTTGAGTTCGTGAAGAAAAGGGAACATTTGCACACTATTGGTGGGAATGTATATTAGTACAGATATTATAGAAACAAATGTGGAGGCTCCTCAAAAATATAAAAGGGGAACTACCATGTTATCCATTAATACCACCTTTGTGTATATACCCAAAGGATAGGAAATCAGTATGCTAAAGGGATATCAACACTCTTCCATTCATGGCAGCATTACACATAATAGTGAGGATATGGAAGCAAACTAAGCTCCCAACAATGGATGAATGGATAAAGAAAATGTGGAGATACTCTTTATCCTTTATAAAAAAGAAATTAAAACACTAGCAACAACATAGATAAACCAGGAGGACATTAGGCTAAGCGACATAAACTAGATACAGAAGATACAGAAAGACAAATACAGTATATTGCATAACCTCACTTATATATGGATCCCAAAATGTTAAATTTATAGAAGGAGAGAGTAATATAGTTAAGTGCAGTTCAATGACAACAGTATTAACATCACTTTGGTGTCATTTAAAATGTAGAAATGGAGCTACAGAATCAGCTTAGTTTTTAACAGAATCCCTAGGTGACTTGCATATATATTAAATTTTAGAGACACTGCCCTAGATGATTCTTATCAGGTTGAGAACTATGGATTTAACAGCTGTAGGATTGGGCATCAGTGACAGCATCAACAGATGATGTCTGTGGTTTGTGATCCCTGAGCATACTCCTGACATCTGAGATCATTCCACTCACTCATCAGGGAATTCAAAATTCTGAAAGACCAGATGCATGATCTACATGTTTCTTCCCACTGTAATGCTAACATCTAATACTCCAGGAATACATACTGTTAATGAGGCAGTGTTAAACACCATCAGCGGGTTGAAATTTATCAGCAAAATGAGCTTCTCACATCTGTTGAAGTTCCTCCTCTGTTTTTTTTGGCCAGCTTTGTGACATACTGGTGTTTATTAATCAGGGCCAAGTAGAAGAAAAAAATTAATATGTGCATGTCCATGTTAATTTGCAAATTTATTTTAAGAACACAGTCCCTATGATATTGAATATTTCTATGTTTCACAGTGAAAGAAGACTGTAGACCAGGGAAGAGTGGATGTTACACTTTTAAATCCAGAGCATTCTGGAGGCAGAATTCTTCCTTAGGGGAGGAAAGTCTTTTGGGGGCAGAATCCTTGCTCAGGAGAATAAAGTCTTTTTTCCCTCTAAGTTTTTAAACTGATGATACAAGGCTCATCACATATACAGTAATCTGTTTTTGTTAAAGTCTACTGACTTAAATGTTAATCACATTATAAAATATCTTCATGGCTACATAAAAGTCATATGTAATGAAAACTTGGCCTCAGAACCTACCAAAGTTGACACATAAAATTAGCCATCACACATGGCTAATTCCTCTGAGGAGGAACTCAAGGAAGAGCTTTAAAAATTATGTTTCTTTCCTCTTTTACATTAATTTATATAATGATCTCATATTTATTTTAATTATATCAATTTGATGGCATCCTGTGTATTAAAGCATAAGAATGTTTCATTCACATCCATATTGCTGAAATGGGCAGGGGATTTGATATACCCTAATATTTTCCATGAATACAAAGTTACATCTGAGAAGTTGTAACAGTAACAAGGTGTAGTGCTAGGTGGTGAAGTCTATAGAGTTTGTATTATGGGAGGATGAAATAGGGATTATTCTACTTAAGTTGACTTCCTTAAAGTTGAAGGGACATGTCTCCTCCTGAAGGACAGCCAACAAATATTGATGAAGCATTGGCGATATCAGGCACCATGCCAGGGGCTGCCCTACTGCAGGTGTGAGGCAGACATGGACTTTTCTGTGTGCAGTTCACAACCTGGTGGGAAGTCAGCTATCAGCCTGTGATCCAGACACAAGTGGTATGACATGAGAAGAGGATATTGTGGAAAGTGCTGCAGGACTCCCCTAGCATGTGGACACAAGGGAATTATAGCTTAGCAAGTGTCATGTAATATGCCTGAAAGTAAGTGTGGATAAGCCAGATGAAGAGAGAGCAGAGGGACAAAGTGATAGGCAGGAGGAACAGTGAGTTCAAAATGCTATTAAGTTCAGTCTTGCTGCAGAGTGGACTGCAAGTGTCACTTTGGGGACAGGTGAGACATTGGATTTAGATGCAGCTCAGGTAATAAAGCAAATTTGTGCCTTCAAAGGGAACATTATCTTAAGAGAAATGCCAATCCTCTGAAGCACTAATCAAGAGAGAGTTGATCAGATTTCTACTTAGAATGCTCCTGTATAATTGAAGTATATTGAAGGGGAAGGGTACTGAGGCATAGAAACAGGGACATGACTTGAGAGACTGCTTAAATAGTCCAGGTGAGATAAGATGACATCGGGAATAGGAATGTGGCCTTGTGATCAGAAGTGGAATATTTGTGATGTGGTATGTTGGAGTTGGTGGTAAAAGAAAAGAATCAACGAAACAGCTCACAGACTTCAGATCTGATGCTGCATTCCTTTTCTGAAATATGAGAGAGTAGATGAATAGGAGGGTGGTACAGAGGCAATGCAATCTGATGAAAGTCATAAGGGACATCTTCTACTTAAGGTGCCTATGATACACTGAAGGGAAGATAATTGTTACGACACACAACAAAATTAGTTAGGGTCACTCCAAGTGAATTTTGGCAGACTAAATAAAGACACAGACACAGAAAATACCTTTCTTTGAGTTGAGTGTCTGCTCCTCAGCCACAGCTCCCACAAAGCAAGAAAGAGAGGGAGCACATCTCGAACCTGGGTTTTATTGGGGAGAAGCCATTCAAATGAGGCAAGGGGTAGGGTTAACAAAAACAAGTGAGTGTAAACCAACCCCATCGGGTGGTACCCACTCTTGGAGCTGCACCTCTTCATTGAGCAGAGGTAAAGTACAAATTGTATTGCAGGGTGCAATATCTATTCAGTATCTCTTTACTCAGGAGTTAAAGGTCTGTACATAGCTCCTGTCCAGAGTGGCTCCAGACAGATAATGTTATGGGGCATAGAGATTTATAGGTTACTTACTGATTTTATTTTATGTTTTAATTTATTTTTGGAGTGCTGGGGATCAAACCTAGAATATTGAGCATACTAGAGAAGCACGCTCTCACTGTGCTATATCCCTAGCCCCTACATCTGAATTTTAAAAGTGATCTAAGATATTGGAGTAGATTAGTTTTCTTGGGTGCAATGTTTATTGCATTGAGTGCACTCATTAAAAAATAGTATAGCATTTAAAAAATCCTTGAGGCCGCTGCTAGCCTGGGATCTCATGGAGGTCTTCTTTCTGGGCTGCCACAGAAGACACTGCCATGCTCGGAGAACTCTTCTCTGGGCAAGGCTTCCATTACCTCGGAGGTGAATTTCTTCGCTACTTCCGTGGCCCCTGCTGCTGAACCAGAAATCTCCTGTCAATCAACTGCAGCCTGCACTGCTACCGCCATTGCTGCCTCTCATTCACTGCTGCCAGTGTGAGATCACCTGGAGGCCTTCTTTCTGTGTGCTATTGACACAGAAGAAACCAATGCCCTGGATGCAACTGAAGCCAGCACTGCTGGTGATCCCTGGAGATCGCCTAGAGACAATGTCCCCATAGCTGAAGTTGTAGCAGCCACCACTAATGCTGACCCACTGCCACTACCGCTGCTACCATAGCCTGGAGGACGGCTTCAGGGGAGACTCCAGGTTTGATTGCATGTGGTTGCACCCATTTTGAGACACCAGCCTGGGCTGGGGACCTTGGTGCCAGCAGGTTTACTACCACAAGAGCCACTGTCTGGGGACTCCAGCTGGGACCTTCAGGCTCAATGTGGGGGTGCCTGTGGGTTTGGAAGAGCCTGGGGTCTTCCTGCTGAGAGTGCTGGTGACCATTGTCTTGCTGGTGCATCTTGGGGTTGCTCCTTTGCATGAGTATATCCCTGGTGGTCTCTCTGCAAGTATGAGCAGGATTGAGATCTTGGGAATGCAGCCTGGATGGTCCTGAGGTATCTGAAGCCCCCAACAGTGTGATAGAGACTGGGTTTGTGATGGCTGATCTGGGTTTGGTGATCCCAAGAGATATCAGAGACAGGGCTGAGAAACTGCTGAACACTGTCAGAGATAGTTCGACTTTCCAGCAAGATTTATTTTATTTTTTTATAGTAGAAGAAATCAAGATGAAATAAAAAATTCTTAGAGGTAAATGAGAACACTGAAACAACATATCAAAATCTCTGAGACACTATGAAGGCAGTACTAAGAGGAAAGTTTATTGCATTGAGTGCATTCATTAAAAAAAATAAAAAGTCAATAAATAACCTAACACTACATCTCAAAGCCCTAGAAAAAGAACACCACCAAAAGCAGTAGAAGACAGGAAGTAATTAATATCAGAGCTTAAATTAAAACAAAAGAAACAATTGAAAAAAATTGACAAGACACAAAGTTTTTTTTTGAAAAAAAATAAATAAAATAGATAATCTCCTGGCCATGCTAATGAAGAGAAAACTCAAATTACTAAAATATAAGGTGAAGAAGGAAATATCACAATGGACACATCTGAAATACAGAAGATAACTAGAAACTATTTTGAAAATTTATACTCTAATAAAGTAGAAAATATCGAAGACATCACCAAATTTTTAGAGACCCAAACTGAATGAGGAGGTCATACATGATTTAAACAGATCAATTTTAAGTAATGAAATAGAAAACATCATCAAAAGCCTACCAACCAAGAAAAGCCCAGGACCAGATGGATTCTCAGACAAGTTCTATAAGACTTTCAAAGAATTAACACCAATACTCCTCAAAGTATTCCATGAAATAGAAAAGGGGGGAACCCTTCCAAACTCATTCTATGGGGCTAATATCACCCTGATACCAAAACCAGACAAAGACACATCAAGGAAAGAAAACTTCAGACTAATATCCCTGATAAACATAGATGCAAAAATTCTCAATAAAACTCTGGCAAATCATACAAAAACATATTAAAAAGATAGTGCACCTCTATCAAGTGGGGTTCATCCCAGGGATGCTGGGTTGGTTCAACATACAGAAATCAATAAATATAATTCATCATATTAATAGACTTAAAAACAAGAATTATATGATCATTTCAATAGATGCAGAAAAAGCATTTGACAAAATACAGCACACCTTTATGTTTAAAACATTAGAAAAACTAGAAATAGTAAGAACATACCTCAACATTGTAAAAGCTATATATGGTAAACCCGAGGCCAGCATCATTCTAAATGGAGAAAAATTGAAAGCATTCCTGCTAAAAACAAGAATGAGACAAGGATGTCCTCTTTTACCACTTCTATTCGAAATCATCCTTAAAACTTTAGCCAGAGCAATTAGACAAAAGAAAAAAATTAAAGGGATACAAATAGGTAAGGAAGAACTCAAACTATCACTATTTGCTGATGACATGATTCTATATCTAGAAGATCCAAAAAATTCCACCAGAAAACTTCTAGAACTAATAATTAATTAGCAAAGTAGCAGGATATAAAATGAACAACCATAAATCACATGCATTCCTATACATCCATGATGAATCCACTGAAAGAGAAATTAGAAAAACTACTCCATTCACAATAGCCTCAAACAAACAACCCCCACCCCCACCCCCCAAAAAAAAAACCCCGGGAATCAATCTAACAAAAGAGGTGAAACCTCTACAATGAAAACTACAGACCACTAAAGAAAGAAATTGAAGGAAACCTCAGAAGAGGGAAGGATCTCCCATGCTCCTGGATAGGCAGAATTAATATTGTCAAAATGGCCATACTACCAAAAGCATTATTCAGATTGAATGCAATTACTATTACAACCCCAATGATATTATTCATAGAAGTAGAAAAAGCAATCACAAAATTTATTTGGAAAATTAAGAGACCAGAATAGCTAAAGCAACCCTTAGCAAGACAAGTGAAGCAGGAGGCATCACAATACCAGACCTTAAACTATACTACAGAGCTATAGTAATAAAAACAGCATGATATTGGCACCAAAACAGACTTGTAGACCAATGGCACAGAGTAGAGGACATAGGGACAAACCCACATAAACATGGTTATGTGGGGATGAGGGAATAGGAAAGATAGTAGAATGAAACAGACGTTATTCCTGTATGTATATTTGTGACTGCATGACCAATATGATTTTGCAACATGTATACTCAGAAAAATGAGAAATTATATCCCATCTATGTATGATATATCAAAGTGTGTAAATACATTCTACTGTCATGTATAACTAATTACAACAGATAAAAAATAAAAAAATCCCCAAGGAACATCAACATATAAGATACAGATGGAATAGGAGCCAATTATGTTTCCCTAGGATTATCAGCCAGGCAGGTATGAAAAATAACAATGCATTTTGTCTCAGAAGCAAATAGACAACAGTGTTTAGGAAAGCATTAAATATTCAAACATGTTACAGAGAAGTTAAGGAAAAAGACATCAATGATTATGCAGAAAATAGACATTTGGGCATTAAAGATTTAGATTATTATAAAGAAAATGAAATTAATTATTATATGATGAGTATCAGACAATGTATGACAATAGAACAATGTTTATTTATTTGGATTGTTAAGGGATTCTATTATTTTCTGTAAAATATACTAGAGACAGAACATGAGAGGAAGGAACCAAACTATCATCTCAGAGTTCCTCCTCCTGGGCCTGCCCATCCAGCCAGGGCACCAGAACCTGTTCTATGCCCTATTCCTTTCCATGTATCTTACCATCATCCTGGGAAACCTCATCATCATCATTCCCATTTGCTGGATTCCCATCTCCACACACCCATGTATTTGTTTCTCAGCAACTTGTCTTTCTCTGATCTCTGCTTTTCCTATGTGACCATTCCTAAACTATTGCAGAACACGCAGATTCAAGTTCCATCCATTCCCTTTGCAGCCTGCCTGATTCAAATGTACTTTTTCCTGATTTTTGGAAACCTCCAGAGCTATCTCCTTGTTACCATGGCCTATGACCCCTATGCAGCCATCTCCTTCTTGTACTACACAGCTGTCGTGAGCCCTGAGCTGGCTCTCCCTGGTGGTTCTGTCCCAGGTGCTGACCATGCCCCATTCCATGTTGCACACTCTGCTCATGGCAACTGTCTTTCTATTCAGACAACCTGATCTTACACTTTTTCTGTGACATATCTGCTCTGCTGAAGCTTGCCTGCTCTGGCAAGCATGTAGATGAGTTAATGATATTTATCATGGGAGGACTTGTAATTGTCATCCCATTCCTACTGATCATTGTATCCTATGCATGAATTTTGTCCTCCATATTCAAGGTTTTTTCCTCTCGTGGGATCCACAAGGCCTTTTCCACCCGTGTTCTGTGTTCTCACTGTTCAATGGGGCCATTGTTGGTCTCTACTTATGTCCATCAGCTAGCAATTCTAGTGTGAAAGATTTTATTATGGCTCTGAGGTACATGGTGGTGACTCCCATGCTGAACCCCTTTATCTACAGCCTGAGGAACAGACACATGAAGGGAGCCCTGAGAAGAGTCTTTTGTTAGAAGATAGTTCTATTCTCTGCATCATGGTAACACTTGAAATTTGTACACAGTGTTGTCCAGTATAAGTACTGAGCTTGATATTTGAATATTACTGTAGACCTTTCTTTCCATGTTTCTGTTCAAGTGGAATAATTTTCCATTAAATAAAAACTGAAATGGTGATGTGTAGTTGTTGTAAAAGATGTTATCAGTGACCTACTGGGAAGGTTTCTTGTTTGTCAATTCTAGCTGACCTCGGAAGGCATAATTTAAATCATTTAATTCAAATTTCTGTCTGAAGTTATTAAAACACTAATTTATCATGTGTTGCTTTTTGAAAACCATAACTCAGCTTTAAATGATTGTCTGTTTGCCTAGGTCAATGCTAAGATTCAAACAACTCAGGTCAACAGTCGCTCTTGTAGATTGAACTTTTCATTCCTAAATAGAAATCTCTTTCTGAGCAAGTGTTCACATCATTCTGTTAATCTTTTTTTACTTCTCTTTTTTCCTCATGTATGCATGTTCCTTCCTTTTTACTTGATATGTATTCAAATACACATTATGTTTGCTTTCTTATAGCAATTTAGTTTGTATTTGCTGGAAAGAAAGTCCTCTTGGGGCCCTAAGTGCTGTTGCCTCAAGAATGGTCAAGGAGTCCAGAGTCTGCTTTTCAACCTCACTCTTTAAGGATCACCTTTCTCTCCTTGGTTTTTGAAGTTATCAGTAAACTTTACATTCATGATCTTATTTAATTCCTGTGATAGTTCCATGAAGGAGAGGGAATCTTATTATGTGTCAAAGATTGAAGAATGTGGAATTTGAACACGCCAATGCTCCACTATGCGTCAGTACTGAACCTGTTTAAGACTGCAGACTATTATATTGTGGAGGTATCATTGTCTAGGTTTCCATTCTTGGTCATTAGTTTCTTTGACCCCTGCAAGTGATGGCAACCAAATCTGTTATTTCAACTACTTTTATTTTTTATTTATTTTGTTTAAAGAGAGAGAGAGGGAGAGAGAGAGAGACGGGGGGGGGGAGAGACAGAGAGAGAGAGAGAGAGAGAGAGAGAGAGAGACAGAGAGAGAGAGAGAATTTTTTAATATTTATTTTTTTTTTTAGTTTTCGGCGGACACAACATCTTTGTTTGTATGTGGTGCTGAGGATCAAACCCGGGCCGCACGCATGCCAGGCAAGCGCGCTATGGCTTGAGCCACATCCCCGCCCTCAACTTCTTTTAAATGGCACTGACCTCCACATCTCTGCAGCCTATGTCATAGTTGTTATCCTCATTTTTCAATGGACATCTTCACTTGATGCTTTCTGACCACACAAAGTTGAACTCTTTATTATTTACCCACATATGCTCTTTGTCCTACATTCTATTTCTTGATTCACATTATCTTCCAAATAGTTATCTAATAGACTGTGTATGTTTGTGTATTTTGGGTATATGTTCACAAAAAGGATTATTCTCAGCCACATTTTGGAAAAGAATCCCATTGGACCCTCACCCTACACCCTGTACTAAGTTACAGGTTAGGGGGATTGCCAAAAGAGAGCAATGTGGTTACTGATGTTTCCTTAGACTAGCACTGCCACATTACATTTAGCCTTTTGAAAATATCATTTTCAAATGCTGTTGACAAGAGACACAGGTAATAGTGTTCTTAATTTGGCTCATGGCTTACTATTTCCTCCAGTCCTTACTCCCTAACGTTTAGGGGGACACCAATGAGGCTCTGTGTGCCTGCCATTTTCTCTCCATTCTTTTTGAAATAGATGCCAATCAGCACATACTTTACCCTGTGGCTTTGAACAAGTAGAATATTCCAGCATACTGATGAATGTTTTTCAAAGTTTCAGGGTAATTTTGGGTCCTCTTGACTTCTTACACCTTAGTTCCTAATTTCAGGAGTGATCAGGTAATGGGGATAAATGAATTAATTCCCAATAAATGTCATCTTCACAAATCTCTTAAGTATTCTTGAGATATTTTAAAATTATATTCAAAGCTAACTTTATAATTTTTCACCTTATAATTATCTTTACTTTTAATCCTAGGAAAAAAGTAAATCTTGAATTAAGGGGTACTGCTAATTTTAATTAAAAATATGCTTTCATTATGGTAATATACAAGTTTTGAAAGGGAAACTAAGTTAATATGCTTGTTTAATAAACTAATTTTTAAAATTCTTATTTTAACATGATCAAATGTGTGAAACTTAAAAAGTGTAGTTTCTGAATTTTGCATGAATTTAAATATTTTCTTGTATTAAATAGTTTTATAAATTGTAGTTTTTATTTAGTGCTTTAAACCATCTAAAATGCACTTTATTTAAGAGAGTAAGGAATTGGGGCTGGGGATGTGGCTCAAGCGGTAGCGGGCTCGCCTGGCATGCGTGTGGCTGGGGTTCGATCCTCAGCACCACATACAAACAAAGATGTTGTGTCTGCTGAAAACTAAAAAATAAATATTAAAAAATTCTCTCTCTCTCTCTCTCTCAAAAAAAAAAAAGAGTGTAAGGAATTCATTTAATATTTTACCATGTCAATCATCCCAGTACCATTCTTTAAGTACTGCATTCTTTACCACATTTAACTTAAATACCATATTCATCATAAAAAAATTCCCCCCACAGGACTATTTCTTCAAATCTTTCCTCATTTCTTGATCTCTTTGTCAATTTCTATACAAGTGTATACTGTTTTACTTACAGAGTTTTTTTTTTTCCAGATATATACTGGTATTGCTAGGCATAGAATCAACTAACATTTCTAGATTTTCAAATAGTTCTTAGAAATTTTACTTATTTTCTCTTTCAAGTAAATATAAGAATAAGCTTGTTTGTTTCCATAAAAATAATTCCAGTTGGAATTTGGCATGGATTTCATCAAGTGTCTTTGAGGAGAATTGAAGTCGTTCAAGACTTAAAATCTCATTGAGTTTTAGATTATTTTTTATGGTACTGGTTATGAAACCCAGGGTTTCATGTATGCTAGGCAAGTGTTGTAAATTGTTGAATTCTGAATTGATTGGTTTTATTATATAAAAATTCATCTGCAAAAGCTGTTTAAAATGAGTATTCTTCTGAAGACAAATTTCTAGACACATATACCTTATTACTATTGAATCATGAAGAAATAAAAACCAGAACTTACCAATAACAAGTAGCAAATTTGAATCAATAATAAAAAAGTATCCCATCAAAGAAAAACATATTAACTGTTAGGTTCTACAAAACAGGAGTAATTAATTCCAATTCTTCTTAGTTATTCAAAAATTTTTTAAGACATAATTCTTCCAAACACATTGTATGAGGCCAACATTACCCTGATACCAAACCAAAGAGGTAAAAATAAAAAAAAGAAAGAAAATAAAATTTCAAGCTAATATTTTCAATGAACACATATGCAAAACTTCTCAGTAAAATACTACTCTGCTGAATCCACAACATTATAAAGATTTGCATCATAATCAAGTGGGATTAATCCCTGAGATGCAAGAATGGTTCAAAATACAAATCAATAAACATGATACACTACATCAATATAATGAAAGACAAAAACCATGATTATCTCAATAGATATTGAAAATGTATTTGATAAAATTTAGAACCCTTTAAAAATCATCAAGAAATCTTTCATAGAGGGAATATACCTCAACATAATAAAGGTCATTTACAATAAGCTAAAATTATATTGAATGGAGTGAAGCTGAAATCTTTTGTTCTAAGATCTGGAAGAAGAGGATGTCCACTTTGCACAAATTTTATTGAACATAGTGCTGGAAATCCTATCCAGAGCAATAAGGCAAGAGAAAGAAACAAAGAACATCCAAGATGAAAAGAAGAAGTCAAATTGTTTCTGTTAGCCCAACATGATCTTATATCTAGAAACCCTCAAAACTTCATCAAAAACTATTAAAAGTAACAAACAAATTCAGCAATTTTTCAAGGTAAAAAAGTAGCTAATTACAGTAGCAATGTTATATACCAAAAGTGAACTATATGAATTAAAATCAAGAAGACAATCCAAATTACAGTAGGTAAAACTTTAACTAAAATACTTATAAATAAGTTTAACCAAAGAGAAAAAAATCTCTACTGTGAAAAGTATAAAACCTTGTTGAAAGAAACTGAAAGACAACAACAAAAAAAAGGAAAAGCATCTCATATTCATGGATTGGAATATTGTTAAGATGTTCATACAGTTTGTGATTACAACATGTACATTTTTCTAAAATATTTTTAAAAATATGTCCATAATACCCAAAGTGATATATGGATTTGGTGCAGTCCCAATCAAAATACCAATATGTTCCATCATGAGATTCCTACCAAAATACCCATGACATTTTTCACATTAGTAGACAAAACAATCCTAAATTGTTTAGAATGAAAAGAACAGCTAGGAAGTGAAATGAATTGATGGGAAATTTTGAGGAAGTTCTGGCATTTAGACAGTTGTGGGGTCAGCAGACTATGAAGGAGGAAATAAATGGGTTTGGATACCATCACCTACAGGGTACAAATAGGGAAACAAATAAACCAAGATGGAAACAGCCCATTCTATAGAGGATCTGGGTTTTAAAAAGAGTGGCTACTCCCTTCTTTTGGATGTGGGAGAAAATGAAAAGAAGTCTCTGATCTTGCACCAGCTGAACAACGGATTTTCTGAATGACAAGGAAAGTCAGTGAACTTCATATTTTGTAGTTACAAATAGTGAGAGTATCTTTTCTACTTCCTTTGAATTATAATGAGTGTGTAATCAAGGCATAGATATCAGGAACTTTTGCAAAGTCAAAATACCAAACAAGAAGGTGTCCTTTAAAACTAAACTTTTTACCAACTTCAGGCTTCCTTGCCCAGTCCTGGAGAAATAATTTATAGGGCCCTTGCCTTAGTTAACGACATGTAAAGACAGAATTGTGCAATGACAGCATTACATAAAGGGTTAAAAATGTATTTAGGGACAGGAAAAGGCAGAAAAATTAATGTAGACATGTATTTAGGGACAGGAAAAGGCAGAAAATTAAGAGAGAGAATGATGCCAAAATTTGTGCAGGAATATTGTGTAGGAGATATTTGAAGGAGGTTGGGAGGTGGAGATATTTAGATGTTGTTGAGTAACAACGTAAGATTATGGAGCACTATTTAAAAATTCTGCCATGGTCAAAGCATGTTTGAGATAAAATAACAAAATATGAGGGTAACTTAAGAATGTAAAGAATAGAGGTCTCATAAAACAGTAGCCCTTATCCTGTGCTTCCCAGGATCACCAAGAAAAGAGAAACAGGAAGGCATAGCCAGGTTAACAAGACCCCCTTCCAACTAATTAGCTAAACTTTCTCTCTTTTACCTGTTGAACAATTATGTGATATGCTACTTCGTCAGAAGTTACCATGTTGTGGGAAACAATCTAGAATAATATTCCAATATTAATATCAATACATTTACTAGATAAAATGATATTAAAAAATCCAATAATTTCAATCATACATAGGTGGGAATTTTCTTCTGACAAAAGACTCTTCCTAGGTCTCCCTTCATGTCTCTGTTCCTCAGGCTGTAGATGAAGGGGTTCAGCATGGGAGTCACCACCGTGTACATCAGAGACATGACAGTATCTTTTACAGTAGAATTATTAGCTGATGGGCATAAGTACAGAGCTATGACTGGCCCATAGAACAGTGACACCACAGAAATGTGGGAGCCACAGGTGGAGAAGGCTTTATGGATACCCTGAGCAGAAGGAACCCTGAGGATGGAAGAGACAATTCGTGCATAGGATAAGATAATGAGTAGGAATGGGAGGACAACAACCAGTCCTCCCATGATATATATCACCAAATAATTAACATGAGTGTCAGAGCAAGCCAGTTTCAGTAGAGCAGACATGTCACAGAAAAAGTAGGGGATCATATTGTCCACACAAAAAGACAGTCTTGCCATGAGCAGGGTGTGCAACAGGGCATGGAATGTGGTCAGCACCCAGGACAGCATCACCAGGGAGAGACAGAGCTTGGGGCTCATGATGGTGGTGTAGTGCAGGGGAAAACAGATGGCCACATAACGGTCATAGGCCATGGCCACAAGGATGAAGTTGTCAAGGTCTCCAAAAAACAGAAAGAAGTAAATCTGGGTCAGGCAGCCTGCATAGGGGATGGATGGGATTTGGCTCTGCATGTTCTGTAGCAATTTGGGCATGGTGACACAGGAAAAGCAGAGGTCAGAGAAGGACAAGATGCTGAGAAACAAATACATGGGTGTGTGCAGATGGGAGTCCAGGCGAATGAGGATGATGATGAGGAGGTTCCCTAGGACAGTGATTAGATATATGCTTAGGAAGAGGTCAAAGAACAGGTTTTGGTGCTGTGGCTGGCTGGATAGGCCCAGGAGGAGGAACTCTGAGATGATAGTTTGGTTCCTTCCTTTCATGCTCTGTCTCCAGTACCTTTAAGAGAAAATAATAGGATCTCTTTAAATTCAAGTAAGATGAATGTATTTCTATGTTCTTGGTCCATTTTTCATTGTGCAATTGATCGTCACATTAACACCACATTAATTATAACCTCTAAACTACAAATGTCTTAAGACCCTATAAGCATTGGTGATTTTTAATGAATTCTTTTTAACATGTTTCCTCCTTCCCTAAACACTTATCTGTTTTCCTCTGGGATAAAAATACATTGATCTTTCTCTTACCTGCTTGACTGATTATCATTAGGTTCTTGTTTTATCAGTATCTTTTTAATGTGTGTCGTTCCTGGGAATTGAACCCAAGGACACTTTACCACTGAGCCACATCCCCAGCCCTTTTTTTTTTTTAATTTTGAGACAGGATCTCTCCAAGTTGTTTAGGACCTTGGTAAGTTACTGATGTTGGCTTCCAACTTGTAATCCTCTTGCCTCAGTCTCCTGAGTTGCTGGAATGACACCACTCCTGGTTCCATCACTATCTTTTATATTGATGTTATTTAAGTATCTTTCTAAACCCCATTATTTTATAATTCTACAAATATTCCAAAGAAAAAAACTCAGGCATAGATGTCTCTTTCACCCACAGAACTCTGCATCCCATTTCTTAATGATGATCTTCTCTTGGATGTATTCAGGAATCCTTAGCACAATATGTCCTTAATGAAACACATGATCTCACTTAATTCTCTCCCAACCTCCTCCTCTTCTACATTCTTAAAAGTAGAAGGAATTCAGAATCAAATCACAAGTCTGTGAATTTTATTTCACCCATTCCCTTTCTTTTAACATCAACTCCAATCTAACATATCCTAGAGATTTCACTCTTCATTCTGCTGTTTCATCCATTCTTATCCCAAGACCATATTTCTGGAACAGGATGACATATGATCTCTCCTGAACTATGAAAGCCGTCTCTCAACTTATGTCCCTCTTTTCCATGCCTCAATACCCTTCTCTTTTAATATGCTTCATCTGCACTGTGGCATTCCAAGATTGAAATCTGGTCATGCCTGTTCTGATGAGTGCCTTATGGGATTGCTCGTCAGATGAAGGCAACCTTCCTTTCAGGGGCACAATGATGCTTCATTACCTGATCTGTGACCATGGACTCCAGTGGCCCCACAGTGACTCTTGTATCCCACTCTCCAGCAATGCTGGACCTACGGTCATAATTATTGCCTCTAGTATTTCTTACTTGGTGTTCCTCCTGTGGCCTATCATTTTCTCCCCTCTGCCTCTTCTTCACTTGGCCTATCCTTAGGCACTTGCTAACACAAACCTTCCCTGAGACTCCAGACCAGGTGAGTCCTGCTGCAGGTTCCACAGCATTCTACACTCATGTCGCACCACTAAATGTGCTGATCACTGGTGGATAGCTGACTTCGCACCAAATTGTGAACTCCATGCAGGAAACTCCGTCTGCTCCATGTCTGCAGCAGAGCAGCCCCTGGCATGGTGCCTGATGTGGCCAATGCTTCAGTAATATTTGTTGGCAGTCATTCAGGTTGGGACAGATTCCTTCAACTTTAAAGGCAGCGAGTTCTCATTACGTAAAAAAAAAATACTGTTATTAAATTCTCCCAACATTTAAATTTACTGGACCTAACCATTTAGCCACACTTCACAAATGCAATTTGTACTTATGGACAATATTAGGCTATGTCAGATGTCTTACTCTTTTGAGTAATACTGATGACTCCTGCTAATATTTACATAAGAAAATAAATATACTGAGCATTTTATAAAATATGGGGAAGGCACAATTTTTTTGAGTCCTCATTTGAATTCTTCTTCTGATGCCCACACTGTATGGAATGATTAACTTTATGTGACAATTTAGTTAGGCCCTGATGGCACGTTTTTCTGGAACAATTCTAGATGTTTCTAGGAAGGTATTTTATAATGTGTTAACATTTAAATTAGTAGACTTTGAGTAAAGTAGATTAATCTCCACAGTATGATGAGACTTATACCATAAGTAGCAGGACTTAAGACAAAATAATTTACTCTCAAGAAGAAGAAGAATTCTACCTGCAAATGCTCTGGGCTCAAGATTGTAATATACCCTCTTTCCAGGACTCCAGTTTACTGTCCTTCTCTGCAGATATCAAGATTTGTCAGTCCCCAGTACTGTATGGACTTTATCTTTAAAGTAAATCACACACACATGTATACATACACACTCTCTTATTTTTTCTTTTGGACAACTCTGAATCATAAACCTCAGTATATCTCAAAGTTGTCAAAGTATGCAGAGGAGGAGCATTAAGAGATTTGGGAATTGTCTTCACTAAAATAAAATTAATTAATCCAACTTCTGTGAACTTCACACTGCTGATGGTGTTTAACACAGCTGCATTAACAGTGTATACCCTTGGAAATTATGTAGTGTCATTACAAGGGGAAGAAACATGTAGGAAAATCATGCACCTGGTTTCTCAGAATTTTGCAATCTCTTGTGAGTGAGCAGGACTATCTCTTGTGTCAAGAGTATGTTCATGGATCACAAATCAGAAACATCACCTGCTGATGTTGTCATTGATGACCCAATGAGCTTCCTCTCTTCTTTTGCTGTGAAATCCATTGTTCTTACCTATACTCATATAAGAATCATCTAAGGCAGTGTTTCTAAAGTTCAATATACATGCAAATAATGTGTAAATTTTGTTTCTGTAGCTCAGATTGTACATTTTAAAGAATACCCTGGTGACATCAATTCTGTGGTCAATGGTCTGCAGTTGATTAACCAAGTATGTATGTTCCCACAAAAAAATACAGATCACTGAACTATTTCAAATTAATTTAATCATAATCTCTGAAGGTGGGCTTCGCAAAACTTTTTAAAGCTCGTCAGATGACTCCTGCCTTGCATAGATATTATTATGTCAAAATGTTCTAACCTTTGAAAATACATTATACTTTAACATTAATGAACATTATATTAAGAAAAGGATTATCAGTGATGAACATTAATCAAAATGTTCCTGTAATGTGGCAATGTCTTCGGAGGCACATAAGTGGGGAAAAGGAAAGTTATCAAGCCTAAAAAATTATGTTGCAGAACATCATTCAACCAGGGAATCAGGACCATAGGGTTGGAAAGGCACCAGCTCATTCTCCCTCTTGCCAACTTACCCAGGCTGTCTGAGGGTGACTCCAGGGCCCTGACCCAAGAACATAGCCCCTTTATTCATTATAGCCAGAGAAAATAACAGCCTCTGTAGTTATAACCTAACTACACCAACCTTTCTACTGTATCTTCTTTCTGCCATCCTTAGTCCCAAGAGGCTGTGCATCCCAGGAGTCCAGATTCTGGTAAAGCTCATTAAATCAAAGTAATTACTCAGGACAATCCAGGAAAAATTCCCTCAGAGTCCTATATGGTGACTGATTATAGCCACTGATCAGAAATGTCTATACTTTGGGAAAAGGTGGGGATGGACAGCTTAATTACTGCCCATTAGGGAATGGACAGGAGTAATCAGATGCTTAATTACTGCCCATTAGGGAATGGACAGGAGTCCTGTGCTGGTGGACCCTACTTCTTTGAGATGGGAAGTTTGGAAAATTCATGAAAGTAATCAAGGACCTGACTGAGAGTGATTTCAAATGTCTTAGGCATAAAAAGCTTATAGAGGAAGAGCACCACCATGGAAATCATGTTCTTTGGGAAAAAATAGCAAAGTGGCCATGACACAACTCTACCTAAACAGGATCTAGGAGAGATAAATGCGGCTAACAAGCATCAGAATTCTATTATCCAACCTTAATGCCTATATAAGGAAATGACGGGGATAAGAGAAAGGATGAGCTCCTCCAGATCATGTTTAATTTTTTTTTTCTGGTCAAGGTAGAAAAATGAGCCTAGATTCTCACCCCATTCACTTACTTCTACCTTGTTACCTCTCCAGGAGAAGACTGTTAGCACCCATCATCCCAACCACTCTCTATGTATATCAAATGACCTCCTAAGGCCTAATGTTCTCTCCCTGCAATTGATCACAGGGCCATAGCTGTTTTTTTTTTTTTATCATTCCTGTTCCTTTAACTAGGCAGTCGTCAGCTGGGTGAGTTGATGTACCTAGCTAAATAAGGTAAACTTTCATTCCTAGAGAATCTGTGTCCTTGTTGTTCTTGCCTTTATTGGATTGTTATGGTTTATATTCACATTTATTTTTGGACATAGAAACATGGTACTCAAGGCATTTCTCAGGATTTCAGACACAGACCTCTGTTTTCCATGTGTGCAGAGCAGTGTTCCCTTGATTTCAGGGTCAATCACCCAAGGTAGAACAACACCTCTCGTCTATACATTGGTTTACATTAAGAACCAAAAGAAACAGCTGTGTGGTAGACATCCCCTGGCAGAAGGGCACACACTTTGAGAACTACATACTAACACACCATTTTAGGTTCTATCAGACTCATCTTTCATTTCTGTCACAGCTGCAGGAACCACTCTGCACTGACCTCATTCAGCTCTCATAGATGCAACTCAGGATCACCTCACTTCAATCCTGCTCCATCTGCTCCTTGATTCTTGCTCTGGGACTTCTCTGACTCCAGAGAAACACATTATGGGGACTCTACTCAGCACTCAAACAAATATTAGGGTCTATGATCCATTTTGAGTTAATTGTTTTAGAGAGAGGAATGGATTGAGGATTTTTTTGCATATGAAAATGTGGCTCTTTTTTATAAGAATTTTTAAAATATATTTTTTAGTTGTAGATGGACACAAAATCTTTATTTTTTGTTTGTTTATTTTTATGTGGTGTTGAGGATTGAACCAAGGGCCTCAAGCGTGCGAGGCAAGCACTTTACCACTGAGCTACAACCCCAGCCCAGAAATGTTGTTCTTCTAGTACCATTTTTTGGAAAGAATTATTCCACTGAATTGCCTTTGCAACTGTGTTAAAAATCAGTGTATAATGTATAAGTGGATCTTTTTGTGTACTCTTTATGCTATTCTGTATTCTCAATGCAGATTTTTCTCTCTTTTCTCTAATATCACACTTTCTTGATTATTCTGAGCAACATGATAAAATCTTGTACCATTCTCCTCCATCATTCTAGGGATTTTCATATTTCTTTGTCCACCATGTCCGTGCTGTATGTGCTATGCAGCTGTTAATTACCTTTTGGTCATCTCATGTGTCACAATGGTGTTGTAGCATGCAGTGCAGTAAGTAAACCTCACAGAATAAGTCTTACATATTAGTTAAACATTACATCATAGCTGAATGATACATTACACACACACACACACACACACACACACACACACATATATATATATATATATATATAGAGAGAGAGAGAGAGAGAGAGAGAGAGAGAGAAGAGCAATATATTACAATACAATGCTATAATTGTTCTGTTCTATTATTAGTTATGGTTGTTAATCTTTTCTTGTGCCTAATTTGTAAATTAACTTTTGTCATAGGTCAGCACATATATGAAAAAAAGTAGTATATGTAGTGATTATTACTATCTCTGATTTCATGCACACACTGGGGTTACTGAAATGTACTCCCTGAATAAGGGGACACTTATATTTTGTAAAATTTATAACTAGTTATTTAATGATTTGGTTTTATTTTAAGTATTCTCTACATTTTCACTAATTTTTAATATGTTGGCATTGCAATCTATGATGTCATTAGCAATCACTTATTAGTTCTATGCCTTTTCTTAGATTTTGGGGGGATTCTGCATAAACAATCATGTTATCTATGAAGAGATGTGGTTAAATATAGTAGTTAATTATATATGTATATTTTAGTCCTTTTTCTTGCTATTTATCACTAATAATAAAAGGGGTAAATTTTCCAAGAATACATATTATTTCTTAAAATTTTCTAAGCCAAATAAAAGGTAACATAAAACTTATTTAAAGTTTTAGAATGCAGTAAAAGCAAAATATTTAGTGATAAACTTATATCACTGAATACTTATATTGGAGGAGAAGATAGCTCTAAAGTCCATTCACACTTACAGCTTAGGAAACTAAAGAAAGAAGAGTGAATGAAACTCAAAGTATGCAGAAGAAATAAAAGAATACAAATTACAGTAGAAATCAATGAGATTGAAAATAGGAAATCAGTTGAGAAAATCAAAGAAAACAAAGTCTGGTTCTTTAACATAAAACTGACAAGCTTTTATACAGGGTGACTAAGAAAAAAAGGAGAGAGAACATAAATTACTAAGACCAGGAAGTAAATAAGACATATCACCACAGATACCAAAAAGAGTGAATGGTTAATACAAGGGTCCTGTGAGCAATTCTATGCCCACAGATTTGGTAATCCAGATAAAAGAAACCAATTCCTTGAAAGACAAAACCTTTCTAAAGGCTCCCAAGAAGAAAATTGAGCCAATGAGTACTAACTTACCTACCGAAACAGAAAGCACCAGGTCCAAGTAGGTTCATGGTATTTTCTATCAACATTTAAGGAGGAAATTACAAAATTCTCTGCAACCTCTATCAAAATTAAAAAAAAATACAGAGGGAATACTTCCTAATTCATTCTGAGAACAGAATTACCATAATACCAGATATTCCAAATACAGTTTAATATCTATCATGAATGAAGATGCAAAAATTCTCAACAACATGCAAGCAAATGGAATGCAACCATATATAACATATCAAAAGTACTATATACCATGATGAGTGAGATTTATCCCCACTGTACAAGAGTCATACAACATTCAAAAGTCCACAATATAGGGCTGGGGTTGTGGCTCAGTGGTAGAGCACTTGCCTTGCATGCATGAGGCATTGGGTTCGATTCTCAGAACCACATAAAAATAAATAAATAAAATGAAGATATTGTCCCCAGCTACAACTAAAAATATAATTTTAAAAGTCCATAATGTAATCTATCACGTCACAGGGTAATGCCAAAAAACACATGAGCAAATCAACACATACAGAAAACATCACTGGACAAACATTCAATACCCTCTCCTGAAACAACTCTCAGTAAGATAGGTATAGATATGAATTTCCTCAACTTCATAAAGGGTAGCTACCAAAAATATGCAACTATTATCCCAGTTAATGGTGAGAAAATTGAAATATTCTCACCAAAAACATAAACAAAGTAAGCATATTGTTTATCACCACCACTTTTCAGCATACACTAGAAGTTCTAGCAATGTGATGAGAGAAGAAAAATAGGTAAACAGTCCAAATACTGGGAAAGAAGAAGTAAATCTGTCCCTGTGTAAAGAGGATATGATTCTCTAAGTGGTAAATCCAAAAATTCAACAAAACAACAGTAGCTAATAAATGGTTGTTTCCAGGTTGTATGATGCAATGTTAATATTAAAAACCAATTTATTTACTATACCAACAGTGATCATGTGAAAATTCAACATTACTACAAGTACCATTTACATTTGCATTTCTCCAAAATATAGTACTTTATAAATCTAAAATTTTACATAAAATGTACATGAGGAAAGCTACAAAATTATGATGAAAGATATAAAGGAAAATAAATATATGGAGAGATAGTATATATTCATTGAATAGAAAACATTGTTAATATGTCAGTTCTTTCAAGTTGATTTGTAGATTCTACACAAGCCTAATAAAAATTGCAGCATACCCCCGGACCCGCCACTGACGCCGCCGGCAGCTAGAGAGTTGGGGTCTGTTTGGTAGCCAGCAGCCTAGCCGGTCTTGAAACTGCGGGCCTCTTCCTGCCTCCTCCGCGGCTCCAGCCTCGGCTTTCCCCCTAGCACTCGGCGTCGCCGCTGGCGGCGCCGCCGCCCGATCCGCAGGCCGCCGCGGGCCGCGGAGCCCATGAAGGCGCGGGCCCCGCCGCCGCCCCCGCGGCGTCGCCGTCCTCCCGGAACGTCCCGAGCCGGCGCGGGCATGGCCGCAGCATGAACGCCGGGCCGCCGCGGGAGCCAGAGTGGAAGGCGGCGTCGCAGCCCGAGGCGGGAGCCATGCCGGAGAAGCGCGCGGGCGCGCAGGCCCCGGGCAGCAGCTGGCTCCAAGGCTTTGGCGGACCAAGTGTTTACCATGCTGCTATTGTCATCTTCCTTGAATTCTTTGCATGGGGCCTGTTAACAACGCCAATGATGACTGTTCTACATGAAACATTTCCTCAACACACATTCCTCATGAATGGTCTCATTCAAGGTGTAAAGGGCCTGCTCTCTTTTCTGAGTGCCCCCGCTCATAGGCGCTCTGTCCGACGTGTGGGGGAGGAAGCCTTTTCTCCTTGGCACTGTGTTCTTCACCTGCTTCCCTATCCCACTGATGAGGATCAGCCCGTGGTGGTATTTTGCGATGATTTCTGTGTCTGGAGTCTTCTCAGTCACGTTCTCTGTGATATTTGCCTATGTAGCTGATGTCACTCAGGAGCACGAGCGAAGTACTGCTTATGGATGGGTCTCAGCCACTTTTGCAGCTAGTCTGGTCAGCAGCCCTGCCATTGGAGCATACCTTTCTGCAAGTTATGGAGACAGCCTCGTTGTGCTAGTGGCCACAGTGGTGGCTCTTCTGGACATCTGTTTCATCTTGGTGGCTGTTCCAGAATCTTTGCCAGAGAAAATGAGACCGGTTTCCTGGGGAACTCAGATTTCTTGGAAACAAGCAGACCCTTTTGCGTCACTGAAGAAAGTTGGGAAAGATTCCACTGTCTTCTTAATCTGCATCACCGTGTTTCTTTCCTATCTCCCCGAAGCTGGACAGTATTCAAGTTTTTTTCTCTATCTCAGGCAGGTCATAGGCTTTGGATCTGTTAAAATTGCAGCATTCATTGCTATGGTAGGAATTCTGTCTATCATAGCTCAGACGGTCTTTCTTAGCATTCTGATGAGGTCGTTGGGGAATAAGAATACTGTCCTTCTTGGCTTGGGCTTCCAGATGCTCCAGTTGGCCTGGTATGGTTTTGGAGCTCAGGCCTGGATGATGTGGGCTGCAGGGACAGTGGCTGCCATGTCCAGCATCACATTCCCGGCAGTCAGCGCTCTCGTCTCTTGGAATGCAGATTCAGATCAGCAAGGAGTTGCCCAGGGGATCATAACTGGAATAAGAGTACTATGCAATGGCCTGGGGCCAGCACTGTATGGCTTTATATTCTACATGTTCCACGTAGAATTGACTGAGTTAGGCCCAGAATTGAATTCTAACAGTGATGCCCTACAGGGAGCTGTCATCCCAGGCCCACCATTTTTATTTGGAGCATGTATAGTTCTTATGTCTTTTCTGGTTGCCTTATTCATCCCTGAATACCGGAAAGCCAGTGGAGTTCAAAAACATAGCAACAGCATCAGCGGAAGCCTAACCAACACCCCAGAACGAGGCAGTGATGAGGACATTGAGCCACTGCTGCAAGATAGTAGCATCTGGGAGCTCTCCTTTGAAGAGCCTGGGAATCAGAGCACTGAGCTGTAAACTCAGCAGAAAATGGGATTCTGCAGATGACCACCTCTGAGAGCCATGGAGGGAGCCGCAGCACATGGAGACTTCATGGTGCTGGAGGGGCGATGCTAGTGCCATCCTTCGGGCCAAGTTGATAAGTGACTCCTTCTGTCTCTCTGCCCTTCATCCTGTCCCTCCTTCCGTTTCTTTTCTCTCATTCTTTTTTTATTTGTACATTAGAAGAAGGTAAGATTTGAAATACTTCCCTGCAGATAATGTACAACTCTCAAGGTCATCTGGAGTCTGCACTTTGAAAAGTCATCTCTGATAGAAAAGATGGATTTCCTTTAATAACTGGAATAATCTTTCCATGGCTTTTTGAACAGAAGGTGCAGGATTAGAGTGGAACTGCCATCTTGGGCAAAATTTCAAGTAAAGAATCCCTTCTTTTTTCTTCCGTCCTCTTTCTTGAATTATTCCCACTTAGCCCAGAGGTATTGATGAGTGGCTATTCTTAATAGTCACTCAGTTTCAGGGATCTTTTGCCTTTGTCCAAAGGTCAAATGAAAACCTAATTTTACTCTTCCTTTATTTCCTCTACACCCAGTGCTTGTCTAAAATGAACATTAATAATATGGATTGATGGTAACCTTAACCAGCTTGAAGAAAATCTTTCTTACAAATTCAAATATGTTGAACTACCAACTCAGATTCCTGGACCTAGTGTCTGATCAGATTCAAGGTGATTTTACAGAAGAAAAAAAGAAAATATATCAAGCCTAAGATGATTTTAAAGATGAAAAAAAGTCCATCTAGCCCAATGCAGTGGCACGTGCTTATGATCCCAGCTACTAAGAGGCTGAGGCAGGAGGAGCACTTGTTCGAGGCCAGCCTGGGCAACCTAGCAAGACCACCAAACACATACATATATATATATACACACACACACACACAAGCATTCTAGTGGCAACAAAGAAAAGAAATTGGAGAGTGCTTCTAAGAAAGTTTTAAACAATTTGAACATTCCTAAGAGAGGATGAGAGTTAGTAACTCAAGTCTCAGTAGAATTTATGTCCAACTTCAGACTCATAATACATTATTACTGTTTGCTCCTTCCCACGTCTCCCATGTCCTACTTCTCAGTTCTGTTCCATCACACTCCTGCCTTAACTGCTGTGTAGTATGCATTTATTTTCAATTAATCTTTATCTCAGTCTGTTTATCTGATTTTTGAAACTCATGGGAAAACGCACATCAAATTCCTTTCCAAAATATGAGGGTTTAGTGAAGCTCAGTTTCACAATAAGTGTCTTGCTAATTTTTTGCGATGTTTTATGGACAAAGAAAACTTTACAGATTTATATGTATTTTGCTGCACAGTAGTGGACCATTACCTAGGGCCTACCTTTAACAAAGCACTCCTTTGGAAGTTTTATAGGTATGAAATATATGTAGATATTTGTAAGGGTTTTAATTTTTTTTGATGGGGTGCTGTGTAAATCTTGTATTTATAAATGTAATGAAGGTATTGACAGAAAAAATATATACAACTTTTATAAAGGATTGTGTACTGACTGAATACATTTAAGAGAAAATATATTTTGAAACCTGTTCTCAATGAACAGAGATAACATATCTTTTTACTATGCTGTTGGTTTTTAGGTTTAAGCTTCCTAATGCATAATAAATTTGCAATGGATAAAAAAATTGCAGCATGTTATTTCATGGATTTAAGTAAATTTATTCCACACTTACATGGAGAGGCAAGAGACAAAGAATAGTGAACACGATATTGTAGAAGAATAACAGTAATGAATAACACCATCCAATTTTAAGATTTACTCTAAAGCTAAAGTTTACAGCAATCAGTACACACTTTAAAACATGAAAGTCACATAAGTAATCTAAAATTTATACTTCAGAAATAAGAAAAACAAAAAGCAAATCAAAAGGCAGTAGAAAGTGTTTGGATCAGATGGGAAATAAATGAAATAGAGACTGTAAATATGATAATATTTTATTTTTCAAATGGATGAATACAACTGAGAAATCTTAACTAGATCAACTTAAAAACAAAATAAAACTAAACCCCTATCTCTCTACCCTTACCATGCACAAAACCATACTCTGAAAGAGAAATTAGGAAAACTATCCATTCATAATAGCCTCACAAAAAATACTTGGGAATCAATTTAACAGAAGAGTTAAAAGACTTCTATAATGAAAACTACAGAACACTAAAGAAAGAAAATGAAGAGAAGACCTTGGAAGATGGAAACATCTCCCATGCTCTTGGATAGGCAAAATTAATATTGTCAAAATGGCTATACTACTCAAATCACTATACAGATTCAATGCAATTCCAATTCAAATCTCAATGTCATTCCTTATAGAAATAGAAAAAGCAATCATGAAATTAATTTGGAAAAATAAGAAACCTAGAATAGCCAAAGCAATCCTTAGCTAGTAGAGTGAAGCAGGAGGCATCACAATACCAGACCTTAAACAATACTACAAAGTTATAGTAACAAAAATAGCATGGTATTGGCACCAAAATAGACACAGAGACAAACCCACATAGATATGGATATGGTTATCTCATACTAGACAAAGGTACCAAAAATATACATTGGAGAAAAGATAGACTCTTCAACAAATGGTACTGGGAGAACTAGAAATCCATATGCAGCAAAATAAAACTAAACCCCTATCTCTCTACACTTACCATGCACAAAACTCAATTCAAAGTGGATCAAGGACCTAGGAATTAGACTAGAGATCTGTGGTCTAATTAGACCAGAGACCCTATGCCTAATAGAGGAAAAAGCAGTCCAATCTTTATCACATCAGTTTAGGCCCTGACTTTCTTAACAAGATTCCTAAGGTGCAAGAAATAAAATCAAGAATCAATAAATTGGATGGATTCAAACTAAAAAGCTTCTTCTCAGCCAAAGAAACAATCAATGAGATAAGGAGAGAGCCTACATTTTGGGAGCAAATTTTTGCCACATGCATGTCAGATATAGCACTAATAAAAACCTAAAAAAACTTAACAACCACCACTAACACAACAAAAACAACAACAAAAACCCAATAAATAAATGGGCTGAGGAGCTGAACAGATAACTTCTCTGAAGAAGATATACAATCAATCAACAAATATATGAAAAAGTGTTCAACATCTCTAGTAATTAGAGAAATGCAAACCAAAACTGCTCTAATGATCTACTCTATCTCATGATCTTATACACTAAGATATCATCGCATGCTATGTTAGCCATGTTATCAAGAATAAACAACAAGTTTTTGTGAGAGTGTGGGGAAAAAGGCACACTCATACATTGCTGGTGGGACTGCAAATTGGTGCAACCACTATGGAAAGCAGTATGGAGATTCCTCAGAAAACTTGGAAAGGAACAACCATTTGACTGAGCTATCCCACTCCTCCGTCTATACCCAGAGGACCTAAAATCAGCATACTATAGTAACACAGCCACATCAATGTTTATAGCAGCTCAATTCACAATAGCTAAAGTGTGGAACCAACCTAGACGCCCTTCAATAGATGAATGAATAAGAAACTATGGTATATACACACAATGGAATATTACTCAGCATTAAAAGAGAAAAAAATTATTGCATTTGCAGGTAAATGGATGGAGTTAAAGAATATTATGCTAAGAAAAGTAAGCCAATCCCACATACCAAAGGCCGAATGTGCTCTCTGATAAGTGGATGCTGACCCATGGCGGGGGGGCAGGCATGGGAAAAGTGGAGGAAATGTGATTGGGCAAAGGGGAGGAAGGGGAGGGGAGGGGGCATAGGGGCAAGAAAGTTGTTGGAATGAGATGGACATCATTACCCTAGGTACATGTATGACTGCACATATTATGTGACACTACATCATGTACAACCAGAGAAATAAAAAGTTGTGCTGCAATTGTGTACAATTGTTACAGTGAATCAAAATGTATTCTGCTATCATATATACCTAATTAGAATAAATTAATTAATTATTTAAATTTTTAAAACTATATATAATTTATATATATAATTATATAAATAATTTCTCATATATATATATATATACATATATATAAAATTTTATGTAATTTTTTTTTATTGAACCCAGGGTCACTCAGCTACTGAGATACATCCCCAGTCCTTTTAAAAATTTTATTTATAGTCAGGGTCTTGCTAAGTTGTTTAGGGCCTTACTAAGTTGCTGAGGCTGGCTTGGAAACCTCAATCCTCCTGAGTGGCTAGGATTGTAGGTATGTGCCACCATGCCTGGCAGAAGTATATATTCTAAATAGACCAATGACTAGGAAGAAAATTGAATCAGTATCGATGTCTTCCTTCAGGAAAAATCCCAGATATGATGCCTTCAATATTGAATTCTATCAAACACTTAAAGAAGAACTAACACAAGTATTTCTCAAACTTTTCCAGAAAGAGGATGGAGTATTCTAGATTCACTTTACCCTGATAGAAAAGTCTCATAAGGATACTACAAGAAAATGAAATTACAGGCCCACATCCCTGATGAATATATGAATGAAAAAATTCTCAAAAAATCTAGTGGAAAATTGTATCCAACAGCACATTAAAAGGATCATTCTCCATGACCAAGTGGAATTTATCCCTAGAACACAAGGATGATTCAACATGCACAAATGAATAAATATAACACATCACATTTACAGGATTAAGGATTCAAAATCTATAGGATCAGGATACTTGTAGATCAATGAACAAAATGGAATCTCATTTGAGTTTTTGCTAAGTTACCTGGATAGTTCCATTAGGGAGAAGGATAGCATTTTTAATGATTTTATGACCTTCAAAAATGGGTACATCCCCAAACCTATCAAACGGTGAATGATTGAAAAAATCATATCTATTTATGCACTGGAATGTTGTTCAGAAATCAAAGAAAAAAAACTACTGATACACAAAATTACATGTTTGAATTTATAAAATATTAGGTAGAGCTGAAGAGGCCAGACACAAAAGTGTATATACTAAGTGATTCCGTATGTATGAAGTTCAAAACAGGCAAATCTACACTGTAGTGAAAGAAAGCCCATAGACAAAAATCAGATTGGTGGCAGAAGGTAGGAATGTGGTTCAAGGGTTTACAGAGAATTTTGAGGTATCTTCTTGATTTGGACTGGGTGGAGGTTACACTCAAAACTCCTTGAACTGGATGTTTAAAATGGTTGCATTTCCTTCTATGCAAATTGTACTTCAAGAAAATTGAAAAGTGCCCTTGTCCTTGATGTTATCACAGGTTAATCAGTTATGAATTTGCATACTTTACTGGATGATCAAGTATTGTTTTTCCTGATTAACACTAACGTTAAACATTTTTTCACACTGTTTATGAATTCTGTCCATATTCTTTGTACATTTCTATATTCTGTATGTTTTATTCTTACTAGAATATTTGAAGGTAATACACACACATATTCTGGATTTTAATCATGTATCTATTAGACTCATTGCAGCTATTACTTCTCTATCAAACTTGTTATTATTTGTCTTAGAAAAGTTTCTATTTAAAAAATGTGGTCTTATATGTGTCTTCTTCTTATTATTATTATTATTATTATTCTGAGTTTTGCATGCCTTTAAGTATTTACTTGTAGTAAATTTTTTTTCATAAATTATAGTTTATATTTAGCTTTTTAAGCCATATAAAAGACAGCACTCTCAGTAAGAAATTGATTTACCATGTCAATTATCCAGTGCTTTTGAGTACTGCATTTTATTACATTGATTTTTAAAAATATATTCATCATAAAAAGTTCCCATATATGACCATTTCTTCAAATCCTTCCTAGTTTCTTGATCTTTTTATTTTTGTTATTTGTGTCTACATAAACACTGTTGTATTCACAGAGATTTAAAAATACATATTGAAATCTGGTAGATATGGAACTTATGTTTCCTTATACCTTATATTTCCAGTTTTTCAAATAGCTCTTAGAAATTCTACTTTCCTTCAATCCCTACCAAAATACCTGTGATATTCTTTACATAACTAGAAAATACAATTCTAAATTTTATATGAAATGGCAAAAAACCTGAAGAGTCAAAGTCATGTTGAACAAAAGAACAAAGCATCGGGTGTTGTGCTACCGGACTTCAAACCATACTATGGAGCTGGAGTAATCAAAATTGCATGGCATTAGCACAAAAAGAGACACATAGACCATTGAAACAGAATAGAGAGCCTAGAAGTAAATTTATGTATCTGCAGCCATCTAACTTTTGACAAATGTGTTAAGAAAACACATTTGAGAAAGGATCCGAGACTCTATAAATGGTACTGGGGAAATTGGATAGCCACATTCAGAAGAATGAAACTAGATCTCTATCTCTCACCATTTATGATAATACTCTCAAAAGAAGTTAATGAAATAAATACAAGACCTGGAACTATGAAATTACTAGGAGAAAATATAGGGGAATATCAGAATATTGGAATTGGTAAGGATTTTTGACACAAAACTACGCAAGCACAGGAAACAAAATAAAAAATAGACAAATGAGATTACATCAAACTAAAAAAACTTTTGCATAGCAAAGGAAACAACAGAATGAAGAGACAGCCTAAAGAATAGGAGAATGTATTCTCAAATTATACATCTGGCAAGATGTCAACACACACAATATATAATAAACTTCAAAACCCAACACCAAAAGAAACAAATAACCTGATTTGCAAAATGAAGAAAAATATCCAACATGCACACACACAAAAAATACTCAATATCACAAAGTACCAAGGAATTGCAAACCAAAACCACAACAAGGGCTGGGGTTGTGGCTCAGTGGTAGGTACTGGGTTCGATACTTTTAAAATGTGTTGAATAAAAGTTGCAAAAATGGGCATCCTTGTCTTGTTCCAGATCTTAGAGCAAATGCTTTCAGCTTCTCCTCATTCAGTATAATATTAGCTGTTGGCTTATTGTAAATGGTCTTTATTTAGTTGAGTTGCATACCTTCTATGCAGGATTTGTTCAAGATATTTATTATTGAAGATTTTTATTATAAAGTATTAAATGTTGTCAAGTGAATTTTCTGCATGGTTTTTGTCTTTCATTCTGTTGATGAAGTATATTTTAGTCAGCTCTTTTACTGTTGTGAACAAAAGACCTGTAAAGAACAATTTTAGAGAAGGAAATTTTTGTTTGGCACTCACAATTTTAGAAGTTTTGGTCCACGGATGACTGACTCCATTGCTCTGGATGCAAGGTGGGGCAGAACATCATGGTAGAAGTGGAGAAAGAGAGGAGGGAGGGAGGGAGGGAGGGAGAGAGAGAGAGATCCCTGAGGCATGCCCTCCAAGACCCATGTCCTCCAGCCACATGCACTGACTAGGTTAAAGCTCTAATAAAACAATCATTTGACTTCTAAACTTTCTTGCATTACCTTACACATGAGTTTTTGAAGGACACTACATATCTAAATCATAACATAATGTATCAAGTTTATTTATTTATGTATGTGGAACCATCCTTGAACCTCTGAGATACATCCTACTTGATCCATGGTGGCAATCTTTATAGTGTGCTGTTGGATTTGATCTTCTAGTATTTAGTTAAGGAGTATTGCAATGTTCGTCTAGAATATTGACCTAAGGTTTTCTTTCTTTCTTTCTATTATTTTCTTTTCTTTTTTTTTTGTATTTTTTTCCAGTTTGGGGGTCAAGGTAATGCTGGTCTCATAGAATATGTTTGCAAGAATTCTTCCATTTTAATTTTTGGGGAAAATATGAGGAATTCTTAAATGTTTTGTGCAACTTGACAATGAAGTCATGGGAGTCCTGAGCTTTTCTTTGATGGAAGGGTTTTTATTACAGATTAAAATTTGCTGCTTGTTATTGGTCTCTTCAGGTTTTTTATTTCTTCATAATTCAAGGTGTATGTGTCTTAAGAATTTTCCCATTCCCTTTAGTTCATCAGAAGTATGTCTTTTTCTTGGGGAGGGAAGTTACTGGAGATTGAACCCAGGGGTGCTCAACTACTAAGCCACATCCTCAGCCGTTTTTAAATTTTTATTTAAAGACAGGGTGTCACTAAGTTGCTTAGGGCCTCACAAAGTTGCTGAGACTGGCTTCAAACTCATGATATTTATAGGCTTTTCCAGCATCACTTGGGAAAGATAAATAGGAAGGCAAATCCAGGTCCCCAGGGCCACCTTTCCTAGTTAACTGCTCAGCTAAACATACTTTCTTTTGCCTATTGAACAAGTATGTAGTATGTTACTTAAACTGAAGTTCCCACGGTGAGGGAAAAATCTGGGAAAAGATTTCAATATTAATATCAATTATAATATTAATGTGAAAATTATATTAAAACCCCTTCACACAGAGAAGGGAATTTTCTTCTTACAAAGGACTCTTCCTAGGGCTCCCTTTATGTCTCTGTTCCTCAGGCTGTAGATGAAGGGGTTCAGCATGGGAGTGACCACCGTGTACATCAGAGCCATGACAGTGTCTTTCACAGTGGATTTCTTAGCCGATGGACATAAGTACAGATCAATGACTGTCCCATAGAACAGTGACACCACAGAGAGGTGGGAGCCACAGGTGGAGAAGGCCTTATGGATACCTCGAGCAGAAGAGACCTTGAGAATGGAGGACACAATGCATACATGGGACACAAGAATGAGTAGGAATGGGATGAAAACAACAGTTCCTGCTATAATAAACAGCACCAACTCATTAACATGAGTGTCAGAGCAGGCCAGCTTGAGCAAGGCAGATATTTCACAGAAACAGTGTGGGATCACATTGTCTGCACAGAAGGACAATCTGGGAATGAGCAGGATGTGCAACAAGGAATAGAACATGGTCACCACCCAGGACAGCACCACCAGGGAGAGACAGAGCTTGGGGCTCATGATAGTGTAGTGCAGAGAGAAGCAGATGGCCACATAGCGGTCATAGGCCATGGCCACAAGGATGAAGTTTCCAAGGTCTCCAAAAAACAGGAAGAAGTGAATTTTGGTCAGGCAGCCTGCATAGGGGATGGATGGATCTTGACTCTGAGTGTTCTGCAACAGTTCAGGAATGGTCACAGAGGAAAAGCAGAGGTCAGAGAAAGACAACTTTTTGCTAAGAAACAAATACACGGGAGTGTGGAGATGGGTGTCGAGGAGAATGAGGACAATGATGAGGAGGTTCCCCAGGATGGTGGTAAGATACATGGCCAGGAACAGGGCATAGAACAGGTTCCGGCACTCTGGCTGGATGGGCAGGCCCAGGAGAAGGAACTCAAGATGAGAGTTTGGCTCTTTACCATTATTATCTGTCTCCAATACCTTTAAGAGAAATAATAAGGCCTAAGTGAAAATGATCATTTTTTTCTCATACACAGTGTTTACGTGTTCTACAGTAATGGATCTCACCACCATCACAATAATTATCACCTTATAAGTGTCTTTAAACTTTATGATCATTTATTACTTTTTCTCATCTTCTTTTCAACATGTTTCAGTAGTTCATTCTTTCCTAAATACTTATCTGTTTGCTTCTGTCACAGAAGGAGTGTTGGATTTTCTCTGCCTGACTGTCATCACTGGACTGCACTTGAGTAGCAAACACACACATTCCCTTCAAACGCAGATTACTGAGCACCTTCAGATAATTTAATTGGAATCTCTGATAGTGGCATGTGCAAAGTTTTTTAAAGTCCCTCAGGTGAATGTAAAATAAAGAAAGGTTAAGAACTGTTACCGCACTGAACCCTGTCTTACAGGCCTGGTATGTCAAAATGCTGTGACCTATGAGGATTCACTGCACAGTAAGTAACATTAATGAACAGTGTTATTAATAAAAAGTGTTATAAGTGTTGAACTTTAGTCAAAATATTTCTATACTGTGGCAAAGTCTTGGAAGGCAGGTAGGTGGAAAAGAGAAAAGTTATCATACCTGAAAAGTTACTTTGTAGAACATCATACAACCTGGCATATTGACATCTTACCCAGGATGTCTGAGGGTGACTGTGGGGCCCTGACCCAAGGCCCTGCTCCCTTTTATTCGTTATAAGCCTATGAATTAACATCCTCTGTATTCATCACATGTCTCTGCCATCCCTTCTCATGTCTCACCTTTTAGCCATCCATGGGCCCGAGAGACTTACATCCCAGGGAAGTCCAGATTCGGGCCTAACTCATTAAGTACAAAGTAATTATCCAGAACCTCTTCAAGACAAATTCTCAAAGTCCTTTATGGTGACTGATTCCAGCCACTGATCACACCTGACTATTAACTATAATAACCATTTAAATAGAACAACTATGCCAGTGTTGTAATAAAAGTTATCTGAGTGTTCTCTGTCTCCCTCAAAATATCTTCTCTTTCTGCTTGTGATGATGTGAGCTGTTAACAGTGCCTGTGTGGTGAGATGAAGTGAGGTGACATAGACATTGGGATGTAGTGTTAGATTACTATGTAAGATTTACTTGGAGATCTACTTGAGCTTTACTAAGGTTTATTATACAAGGTTTACTTATTTCACTGAAATACCATCATAGTTGATATGATAAGAGACTAACAGATGGGTAGCATAAACAGCCCAGATATGCTGGAAAAGGGATTATTCAGATCCATAGCAGGATGGAGCAAGGCAGCACAAGAGTTCATCATGCTACTCAAATGGCATGTAGTTGAAAACTTGTGAATCATTTACTTCTGGAATTTTCCATTAAATATTGTAGGACTGTGGTTTAGTGGAAGTAACTGAAAACAGGGAAAAATGAGAATACGGATAAGTGGGACTACTGATTGTGTCTTAAAACTACAAAACACTGATTAAAGAAACAAAAGATGTAAGAAATGGAAATGCATACTATTGTCTGGACTGGAAGACTCAATATTCTTAAGATGTTGACTCTTCAAAAATGTATCTCAAGATTTAGCAAAATTCCAATCATAATTCCAAAAAGATTTTTTTGTGAACAAATTGATGATCTCATTATAGAATTTATGTGTGAAGGCAAAGAAGCTTCAGTTTTGGAAGAGAAGAGCAAAATAGGAAGTTTCACATCTCTTATTTCCAGTCTATTAAGTGACAATAATTGAGGAAGTGTGGTATTAAAGATAGAAATATATATCAGTATTGAGAGTCAGAATAGCATAAAGTGCAGAACTAGATTCACTCTTATATCCTTCATTGAATTTTAACACTGTAATTATGGCAAATCAATAAATATAGCCTTTGTAACAAATGATGCTGGAAAAAATAGATTACTTAGGATAATAAAACCCTCACTTCATTCCTCTATTTCTCTATAATAATTAACTTAAAATGTGTCTTTGACCTTAATATTTGTATGAATTTGAGGAGAGTTCCTATGACATTTTTCTTTGGATTCAGAAAATTCCCAGAGCCAGGCATAGCAGTGCACGCCTATAATCCCAGCAGTTTGGAAGGCTGAGGCAGGAGGATGGTGAGCTCAAAGCCAGCCTCAGCAACTTGGTGAGGCGCTAAGCAGCTCAGTGAGACCCTGTCTCTAAATGACATAGGAAAAAGGGCTGGGGATGTGGCCCAGGGATTGAGTGCCCATGAGTTCAATTCCCTGTACAAAAAAAAAAAAAAAAAAAAAAAGTCCCAGAACAAAAATTAAGGAGCAGGTGGTGAAGGATTGAAGGAAGGTGATGTCAAGTTACATCCACTCAAGCTGGTTGAAGCCAATGCAGAGCTCATTCCTGCAGCTGTGGCTGAACTAAGAGATGAGACTGATGAACTTAAAATGGCGTATCAAAATATTTGTTCTCAACGCATGTGCTCTTCTGCCAGGAATATAATAACTGTCTCACTAATTTGGAAATTGAGTCTATTATACAGCCTCTCCCTCTCTCTCTCTCTCTCTCTCTCTCTCTCTCTCTCTCTCTCTCTCTCTCTCTCAGTTGTTAGTAAACTAACGTACAAAGAGCAGAGGTGATTGATACTGATATCAAGGAAAAGTTTGTTTGTAGACAACCAGAGTAGGGAGGATTGAGTCTGAAAGCCTGGGACAATTTTCAGGTACCTCATTCTATTTTCATGTCCAGAAATAAATGCTAACATAATCTATAATAACCCAATAAAGGCCAGACTATTCAGGTTGCACATTCCCTAGGAATGCATCTTGCACTGTATCACTATGCACAGAACTTCATTCAGTTGGTGACTTCCAAGTACAAGGGGTACTTGGAACAGGCAGTGAAAGAAGGAAATATAAATGATGGTCTGGCCTTGTAATTGATTTCAGGGACATAGACCATGACAGTAGGAGGTCATCTGGCATATATGGAGAGTGTTTGGGATGATGTTGATGATGGGTGCTATGAGGGTTTTCCTAGAGAGGTAAGGAGGCAAAATTAACTAAATAATGTGGAATCTGGGCTTCTTTTTCTATCTTGACCTGAGAAAGTATTGAACATGATGTGGAGGTGTTTGTCTTTTTCTTTTTGGGGGGAATATATAAATATATATATATATATATATATACACACACACACACACACACATACACTCATATATGTATATATAATATATATTATATATATATAATTTAAAAAATAAAACCATCATGCACAATTAAACTTGATTAAAAGCCTGGAGAATGCTAAAAGTAGTACAGGAGGCTGCAGAGCAGAGAGTACAGGTGTTCCCTTTTCTGCAGTTGGTAAATGCTGGGAAGTAACAGACAGACGTGACTTCACTTGAGCATTGGAGAAGCAAAAAAGTTGCCTTGTCATTCTAGGTTGGTGGCAGACTTGCTTTTGCTCCCAAATATGGGAGTTTTCTTGGTGAGGGTAGAGCAGACTCTTTGGGATAGGGAGCTGGATGAAGGAGTCTTAAGAAACTGGTGCTCAGGACTAGTCACGGGCCCCAGTAAGATCACTTTAATATCTGGTGTCTGTGGTGTTGAAAAGGCATTTGAGTTTTCAATAACATGCAGCGGATCAATGTTCTCTTGCTCCACCATCATGAACTGACTCCAATATTCCAGGGGCAGTGAAAGCAGGCATTCTACCAACTTGGATTGACGCTTGATGTTCTGTAACATTGTCACTGGGTCTGGATTGGGCACAGCATGGGCAACAATTGTAGGACCAAAGACTTTAGCCAGATTGGCAACATCCATTTTAGTGTTTGGACCCTGAGCCACTCTCTGCAAGTGAATCATGAGGAAGGCTAATGTGTCCCTGTTGGCCTGGGGTTGTTCACCAACAGCCTGGTACATGGTAGCTATGCTGTTATCTTCATCTGTGATTTCTGCTGCTTCCATGAAGGCTTTGTTTAGCCTAAAGGTTAGAAGGGGTTCTTTGAGGTTTCAAAGGAAGTCTTTTAGAAGGCTACAGATGGCATGGATATCATCCACTTTGCTGAGAGGGGGTACGGTTTTCACTCTGAGGAATTTCTCTTTCAGCTCTTTCACTGTCCGACCACAGCCTAAGATCCTATACAAGCCTGTCTCAGCCCTCTCTGCTCAATTTCATTTACATAGTGGACAACAATAGAGGGTATTATTGGAGAAGTTTGGGACACAAAATCAGCCAGCATTCCCTCTCCAATCTTGACAGGTGTTCCTATCAGAGTAGGATGCAGAGAAGGGGACAGCGGTCCCGACATTCTGGATGAGAAACCACACGACCAACAATCTCGACACTTCGGAGACAGCTTGTCAAATTTTATCCATTTCCCACATGGAACACAGGATTCAGGTTTAATAACCGTCTTAGAGACAAAGTCATGCAGGCGCATCCCTCTGTTGATCTGTGGTGTGCCTGAACTATCATTCTTGATTCTTGGCTCCAGAGGTCTACTGCTCAGGGTGGAGTCACTGTTCCAAGGTTGAAAAGTACCTGTTTTCCATCGGCTCCTTGTCAAATATGGCACAGTTTCAACGGTGGACATAGCTTCAATGGGCCCACCATCATTGGGAACAGTTACTATAGTCTTTTCAACTATGGATTCATTTCCCTGGTCTACTGTGGAGCCAATGGGGTCCATTAACAAACTGTCGGCTATTGGAGCGCCTCTTTTCTCTCTTCTTCAATTTGAAATTCTTCACCAAAGAAGAATCCCAATCCAGTGATTCATCAGTCTTATCAAAGCTGATATCTGATAAAATGGAACCAGATTCATCAATGGTTGACAGCCTTTTGTTCCCAGCATTGCCACTGGATGGTTGACCTCTGTTGAGAGAAGCCAAAGCTGATTTTTGCTCTTCGCTTAGTTGAATGCTGCCAGATGTGTCACACATGAGCATCTCTCGAATCAGCTGAATCTGTCGTTCCAGTTTTTCACAGTTAGCTTCAGCTCACTGTCTCCGTTTAATCTCTACAGCCACTTGATATCATGCATGCTTTAGCTCAACATCCAGAGCACTATGCTCAGTCTCTGCTTTCATCAGAAGATCCTTGTATTTCCCCAGCTCATGGTCTGTTCTCTGCCATTTCTCCTGGAAATCCTCAAAATCCTTTACCAATTGGATGAATTGGAGTTCATTTCCTTCACTGAGAATCTCCACCCGGCGCACAAGCTGCTCAGATTCTGCAAATTCAGCATTGTGGTATCCATCTTTCCAACGGCGAAGGGACACCACCTGTCTTTTTTCTTATTCCTGTCCTTTCCTTATATCGGCATATATACAGTTGGATAATAGAAGTCTGAGCCTCATTAGCAGCATGTTTTTCCTTGGGCCTGTTTACAGGAAGTTGAGTTATAAGTCAGAGACTGCCATGTGATCCATCGAAAGCATGCGTCTTTCATGGTGGTATCTACTTAAAGCCACTGATTGCTTTTTGTATAAAGTTTTGTGCTCCTAAGACATTTTAAATCATTCATGGCATGGCCCCTGATTAATTTTCCAACCATCCTTCTTATCCACCAACAAGTAGGCTGCACCAGCACAGAACTCCTGCCCATTCCCCAAGCAGCCAGTGATTAAGCATCCATCCCTGAGCTTGTTTCCATCCTCAGTGTTCCCCAAAGTATAGTCAGGTGTGATCAATGGCTATAATCACTCACTGCGGCAGGACTCTGAGAGAATTGTCCTAGTGAGGTCTTGAGTAATTACTTTGTTTATAATTAGTTACCCCAGGATCTAAAGTCCATCGGGAGCCGGTTCCCTTAGGTGCAGTGATGAGTAGTGAGAGATATGAGCTGGGGTGGTGTAGACACAGATTATGACTATAGAGGTTCTTACTTCACATGCCTACAATGAATGAGGGGAGATGGATCTCAGGTCAGGGTCTTGGAGTCACTCTCAGAAATCCTAGGTGAGTTAAGAATAAGCACCACCACTTATTTTACCTGTAATGTCTTTTCAATTTGAAGGTATAGTTTTTCCAGGTTATATGTTTTCCAGGGTAGTTTTTTTTTTTATGTGATGGCCTGTCTGTTCTATACTTCTCTTTCACATCTTCTCAACATTCTATAAGTATTGTTTTAATGTTTGTCAGTTTAATTGTTAATAACATTTGTGAATATCAATGTGCAGTACATCTTATGACACAATGACAAGATTATATCATTTCAACATAATGACAGCTCTGTGAATTAGGTAGGCTGTAATGCAGTAGTTCTAAAGTCTTGCTTTCTTTTAAAATCATCTGTGAAGCTCTAACATGTTTTTGGACAGCCCCCTTCAGAAATTATGATTAAATTTTTCTGAGTAGACCCAATAATCTGTATTTTTTAAATGTTTGTCCTTCCTATTCTATGTTCAGTCCATCTACCAAAACATTGGCATTTTATGGGTGTTATGAAAAATATAAAAACTGAACCATGAAATCAGAGTAAGTATTTTAACATTATGCCCAAGTGAGTTGCATTTACACTAAAGTCTAGAAGCACTGCCATCACTGATTCCTATGTGCATCCCACTCTGAGAATTCCTGATTTCATGGGTCAGGGAGACATGAAGGTTAATCCATCCTCAGCACAGCAGCTGAAAGTGATGCTTCTTGTTTGTGATTCCTAGTCACACTCTTGACACCTGGGATAGAATTTCCTCAGTTAAAAGGGAAGAAAAATTCTGAGAAACCAGGTATATGATTTTCAGTTGAGATTTTCTTCCCATTGCAATGCCAGCAAATAATGTTCAAGTGTAAAAACTGCTAATGCCGCAGAATTAAACACCACTATCAGGGTGAAGATCCCTGTGGTTGGCTTCTATTATGTCTTTTTAGTTAAGGAGCTCCTTACATCTCTTAATGCCCCTCCTCTGATTTATTTGTCAGATTTGAGGTACAGGATTATATTAGAGTCAGAATTATTCAGAAACCAGAACCAGACCATTTACACAGATAAATATGTGTAGATAAAGAGGAAGAGGTAGTGAAGAATAGGGATAAAGAGTGAGAAAGAGATTCGTTTTAAGAAATTAACTCGCATGATCATGGGATTGGCAGGTCTGAAATCTACAGGGCAGGTCAGTAGAGAGGATGCCCAGTAGTGTTGATGCTACCATCTTGGGTCTGAAGGCAAACTGGAGCAGAACCCTTTTCTCTTCAGCAGACTTCAGTCTTTCCTCTTAAGGCTTTCACTTAATGTATGAACCCACCCCCCATGAAGGGTGATTTGAATGTTAATCATATTACAATGCCTTCCCAGAACCATCTAGATTGGTGTTTGACCAAAACAAGGTGGTGTGGTTTGGATCTGGAATGGCCACCAGTCTCATGTGTTCAGAGGTGGGGCTTTGGGGAAGTGATTGGATCTAAGGCCTCTGACTTCATCAGTGGATTAATCCATTGAGGGTGGAATGGACTGCAGGGAGGTGGGACCTAGATGGAGGAAACAGGTCACTGGAGACAGGTGCTGGAAGGGGTTTATCTCTGGGCCCTTCCCTCCCTCCTTACTCTCTTTCTGCATCCTGCTGCCATGAGCTGAGCAGCTTTCCTTCACCACATTCTTACATCATTTTGATCTGCCTCACCTCAGGCCTAGAGCAACAGAGCCAGACATCCATGGATGGAAACCCCAAACTGTGAACCCAAATAAACTTTCCACCTTTAAGTTGCTTATGTCAGGGATTTTGGTCATAGTGATGAAAATCTAACTAAGACTTACACATTAGGTACCAGGGCCTAGCCGAGTTGAAATGAAATGAAACTAACCATCACATGGGCTATGGATAGTGGAAGAAGAACTCAGTTAAGGGCTTGAGGTAGAATTGTTTTAGTTTCCCCCATAATTTCTAAAATTATTATCATATTCATTTTACCCATACTAATATCAATGACATAAGGTGAAATGAATCATAAAAGACTTTTAGACCAGGTGCTGTGGTTATAGCTCAGTGGTAGAGTGCTGGCCTTGCATGTGTGAGGCCCTGGGTTTGATTCTCAGCACCACATAAAAATAAACAACAACCACAAAATATGAAGGTATTGTGTCCATTTACACTGAAAATATAAATAAATAAATAAGAATAGGAACTTCCTAGATTCCTAGGAACTTTTTTTTAAAGGATTTTTAGACCAACTCAATACAAAGTAGTGAAATGAGCAGTAGATCTGATGTACCCTGACGTTTTCCATTTTTGCAAAATTACATCCATGAAGTTGGTAATAGAGTGTCAAAATGCATAGATAAATGGTTAAGAAGTGAGTTCTTGTTCTGGAAACAATTGACAGTAGTGGTAATTTTAACTTGATAGAGTTTTGCTGTCATTAAAGGTGAAGGAATACGTGCCTCAGCCTGAAAGGCAGTCAGTAAGTATTTATGGGACACTGACCACATCAGGCTCCAGGCGGGGGGCTGCCCTGCTGCAGTCATGAGGCAGACATGACTTTTCTTCGTGGAGTTCATAATCAATGAGAAGTCAGCTATCAACCAGGGATCAGGGAACTGAGTGCCATGAGATGAGTCCTGGTTGCTATGGAAACCGTAGCATGATACAAGGAAGGTTTAGCTTAGTAAGTGCCACATAATACCCCTGAAAGAGGAGGGGGTAGGCCAGGTGAAGAGGGAGGCAAGGAAAGCAGGTGGGAGGCAGGACAAACAGCAAGTGTGAAACACTGGAGCCTAGAAATGATGGCTTCAGCCCAGCACTGCTGACAGGGGATGCAAAAGGCATTGTGCAGCCAGGAGAGGCTGAGGAAGTGGGAAAGGACCAGGTAATGAAGTGTCATTTGTGCTCCTGAAGGGAACTTTGCCTTTTTCTTAAGAGCACTGAGAATCTATCACTGGATGTAACCAGAAGAGAATTTCATCTTATAATGTCACAGCGCAAAATAAAGTATTTGGAGGAGAAGGGTATTGAAGCTTAGAAGCAGGAATTTAAGAGGCAGTTCGCACAGTTCAAGTGACATAGGAGGTCAGCTTGTCTAAGGTATTGATGTTTGGAACAAAGAGTGGATGAATTCAGAATGCAGTGCAGACTTTGTAGGACTTTCTGGGTTGGGTATGAATGATGAGAGAAATGAGTGAGTGAAACAAAACTCTCAGGTTTCTGAGTTTTAGCCTGAATTCCTTTTACTTAATATGAGAGACAGGAGGACAGGGTTGGGAAAGGAGCAGGCAGAGATCATGAATTTCACTTGGGATCTGTTTTACTTACTATGCCTGTGGTACATTCAAGGGAAGATAATCATTAAGTCTTAAAATAGGGTTCTGTAGGATAAAAAGAGGTCAACACCTGAGTTTTAAATGATATTTGAAACTTTGAAGTACATGAGTTTTTCTTGGGAGTATATGTTGAATTAGAAGGCTGCAAAGTTTAGAAAAATTCCTGAAGAATATTACTATGTCAGAAACTGAAAAAGCAGGACCCAGTTATAATCACTGAAGGTTATTGGCCTGGCAGAAAAGAAAAAAAATCAATACATTTTGTGTCTCAGAAACAAATAAATAGGAATGTTCATAAAAGTATGCAACATTGTACTTTGTTAAAAAGAAGTTGGGCTGGGGCTGTAGCTAGGCGGCAGAGCGCTTGCACTGGGTTTGATCCTCCCCACCACATAAAAATAAACAAATAATAAAGACATTCTATCCACCTACAACTACAAAAAAAATTTTAAGAAAAGAAGTGAAGAAAATAAGTTATGTATTATTTTTAAGATTCTAATTATATACATTTGTGATATAAGATCATAATTATTACAAAGAGAGTGAAATAAATATTTTTTTGTTATGGCTTGTTTTTTATTGATTTTATTATTATTATTTTTAAATACACAACAACAGTGGAATGCATTACAATTCTTATTACACATATAGAGCATAATTTTTCATATCTGTGTATATAAAGTTCATGCCAATTTATGCCTTTATTCATGTACTTTGTTTTTTTTGCATTATAATTCTTATTACACATATAGAGCATAATTTTTCATATCTGTGTATATAAAGTTCATGCCAATTTATGCCTTTATACATGTACTTTGTTTTTTTGCATTACAATTCTTATTACACATATATATCACAATTTTTCATATCTCTGTTTGAATATAAAGTATGTTGACACCCAATTCAAGTCTTCATACATGTACTTTGTATAATGTTGTCCATCACATTTCACCATCCTTGCTAATCCCCTGCCCTCCCCCGATTCCCCCCATCCCTCTTCCCTATCTAGAATTAATATAATCCTCCCATGCTCTTGAAATAAATATTTTTGATAGACCCTCTAACAGTCATGTATCTTAAAAATATGTATTTTTATTTGAGTTTCTAAAGGATTCTATTGTTTTCTCTTTAAGAGATTGGAGACAGAGCATGACAGGAAGGAACCAATCTATCATCTCAGAGTTCCTCCTCCTGGGCCTGCCCATCCAGCCAGAGCACCAGAACCTGTTTTATGCCCTGTTCCTTTCCATGTATCTTATCACCGTCTTGGGGAACCTCATCATCATCATCCTCATTCGCCTGGACTCCCATCTGCACACACCCATGTATTTGTTTCTCAGCAACTTGTCCTTCTCTGACCTCTGTTTTTCCTCTGTGACCATTCCCAAACTGTTGCAGAACATGCAGAGTCAAGTTCCCTCCATCCCCTATGCAGGCTGCCTGACTCAAATGTACTTCTTTCTGTTTTTTGGAGACCTGGAGAGCTTCCTTCTAGTGGCCATGGCCTATGACCGCTACGTGGCTATCTGCTTCCCCCTGCACTACACTACCATCATGAGTCTCAAGCTCTGTCTTTCCCTGGTGGTGCTGTCCTGGGTGCTGACCATGCTCCATGCCCTGTTGCACACCCTGCTCATGGCAAGAGTGTCTTTTTGTGTGGACAACATGATCCCCCACTTTTTCTGTGACTTGTCTGCTGTGCTGAAGCTGGCCTGCTCTGACACCCATGTCAATGAGTTGGTGATATTTATCATAGGAGGACCCATTGTTGTCTTCCCATTCCTACTCATTATTGTGTCCTATGCACGAATTTTCTCCTCCATCCTCAAGGTCCCTTCTTCCCGTGGTATTCACAAGGCCTTCTCCACGTGTGGCTCCCACATTTCCGTGGTGTCGCTGTTCTTTGGGACAATTATTGGTCTTTATTTATGTCCATCAGCTAATAATTCTACTGTGAAAGAGACCATCATGGCTCTGATGTACACTGTGGTGACTCCCATGCTGAACCCCTTCATCTACAGCCTGAGGAACAGAGACATGAAGGGAGCCCTAAGAAGAGTCCTTTGTAAGAAGAAAAAGTCCTTCTGTGTTTGATGAAAACACTTGTGATTTTCATATCATTTTTTCCAGTGAATGTATGGATATTAATATTGGAATATTATTCCAGAGTTTTCCCCTCACCTTGGGAACCTTTGTTGACATAGCACACTCACTACACAGTGGTTCAACATGTAAAGGAGAGGAAGCTTAGCTGAGCAGTTCACCTAGGGAAGGGGGTCTTGGTGATCTGATTTTGCCTTTCTTTGTCTTTCCCAAATGATCCTGGGAAAGCCAGGTGTAAGAATTACTGTTGATAGTAGAATGAAACAGACATTATTATTACTGTGTGTATATATGTGAATGCATGACCAATGTGATTCTGTAACCTGTACACTCAGAAAAATGAGATACTGTATCCCATGTGATTCAAATGTATGATATGCCAAGGTCATTGTACTGTCATGTGTAACTAATTAAAACGAATAAAAAAATAAAAAAAAATTTAAAAAAGAATTACTTTTTGATGTGATGTCCATGCCTTACATCCTTAAGTTATCCCAGGGTCTTATAATTTTATCCAGAACTCTACTTTGTCTCTATTGTCATTTTAAGTAGTGCTCTATAATCTTAGGTTAATACTAAATAAGGTCAAAACATGTCAACTATCAATCTCCCCCAATGTCTCTTACGGACATTTTCTCCTGCAGACATTTTCACATTGTTTTATCTTCAAGGCTTCTTCCCCCACCATCCCAATTTATTTTCATTTTTCTGACTTGACCTAACCTTAAATGGATCTTTCCTTTTTAAGTGGATATTTCTAATACTTTTGCTATAATGTTTCATTTTGTTCTTATCCTGGTGATTACCTAATATGAAATTTTATTATTTGTCCCCAGTAATAGGAAGAGTAACTGGAGGTTGGTTAAAAAGTTTAGTTTGTAAGAACACCTCTCTTCTGTTTGGTATTTTGAACTTTGAGAATGTATTTCATGTTTTTCCCCTACTTTCATGACACTTCAATGGGAATAGAAAAGATAGTTTTGTTGTTTTAGAGGCTCAAACTGAACTTCAACATCTCACATCACAAAGAGGGCTAGTTGTTGAAACTGTGTAAGATCCCAGGCCATCTGATTTCCATTTCTTCTCATTCTTCTCCCATTTCTGAAAAAAAAAAATGAATGTCATTTCTTTTTTCTTTCTTCTTTCTTCCTTCCCTCCCTGCATCCCTTCCTCCCTCCTTTCTTTCCTCCCTTCTTTTTGTTAATGAAGTGCTTTACCACTGACCTAGATCCCTGGTCTTTTGTATTTTTAATTTTGAGTATGGTTTCTCTAGGTTGCTGAGGCTAGCCTCAAATTTGCCATCCTCCTGTCTCAGCCTCCCAAGTCATTGTACCCAGTTATTTTTCTTAAATTCTTAGCAACATTATGGAATGGACTAGGTTTTCATCCTTTATCTGTTTGTTTCCTTCATTGTTTACTGTAATTGCTGACACTCAGACCCATCCTTGGCATCCTCTTATATGTTTTTCTGACCCCCACATCTCCATCTGAAGCCAAGACCAATCTCCAGAGCTTTCAGCCATTCTTAACCAGGACATCTCTCCTTGTTGGGCACTTCAATCTCAGCACACACAATCTTGAGCTCTTTATGTACCACCTAAGTCCTTTATTTGTATGTTATCCCATATCTTGATTTATGATGTCACCTCCTTGTCAGTTACCTGAGCAACACTTCTGTGTTGTATATAATATGTATTTTGCCTTTTTCATTTAATGTCATTTTTCTGTAATATTTTATTATTCTCCATTTGATTGTTGAGGTAACACCACCTTTCAAAAAACCCACCTTTCAAAAGAAACCTTCCTCATAATGCCAATATCAACTTCATTTCATTTTCCAAAAGAGAGAGAGAGAGAGAGAGAGAGAGAGAGAGAGAGATCTAATATACTGTAAATAAATAATGTATTTAAATTTATTTAAGTTTTCTTAGTGGAATTTTATAGATGTTTAACTTTTTCCTTGTATATTACTTTTTATTTTTACTTCTAGACATTTGACAGTTTTGGAGGGGATCATTTTTGTGTTTTTGACAGGTAATATGTATACATAGAGAAGTTATTGATAGCTTTGTATGACAATTTTGCAATGGATTTTACTAAATTCTATGTGATTTCTAAAGAATAATTTTCAGTAAAATATCTTGGGTATTGGAGATAATATCTTGGGTATTGGAGATATACAGTGAGAGCTAATATAAATATTGGTAAGTGTGCATATTCTTTTCAAGCATTTAGTTCTCTTGATTCTTTTCTAACTGCACTGACCATCACTTCAAGAATAATGGAAAATCATAATATTAATATTTAAGGGGACACATAGATGAGAATTGTGGGAACATGAGATTAAGAGGATAATTCTATACAATGAGCCCCCTGTGCTGACTCCCCACTTGCTTCCTTTGCCAAAAAGATCTCCAAGAGGGGTATCAACAGCAAGAGTTCCAATGTGAGTGTGGGTGCCTGCTCTTTGTCCTCTAATTCCAGGGAGGATAGAGTCCTCAATGAAGGGTAGAGTGAGCTCGCCCTCCATGTTGGGTGGGATGCTGGGAGGAGGAAACTTTGCAGAAGAGCCCGTCACTGTACAGCACATCACAGCAGCACTGGTTTGGGAGAGTCTAAAACACCACCTCCACACTCCACCTACACATAAGCATGAATCTTCTGAACCACCACGGCCATGAAGATCTGAAAAGTTCTTAGTTCCAAACCTCAGTTCTTGTGTTCTGACAAAAGAAAATGTAAAGTCAGGCACCAAAAGTCAAAGGAAAGGCAAAGTGAGGCTTAAGCAGAGAGCACTCCCAAGAGGAAGAGTGGGCAGTCTCTGAGCAGGAACAACAAAGGAGACAACACTGATCCCAAATTTCTTACTGCTTGATGTTTACTAGGTGAGCTGAGGACCACCTTCTGTACCCTGCCAATCATGTGTTCAACTCCTCCTTCATATCAGGTGGTGGAGTTTTTGACTTTATTTGGTCCTCTGTGGAAGGGTCATGGGAGTCATCCTGTTTAGGGGGGCTTCATCTAGAAGTCAGTCCCATGTTAATGTGGGCACTGGGGTCAGTAGCTGGTCAGAAGTTACCTTAGTGTCCCTGTGCTACTAAAGGAATCTTTCTTCCCAGACAACTGGAGACACTGACAGTCATAATTCCTAACTTCATATCAACCTCAGCGGACCCTGCCAAGAGTTAATCCCATTAATCCTTTTCTCTTGTTGTGTTTTACAAATAGCTCCCTTGATTTTTTTTTTTCCTACAGATTAACTGTCAGTACTTGATTTCTTAAAAATAGTTTACAGAAGGACTCTAAAGTCACTTAAAAAACACTTTGTGGCCTTACAGTGCATTTCCCTGCTCCTTGCTAGCTACTACCCACCGGGAGCAGAGAGCACTGTGGGAATGCAGCGGGAGGAGAGTGGGCAGGCTCCCGACATGGACTCGGGGTCAGTGCCATTCAGGTTTGTCACTGTGGACACTGGCCTGGGGAACTGAGATCCTTCAGGAACTTTCACTGCTCAGCTCAGCTGGGGGTGCTGTGGACCCAGTTGTTCCTCTGTGGAAATGTCACGGTGGTCCCCCTATTCTGGGGAAGGCATGTTCAAGTCAGTCCTGTGCTGATGTGGGCACTGGAGTCAGAAGTTGGCTAATTTTAAAACTGAGACAGAAAAAGGGAAAGGCTATAGTTAAGATGGGTGCCATTTGTTCTTACAGGAGGCTAGACAAATGCTAGATTCTCAAAGCAGACCACCAGACTTTCTGCTTCTCACACCTTCACACTCATCCTACCTGCCCTACCAACCCCGGCATGGTCTCACTCTCTCTTTGAAGGACAGTGCGACTTAGTGAACACTGGCGGGGAGGCTGTCCTCAGAGGCATTGCCCTCTCCCCCTTTCAAGTTTCTGAACCTCCACGTGAGCAAAGGTGTCTCCCTTGGGGACACTTACTGGGGTCCTAGCAACCGCCAGTGCCTCCTGGAGGGACAGTCCCTGCTCCCATTCCTCCCTCCTGCAGTCTCCCTCACCAGGCAGTGGGGGCTGGTTATTCTCAAACGCCGTGAACCGCCCACTGGATGGAAATGGGCTGGCTGGGTGTACCACGAGGCATGGAGAGCATCCACCTAGAGGGGTGCCCTTACAACTAAGTTGCATCCCCAGCTCTTTTTATTTTGAGACAGGGTCTCCTTAATTTGCACAGGTTGGCCAGAACTTGAGATCCTCCTGGTGGATCCATCCTTTCTGGTGGCTGGGATCAGAGGCAGGAGGAAGAGGTGCTCAAGCTAGCACACTGCTGAGTCCAAAGCCCTGGGAAGGGAGCTGTAAGCTGCAGTGTCTTCATCCCTTGCTGGTGGCACCAGACCTTTTGCACCCCAGCCTAGTTGTGAAGCCTTCACGGTGCCCAAGACAGCCCTCCTGCCTCCCGAGGGAAGGGGTAGGGGGTATATTCACAAGGAAACCTTATGCACCCCAGCAATGAATGGTTCAATAAAAAAACCCTCATGCATGCAGCCAACAGTTCAAAAAGGAAACCTTGCAGTCCAGGTTGGCAACACCAAGGCAAGTTATGGGTTTATCTTTACTAATATTTAGTTAATGTAATTTGAAAAGGAAAATAAGAGAATTTTAAGAGTCCTTCGTTTTTGATAGGCCTTCTCCTTTTAGCTAGAAGTCAGGAGAAGATGCTGAGTATTCTTTACAAACCATCAACAGGCAGGTGGAACAGGCCTGTAATCCCCGTACCTTGGATGGCTGAGGCAAGAGGATCACATGTTTGAGGGTAGCCTGGGCAACTTCAAGACCCTGTCTCAAAATAAACTCAAAATAGGTCTGTAACCCAGCAGTTAGTGCCCCTGGGTTCAATCCTCAGTACTAATAAATGAATTAATTAAATAAATTAAGTTAAAATAAATAAAGGGGAAAATCTTTGGAGCTGAGTTGGTGGCAGTGCTGCCAGAACAAAGAGGGTGTTGAGGCCCACAAGTGGCTGCAGGACCCCTGTGGGCCCAGGACACTAGAGGCAGGAAGCCCAGGCCTCTGGGCAGGCCCAGCTTCAGAAGCCTCACCAGAACCTGGCAATGCAAAGGGGTTACCTAGGCTGGAGGCCAGAGGCTGCCTGGACCTGTGTTTCAGGTTCTGGGCTGAAAGCAGCATCCCCTGGGATGCACAGTCGGGGGCTGTGTCCAGTCCCTGCCTGCTGGCAGAAGTGCCAGACCAGTTACACCAAAGTGGGGTCTTGTGCTAGGGATGCTCTTGGGGTGCCAGGAGGAAGAAGGTGAGAATGGGATTGGGGATGAGGAATCCCTGGGGTGACAGAAGGCTCTTTCATGGCTGCTTGTCAGGAAGCAATCCCCAGGGAGCCAGATATGACAGGCACAGAATAGCAGAGCTGGCCCACAGGACTAGAGTTAGAGCCCTGGAGAGGGATGACATGTGGACAGCCTTAGGAATCTGGAGACATAAAAGAATAAGCTGAAAGCAAGCTGCCCTAAACAGGTTCCCAGGTGTAGTACTAGGGCAGTCCCGGGGTCAGTGCAGCAAGCCCCAGGAAGGTAGCTCTCTGGGGACTCTGGGGTGGTCCTCAGGGAGGATTGTTATAGAGTCCAGAGATTGCCTGCCCATCCTCGAGACGTGTTGTTTGCTCCAACTCACCCCTGCTGTTGAGGTCTCTGTCACCATCATCCTGAAGCCCTCACCAAAACTGGGCTGAGGCAGGTGCCATGATTTTGCAACTCCCAAAATGAGCTAAATCAGCCTCTTCTCTTTAGAATGTTATCTGCCTCAGGCATTATGTTGCAGTGATGCAAGACTAACACGCAGCTGATGCACATGCTCAGTTCTGCAGGCTCATAGTCCATGGCACTGGCAGACTTGGTGTCTGGAGAGGGCCACTTTCTGGTTTGCAGACATCACCTCTGGCTGTGCTCTCACGTGCTCACGTGGCAGAGCCCGTTCTCCTTGGGCCTCTTCTAGGAAAGCACTAATGCCACTCATAGGGCCTCTGCCCTCCTGACCTAATCCCCTTTCCAATGCTCCATGGATTTCAACATTAAACTTGGGGGGTGGTCACCATGCAGTTCCTCCCAAAATACACATCCTTCCTGAACATGTAGAATACATTTGTTCCCTTTCAGTAGCCCCGAAAGTCCAACTTGGTATGTCTAAGTCCAAAGTCTCATGTGAACATGTCCATCACAGCAGGGTGAGGCTCAGGCACAATTTGTCCTGAATCAAACTGCTCTTGCTGTGCGGCTGGAGGATCTCATAAGGTGTATGCTTCCAAAACCATGGAGGAGGGCAGGCATAGGCAGCCATTTCCTTTCTAGAGGGAGAAATGGGAAAGCAAGAAGGTGTAATGTTCCAAGCAAGCCCACAGCTCAACAGAGCATAGAAGCTTAAGGCTCAAGAATAATCGTTTTTGCTGGACATGGTGGAGCACAATTCCAGGGAGTTGGGAGGCTGAGGCAGGAGAATTGCAATTTAGAGGCCTGCCTTGGCAATTTAGTGAAATCCCATCTCAAAAACATGAAAAGGGCTGGGTTGTAGCTCAGTGGCAAAGTGTCTTTGGACTTAGTCCCCAGGAACAACAGCAAGAATAACAACAAACCAACAAAAATTCCACAACTTTTTGACTGGATGCTCCGCCCATAAGCCTTTAGGGATGGACCCACCTTCCAGACTTGGTCTGTGTGGGTGGCCCTTTTTAGGGGTGGCAGAGGCAGCAGCCCTGCCCCTATTGCTGTGTGCCTGGGTGGTTCCCTGGGTGTGTTCTGCAGTGGCTCTGTGCCTAAGTCATGAGCAGTCCCACCCCAGGCTAGAATTTTATGCCAGTGTGTGCACTGGTTTGGGGAGTTGGGAACAGCTCTGCCTCCATAGCTCAGCTTGTGGGGCTCTGTGATGACCTTGCCCAAAGTGGATCTCTGCCTGGGCCTCACAGCTTGCAGTCCAAGTGGTGGCAGCCATTGCATGCAGAGCTGAGGATGAAGTGTTGGGGTGGAGCTGCCACATGAAAGGGACCTGGCAGCAGTCCCTCCTGGGGGCTCATCTGTCCTCCAGGCCTCTGATGGAGGGCCAGCCTACATCTCTTCAGTACTTTTGGGGGCTGTTCTTGCCTTGTCTCAGGGTGGACCTGTCCTAATCTCCTTAGGTAAGTGTTGCGTGCCACACTCTCCTCCTCAGAACTCACTGAATTCTCTGCCCAGGCTGGCCTCAAACATGTGATCCTCCTGCCTCAGCACCCCCAGTAGCTGGAATTGCAGGAAAGGCCTCTGCACCAAGCTCTATGGATGTTTTAATCCAGTGACTACACTCAGTGGACTCATGCACACTGTGGGGTGAGTTCTGAGCTCTCTTCTGGAGTGCTCTTCTGGCAGGTTCTGGGAGCCTCCTGAGTCTTTAGCCCATGGGGGCTGGGGTAGTTTTTATCTTTGGCTGGGAATGTGGCTGCAGATTGTGCTCCTGACCAGGCCTGAGATGATGGGTTCAGTTTATAGAAGAAAGGGACAAAATGATGGGGACTATAACCCAAGGAACTGCCCCCTGAGGTTTGAGGAATGACACTGACTTGAGAGGCTCTTCTGGCCCTGCAGGGAAGAAGTGGTTATAGTGAAAGGTAGATAAAAATATATGCCATCCCCCAGGTGCAAAGGCAGCGTTGGGTCTTTTGGAAAATCCAGACCCACAGATGACCCCGGCCTTTTGTGATGACGCCCTTGCCCAGCCCTGCTGAGTGGAGAGGAGGTGAGGGAGAATCAAGCCCTGGTCAGAGGTGGAGTAGAGCCATTTACCAAGTGCCTTCCAGGTCAGCTTCAGCAGTAGAATGCTCAAGGCTTCCCTGCTTCTATGGTTTCCAGCTCCCTGCTCCCAGACTGCCCAGATGTCAGCGAGGCCCTGGGCTAAGGTCTTGGGTGTGCCTCCATGAAATCCATGGGTAGCTCCTCATTTCCCCAAGGTTTCCACAGTGACGTGTGCTGTTTTGTACTCAATTAAAAAAGAATTTAATTGCAGATAGAATGTTTTCTGAAAGACTCTGAGTGTGAATTAGCAGCCAGGGTCACCTGGTCATTGTGTTGATACCTCATTGACCCCACAGCTGGGGCCTCTTGGAGCCTGTTCCTGATTACAGATGGACTCCCAGCTAGAACTGCAGGATCCACACTTTTGAAGGTGGAGGATGAGGCAGAGGAGATGCAGGAGCTCTGAGCTCTACCATTGGAGAAAGGGTCTGGGTTTGGGGACTGTACTCAGGTGCCTGTACCCCAAGGGTGAATGAGGGGAGTGTAGGGGGCTCAGATAGCAGAGTTTTTCTCACACACACACACAGGGTTTGGAGGATGCAGAATGAGGTGGGAGGTAAGTCTGAACACCTGCTATGAGCCCCATATCCTCACAGGTGTCCCCATTGACTTTCATGGACACCCACACAGCCCTGTAGAGAAGTGAAGCCCCATGAGGTGAAGGGGGTCCTGGGAAGTTGGACAGGACAGTGACTGCATCCAGGGAACCTGGAGTCAGGGGCTGGGCAGGAGGGCAGATGCTGACCAGGGCCCCTCCCCTACTGCAAATCCACCTGATGCTGCACCTGGAGGACCCCAGGTGCTTCAGGACTGTAGGTAAAATTTAACCTAGGAACCACTCCTTCTAAGTCTGTTTTGTTGCTCAGTTTGCCTAAAATGGTTTTTTGACGCTGACTCTTAACAGTCTGTCACTTACCATGTGACGAGAGACCAGATCAGATCAAAGGAAAGGACAAGTGCATCATGGCGACATGGGCCCAGACCACTTGGTGGACAATCAGAAATATCTTCAGAAAAATTTATTGAGAGATGGGGGCATTGTCAGAATGAAAATGGCCAAGTGCCAACCCTACTCAAGGCTGGCCTTGCCCAGGCTTTGGAGCAAGGTTCCCAAGTCCTCCACTAGGTGGAGCCGGGGGACATCTTTGCAGGTTGGCTCTTTTCCCTCAGCTCAGGGCGGCCTTGAGGGGATCTCAGCACCATCCTGCAATAAAAGGACAGATAACATGAAGCCCCTCATCCCTCAGGACTGCAGGATGGACAGGATAGGGGGCGCTGTGATGGGGCCCAATTAAAATCAGAAAATTTCAAAGAAGCTCTAAATTGCTTTTTTCTCAATCCCTGCCATTCTCGGACAGTGTTCCAGCTCCCTTCAGGCAACTGTCCCATGCCCAGGAAGGAAGTCCTGGCCCAGGAAGGAATTCAGGGCTGGATGGATCTCACCACAGTGCCTAGCAGGGTCCCCCGGATCTACACATCTGCATTTCCCAGCTTCGTTCCTGTAGATGGCAGTGCTTCTGTGGGACAGCAGAGGCAGATCAGCTTCTTCCTCCATTTTGGCCAAACTGGGATTAAATCCATTTTTCCTTCTTACATTATCTTCTCTTATTTCTGATGCTGGTGAACGCCCCAATACAGTCAGAAGAGACTCCAGATTGTTGGGCCCCAAGAATAGAAATCTCTTCCCCCATGCCTGCTCCCCTGCTGAGACTCCCAAGGGTCCACAGCCTGCTGAACCTGGGCCCCAACTGAGATGCGTCAATGTTCCCTGCACAGCTGATGGCCATGAGCATCCTGGTCCTGTGGTGTCCCAGCTTCCAGGGTCTCCTCAGTCCCCTCCTGGACTCCCTAAATTTCTTCCCTTTTCTCCTTATGCCATGCCCCCACAGGAAATCCCCCTAAGGGTATGAAGCCCCCTCCTGCCCAGACTATACCAAGCTCTCCTGGGAAGGTCACTAGGGCACAGTCAGGGCTGGAGAGAGAGTTCAGAGAGACGGGTCTCTGAGTCCCACCCTGGGGGCCTACTCCACGGTTAATCCCCCTCCCCAGTTCTGCATTCCAGGAGGCAGCATCTAGAGTCCATTCCACTGGAGAAATGTGAAGGACTTGGGGCAAAGTCCTTGGGTGGGAAGCCTCTGGTATCTGGGTGAGCAGAAGGAAAGGCCAGGTGGGTGAGGGGTGGAGGGAGCCCACAGCTCTAGGGTATGGGGACCCTGAGTTGTGTGGTGTGGCTTCTGTCCTGTGGGCAGCCAGGTGTGTCCTGGACTGATGGGCAGCATGAGGGCTGGACCCTGATCCCTCAGTATATCCACATAGGCAGCTGGGTTGGGGCAGGGGGGTCAACAGGGCCAAGGAGGATGAGCCCCAGGGGAGCGGGAGGCCCTCATCCAGGACCCAAGGCCCCCCATGGCCACCCCACATGGCATAGGAACCATGATCTGCAGCCTCAGTTCATACTACACATGTGCACAGAACTTTCCATATACTGACCATATAATGAGCCACAAAAACACTTCAATAGCATTCAAAGAAAGGTGTGAGTGTGAAATGTGTACACATGTGGTTTGGATGAAGTTTGTGTGTGTGTGTGTGAAGTGTGCATGTCATGTGTGTGCTGTGTTTGTGTTTGGATAGTTGGGTGCTGTGCATGCCGTGTTGTTTGTACAGCACAGTTTGGACAGGATGGTGTGTTTCTTGGCATTTGAGTTGCCATACTGTGTGTTGAGTGTGTGTGTGTGTGAGAGAGAGAGACATGTGTATGTTGGGTTGTGTGGTATGTAAGGAGGTGTGTGTGCATGGTATGTGCGCGTGTGTTTTGTCCTTCAATTCCATGGTGACTGTGCCTTTGCAGAGACCGGCCCTCAGGATGAAGGCCAGTAGAGCTGGTGCCACACTGCCCTCTGGTGGCAAACCGCAGTTATGGTCATGACAATGATCCCTGTGTCCCCAGGACAACCTGTGACAGTCAAGGAATGCTGTCAGACTGACATGTAAATCAAGACCCAAGCGTCCACCCCAGAATTCCAGTGTCAAGATGGCAGTCAGATGATGGGGCCGGTGCCCAGCAGGAGCATGGCTTCCAGTGGCCTCATGGAGGACAGAATAGAAGCACTGCTGCCCTCCCTGTGGCAGCCCTGGGAAAGCCTCCCACAGCTGTGCTCATGCTCATGCTCACGGGCCCCAGGAGCAGACTCACGTTGCTGGAAAGGCCACAGGGATGAAAAGCCACCAAAGCCAAGACGTGTTCAGTGGCCATGTTGGTAATGACTGTGATTCTGCAGCTGCAGCCTTGAGTGCTCACACATAGTAGAGACGGATGAAGTAGGAAAACAGGGTATGCTTGCTGCTGGTCAGTGGCTCTGACAAAGGCCCTAGACAGATGCGAGTCCACTCTCCACACCCTCCCCACTCTTATTTCACCACTCAAAACTTCAAAGCCTGAGACAGAGAGTGGCCCCTGGTCAAGGTTACAGGAGGATAATCCTGGGGGCCCTTCTGGGCCAAGAGCTTGCTCCTCAGTATCCAGAGTGATACCTGCTCAAGGGAAGGGTCTGACCAGGATGGGGCTGGAAGGTCCCTTCTCTGGGGCTCCTGGACCAGGGTGCTCTCTATGAAGGAATGCCATCTTTCTTGATGTTTATTTTTGGTGTCCCCCTCCATAAAAACCCTACCGTGCTATGGTTGTCCTGTGGCTTTGTAGACCACACATGGAGTCATGAGTCCCTCCACTAACACCCCCAACAGCACCCTATCTGCTCTGAATCCATCTCTGTGCCCTTCCTTGTTCTTTCCAAGGCCTGGAGTCATCCTGTGGCCTTGGCTGGGAGGCTGATGTGGCTGAGGGAGGGAGGCCATGTCACTGCCAGGAGGAGAAGATAAACTCCCATCCAGGTGGCAGGGCAGTCTCTGCTGAGAAAGCAAGGTGACAGCCATCAGAGCAGCCGTGGGTATGGCAGGTGAAACAGGAGAAGTCAGAGGCCTGGAGCCACCTCCCAGATGCCTCTTTCCTGCCCCTTAGATCCACCTCACCCCTGAAGTGGTGGCCCTCATGCTTTCCCCACATGATGAAGACTTGGCCACCCTACAGCCCCTGGGCTGAATGTATTGGTAAAGCTCCCAAAATGAACATGTTACCTTGGAACTATGGGAGTTTTCCTTCTCTTCCCCCATTCCCCTACAGACTTCTGGAAAACTGGGCTTCTTCCTAGAAATCTATTCTACTTTTAAGGGGAGAAATGGATGAAATTTATGGAAACAGCCCAAAATGCAACCCTGGCTTCGCACGCTGGCTTTCCTGCTTGTAATGGCAAAGGTGGCTGTGGATCCCTCCACTTCATCCTGCTGTCACAAGTAACCACCGGTCCTGGGCTTGTGAGCACTTCTGGGTGTCAGACATTGCTTCTCCAGGAGAAGATGGGTGGTAAGAGGCACTTCCCCTGTGATCAAGATCTACCAAGTGGGCAGTGTCTGTAAATGCTATTTTCAGATCAATGGTGGGATTTTTTTTTTTAATTTGGGCAGCCAAAGTGGTAGTACAATTATGGAATTTTCACAATACCTCATTTTAAAGTTGGCAGCTGTTCAGGTTTTCTTTGGAACCTCTTTCATTCAGGGAGGGAAATGCTGGCTAGTGGGTGGCCTTCCTGCAGCCATGAGAGCAGGGAGACAGATGCCCAGGAAAGCTGTCCACCTGCTGGCACCCTCTGCACTGGCAGCTATTAACTTTGAAAATCTAAATTCCTTCCTGATCTCCTGACTTAGAAATGGTTTGCTTGAAATGCAAGAAAAAATCATCATCAAATATTCCTAGTTAGCAGGAGCTTGCTTCACAAGAAGTTCCAATGTGACATGGATGGAGATGATAGTGATGCATTTACTGGTTTTCAGTTCAGCTGGTTTTCAAGAGAATTCTCACTGGGAAGCAGGTTTAGTCAGGTAGTAAGTTGTGGGCTCTTATGGATATGCCTCTGATATCACTCTGATTGTTTGGAACCTGGGTTAATTTCCTAACTAGTTTGGGGTACCATTTCTGCCACTGGTCACAAATCTTGCTTCAAATTGAAATTCAGTTTGGCTTTGAGTGTGGAGACACATGATGATGGCTTCACCTAATTCAGTGTTTGTTTTGACCCAAAGTTTATTTTTCTAGTGCATTTTTCTAAGTCAAAATGGTGAAAATATGTAATTTTAGTATGCATGACTGGCTCTTAATAAAAATCCCTGTAAGGAAAAAAGAAAAAAGAAATCAATGATAGATAAAAAGTAGAAGTCATTCTAACATCTAAATAATATGCCATTGAATGACAAATGGAAAACAGAAGAAATCAGGGATGAAATAAAAAATACTTAGAGGTAAATGAGAATAGTGATATAGCATATCAAAATCTCTGGGATACCATGAAGGCAGTGCTTAGAGGAAAATTGATTGCAATGAGCTCATTCTTTACAACAATAGAAAGTCAATGAATAAAAGACCTAACATTACATCTTAAAGCCCTAGAAAAAGAAGAACAAATCCACACTAAAAGCAATATAAAACAGGAAATAATTAAAATCAGAGATGAAATTGAAACAAAAGAAAAAATTTAAAAATTGACAAAAAAAAAGTTGGTTCTTTGAAAAAATAAATAACATTGATAAACCCTTAGCCACATTAATGAATAGAAAGAGAGAAAACTCTACTAAAATTTGTAATGAAAAAGGAAACATCACAATGGACACTACTGAAATACAGAAGATAATTAAAAACTATTTTGAAAGTTTATGCTTTAATAAAATAGTCAAGACATCAGCAAATTTCTGGAGTCATTTAACCTACCCAAACTGAACCAGGAGGACATACACACTTTGAACAGATCAATCTCAAGTAATGAAATAGAAGATGCTGTCAAAAGCCTATCAACTAAGAAAAGCCCAGGATCAGATGGATTCTCAGTTGAGTTCTACAAGACTTTCAAAGAAGAATTAACACCAATACTTCTCAAATTATACCATGAAATAGAAAAGAAGGGAACTTCCAAACTCATCCTATGAAGCTAATATCACTCTGATACCAACACCAAACAAAGACACATTATGGAAAGAAAACTTCAGATTAATATCTCTGATGAATATAGATGCAAAAATTCTCAATAAAATTCTCAATAAAAAACATATTAAAAAGATAATGCACCATGATCAAATGGGGTTCATCACAGGAATGCAAGGTTGGTTTAACATACAGAAAACAATAAATATAACTCATCATACCAGTAGATTTAAAGACAAGAATTATATGATAATCTTAATAGATGCAGAGAAAGTATTTGACAAAATACAGCACCTTTTCCTGTTCAAAACACTAGAAAAACTAGGGATAGTAGAAACATACTTCAACACTGTAAAAGCTATCTATGCTAAACCCAAGGCCAGCATCATTCTAAATGTAGAAAAACTGAAAACTCCCTCTAAGAACTGAAGCATGATAAGAATGCCCTCTTACACTACTTTTATTCAACATCATCTTTGAAATGCTAGCCAGAGCAATTAGAAGAAAGAAACTAAAGGGATATGAATAGAAACAGAAGAACTCAAACAATCAATATTTGCCAATGACATGATTCTATATTTAGCAGATCCAAAAAATTCCACCAGAAACATTCTAGAACTAATAAATAAATTCAGCAAAGTAGCAGGATATAAAATTAACACTCCAAAATCAAATGTGTTCCTATACATCAGTGATAGATCCACTGAAAGAGAAATTAGGAAAACTACCCTATTCACAATAGCCTCAAAAATATTTGGGAATCAATCCAACAAAAGAAGTGAAAGACCTCTACAATGAGAACTACAATCAAAACTACTCTAAGATTTCATCTCACTCCTGTCAGAATGGAAATCATCAAAAATACAGGCATCAATAAATGTTTGCGAGGATGTGGTGAAAAAAGTACACTCATGCATTGCTGGTGGGACTGCAAATTGGTGCAACCACTCTGGAAAGCAGTATGGAGATTCCTCAGAAAACTGGGAATGGAACCACCATTTTACCCAGCTTCTTGGTTTATACCCAAAGGACTTAAAATCAGCATACCACAGTGAAGCAGACACATCAATGTTTATGGCAGCTCAATTCACAATAGCTAGACTATGGAACCAACCTCAGTGTCCCTCAATAGATGAATAGATAAAGAAAATGTGGTATATATACTCAATGGACTATTACTCAGCTTTAAAGAAGAGTGAAATTATGGCATTTGCCAGTAAATGTTTGGAGTTGGAGAATATCATGCTGAGTGAAGTAAGCCAATCCCACAAAACTAAAAGCCAAATGTTTTTTCTAATATGTGGATACTAATTCACAATAAGGCAGGGGGCAATATGGAAGAATAGCATTACTTTAGATTAGGTAGAGGGAAGTGATGGGAGGGGAGGGGAGGGGAGGGATGTGGGGATAGGAAATATAGGAGAATTATTACTGTATGTATATGTTAGAGCCATAGTAACAAAAACAGCATGGTATTAGCACTGAAACAGATATGTAGACCAATGGTACAGAATAGAAGATACAGAGACAAACCCATATAAATACAGTTATCTTGTACTAGACAAAGGCACCAAAAACATTCATTGGAGAAAATATAGCTTATTCAACAAATGGTGTTGGGAAAACTGGAAATCCATATGTAGCAAAATGAAATTAAACCTCTATCTCTTACCATGTACAAAAATCAAGTCAAAGTGAATCAAAACTTAGGAACTAGAACAGAGACCCTGCACCTAACAGAAGAAAAAGTAGGCCCAAATCTCTACCATGTTGGCTTAGGAAGTGTCTTCCTTAACAAGACTACTAAAGCACAAGAAGTAAAATAAAAAATGAATAAATGGGATGGAATTAAACTAAAAAGCTTCTCCATAGCCAAGTAAATAATCCATAACTTGAAGAGAGAGTCTACAGAATGGGAAAAATTCCTTACCACATGCATCTCAGATACAGCACTAATCTCGAGGATATACAAAGAATTTAAAAAAAACTTAACACTAAATAACCAAATAACCCAATTAATAAATAGGCAAAGGAACTGAACAAACAGAAAAAAATACAATTAATCAACAAATATATGAAAAACGTTCAACATTTCTAGCAATTAGAGAAATGCAAATCAAAACTACTCTAAGATTTCATCTCCTGTCAGAATAGCAATCATCAAGAATGCAGGCAACAATAAATTTTGGTGAGGATGTGGGGGAAAGGTACATTTGTACATGGCTGGTGGGACTGAAAATTGATGTAACCACTCTGGAAAGCAGTATGGAGATTCTTTAGAAAACTTGGAATGTACTACCATTTGACCCAGTCACCCCACTATTAGGTTTATACCCAAAGGATTTAAAATCAGCATACTACAGTAACACAGCCACATCGATGTTTATAGCAGCTCAATTCACAATAGCTAAACTATGGAACCAACTAGATGCCCTTCAACAGATGAATGAATAAAGAAATGGTATATATACACAATGGAATACTACTCAGCCTTCAGGAAGGATGAAATTATGGCATTTTCTGGGAAATGGATGGAACTAAAGAATATTATGATAAGTGAAATAAGCCAATCCCAAAAAATCAAAGGCTGAATGTTTTCTCTGATATATGGATGCTAAATCATAAAGGAGTGGGAAAGGGTTGGGAAGAATAGAGGTAATTTGGACTAGACAGAGGGAAGTGAAGGAAGGGGTGGGGGAATGGGGATAGGAATGATAGTAGAATGGATTGGACATTACTACCCTATGTACATACATGATTACGTGACCTGTGTAAATCTACATCATGTACAACCAGATGAATGAGAAGTTGTACTCAATTCATGTATGATGTGTCAAGATGCATTCTACTGTCATGTATAACTAATTAGAATATATATATATATATATATATATATATATATATATATATATATCTGTCAAAAAAAGAAGAGGAGGAAAATCTCTGACATTAAGTCTTTAAAGCAATTGCAATTAGGTGTGTCAACCTAAATAATTTTTAAAATTACATTCTCCAAAGAATACTGACATTTATTTGGGGGATGACAGATCTTTGCAATGGGAATATGCATGTCATAGTGAACTGTGGGCGTACTTGAAGAGGTTGAGCAGGGCAGAATGGTACATCCCTATAATCCAGCTATGTGGGAGGCTGAGGCAGGAGGATTACAAATTTGACACCATCCTGAGCAACTTAGCAAGACCGTGCCTCAATATAAGAAAAATAAAAAAGGGCCAACAACATAGCTCAGTGGTGGAGTGCCCTTGGATTCCATCCCCAGTGTCTGTCTGTCTGTCTGTCTACACACAAAGAAATTGAGGCAAGGGAAAGTTTTAATGAGAATTATGTCAGATATTTTGAAGCAAATAATCCTTGGCCACAGTGGTTAACAATAAGCGTGGTGTCAGTCCAAGGTTGAACAGTTTCTGGACAGATGTCCTTGCACTGGTACTTTTTGTATAAGGTTGTGGCAGCCCCTATTCAGCTAGTGACTCTGGAAGAGTGTTTTGTGATGGTAACTATCAGGCAATCATGTAAATCATGTGTAAGAGTCCTTCCTTTGGCTTTGCTGATTTATTTATTTTTGGTTAGGTTTGACACAAGTGACTCCATTTTGATTCTGACAACATTCAACATTTCCTTCACAGATGCTCTGGGGAAAAAAAAAAGTTGAAATGTGTAGTTTAGATCTGGTGACCTCACTCACTTAGTGCACAGTTGTGTTATTTCCTCACATGCTTAGAGCTGTGAACCACCACCATGACCAAGTCAGCCCACCAGCAGCTCCACCAGACCAAAACCTTTCTCTGAGCAGTTTTACAGGAAATTGCCAGCCCTAACCTGAGAACCACTCTTCTGTTTTCTCTCTGGGTGGCCTTTTAATGAGCAGGACTAGATGGTTCTGTGAGTCCTGGAGGACAGAATCTTGTCCAGTCAATATTGTGTCCCCATTGCCCAGCGCAGAGCCTGGTTGCAGTTGGTGTTGGGAAACCTTTGTTAGGTATGAAGAGAGGGGACAGGAGGAAGAATACTGAGAGGAGGCAGGATCCTTGGCCTTCAGTCCTGGTGCTGTCCCATGCTTGCTGTTTGACCACTTGGGAGTCAGTGGCCTTCTCTTTTCTTAACAAACATTGTATAAGAATTGTGATTTTGTGTGGCCAAACATGCTATGGTAAGCAACTGTTGATGGGTATGGAGGCGGAGTGTTCCCATGGGAGAAGCATTCTTACATGAAGTGGAGTCTCAGGGCAAAATGGAGTCTGTTTGGTGATTGCTCATATACCCTGGCCCATAACATGGTGAAGTTGATTTCTACCTATTTTTGTGGTTATTATGAATGGGATTTGTAAGACGCCAAACTGCACTATGAATGGGAGACACCACACGACACAAATCACCAGAGAGGTTCTGCTTTATTACAAAAGGCTGTGTGTTTATATAGATTTAAGGAGAGGTAGCAGGGCTGAAGTAGATAACAGGTCGCCCATTTATTGGCAAGCTCTTCCATATGTCAGTTCCGGAGCCCAAGAAGTTAATTCTTATTGGGGCTAAGGTTTCCCACCTGCAGGATTTGAACATTGGCACCGACGGGAACGTTTCGCGCCAGTGAAAGAAAAAAGAGGAGAAAGAGTGTCGTTAGGCGCCATGTTGGGGTTTTTCTCTGGGGTGCTGCTGCCGTTATGTTTTCCCAACATTCCTCCCTTTTTGTTTTCTTAGGAATTGGGGCGTCGTTGGTCAGATCTGGCTGCTTACGGCTGTGTGGGGGCGGCGTAGGGCCTAGAAGGGGAAGTGGAGGAATGTTCGGGGGGGCAGATCTGGGGATATCATGGCAACCAGAAATAAAACCCAGTGGCTATAGACAGCTACTTCCATAAGGGTGAAGTCTATGAAAGTTCCCTGAAACCACAAGTCATCGATGGCATCGAACCAGTCCTGGATGGAGGAGATAGTTGGTATCAGCCACTGATCCTGTAGCAGAGACTCTAGGAAATACTGGAAGTGTTGCCTTGACATGGTGTCACCAGCACCTGAAGAAGATCAGAGCGAACAAAAACAGGATGAAGATAAAAATTAAAGCAAATGTCATTTTTTGGCAGAAGTTCCATGTCGGGGGACTGACAGAGAAGAGGCCAAGGGCCATGAGGAGGCTTAAAAGGACATAAAGGCTCAAGAATCCAGGATGGCAGATTAAGAGGTTCTCTGGGCTCGTTGTCTCCCACTGTCTGATGTCCGTTGCATTCCATTGTGCCTGGTAGTGAGCTTCAGCACTGAGTGAGCTGTTCTCTCTTGAAGATGCTGGGGTTCATTGGTCATCAGAATCTGGTAGTACCTAAGCAGAAGCTGGTTGAAAGTTTGGTTAGAGATCTTCCATAATTGGCCCTGTAGGAAGCGAAGCAAACAGGGCAGGAACAGACACATCAGGAAAAGGAGACATATGGGCCCTAAAAGAGGCAACAGCCACGATTGGAAGTGGGCTAAAAAGAAGATGGCAAATGGATTTTGGTTTGGTGGATTTTTCAAAGAGGTAGCCAAGTCGGTGAGCTTGACTACATTAGTTTCCACAAGGCCTGATTCATTGATGTAGTAACAGCATTCTTCCCTCAAGAAGAGACAGGTTCCACCTTTTTCAGCTGTGAGTAAGTCTAAAGCTCGTCGATTTTGAAGAGTAACTTGAGCCAAGGATGTGACCTGCCTTTGTAAAGATGCTAGAGATTCTGCCGTAGAAGTGAGCGCTTGTTCAAGTTTAGAACTTAAGTCCTGTACAGCCCACAAGGAGTGTCCTAGAGCTCCACCAGAAATTCCTGCTCCCGCCACAGATGCAGCCAGTGAGAGGCCCACCAGTATTGGAAGGAAAGCAGCCCGCTTATTCCGCACTGGGGGAGACAAGAGGACCTGCACTTCAGCTGGGGTATAGAGAGTCAATTTCTGGAGAAGCGTCACCAGTATACATGGGGTAGAGGTGTTGGTGAATAAGATAGTGATGAGAGAACCATTACACCAGAAGAATGAGCCAGGTGGTGCATAGAGGGTGAAGTTAAAGGTGATGTTAGAGTGGCAAAACTTTGACTGGGAGATATCCAAGCCCAGGAGGCAACGCCGGGGAATCACAGTATGGTTAGACTCCTCGGGCTCCCATAATGGAGTGTCGGGTGAAAGGGTTTGGAGAGAACGGCGGGCAGATGGAGTGGAGAAATTTGAGAGGTCAGAAGCCAAGAAGTTCAAGGGAACCGCTGCAAGCAAAGATCGAGTCAGAGAGGCGCATAAGTAGCAATCAGTTGGTGTAATGTCGGGGAGGGTTAGATTTAAGAAGGTTACAGTTTCCGTAAGTAGTCATAGCCATGAATACTGTGGTGGACTCCTGAAATTAGGCTCATATGGATCCTGTATGGAGTCTAACAACTGCTGTTTGGAATGCTTTATGCCAGTAGAGATTATAGCTACTGAGGGCTGGGAGGGTTGAAGCTCTCGGGAGATGGAGATGGAGCCACAGGGGGTGGGAGAGGATATGTCACAGTAGAATGAAGCATTTACCCTAGAGGTCCAGCATGGATGGTTAGGGTCCGTGATAGCAAATTGATAGCCCCCCAAGATCAACCTGAAATTTCCAATGCAGGAATCTCCGATGCATGCACATGGATTATGAACGTTGCATGACAAGTTGCAGTAATCCTCTGTCTGATCATATAAGAAGCAAAGGTAAGGCCTAGTGGCTGTTTTTAAAAGTTCATAATTCTGGGAGGAGAGGGGAAGGAAGGTAGATGCATAACATCCCTTAGGGGTGCAATCAACAGAAGAAACTAGGCGAGTGTAACAAGTGCTGCCTTGGACATATGTCTCTCTGACTTTGAATCTCCAAGTATAAGAGGAGGATGATGATGTCCCCAGGAGAAGAGTGATGACTGTGAAAATACCACTTAGAAGAGTGGGAGTCATGGTGGAGTATGGGAGATTACGCGAGACAGGCGAAGCTTTAGAGGATAGTTAGGATGTGGAGAGCAGGAGTAAAGGGGAGGTCTAGGAGGTGACTCTTGAGGCTCCTCTGGGGTAGTCTTGTCATCAAAAGATGGGGCCTCCTGGCAATATGGCTTCAACCTAGAAATGTGAATCCAGGGGGTGAGACGGTTGCCTGGTAAGGAAAGTTTGGCGGTGGTGGGGGTACAGAGAATGACAGGATAGGGGCCTTCCCATTTTGGGGCAAGAGGCCCTTTCTCCTCTGGGGTGTTATAATAGGCTAAACTCCCAGGTGTTAAGGGAGGAGTGTTTGGAGAGGAGTCTGGGTCTGGAAGAAGCCAGTCTTGATATTTCCAGAGTTCTGAGCGGAGATGAAACAAGAGAGGTAAAGACAAATCTCGTGTGAGAGGTCCTTGTGAAATGACCGATCCAGGGGGTATAAGAGGTCTTCCATACATTATCTCAAAGGGAGACAGTAAAGATGGATTCTTAGGGAGAGCTGTGATCCAAAGCAAAGCCAAGGGAAGGAGTTTGACCCAGTCTAAGTTTAATTCCATTGTTAATTTGGTAAGGACTTCCTTCCGAGTCCGATTTACCCTTTCCACTTTCCCTGAAGCCTGGGGGCGATATGGACAGTGGAAATGCCACTTGAAGGAGAAGGCTTGAGAGACCTTTTGTGTGATCCTAGAAATAAACTCAGGGTCATTGTCGGATTGTAGGGAAGTGGGCATACCAAACCTGGGGATGATGTCTGTCAGTAAGATTGAAGCTACAGTGGAAGCCTTTTTATTGGAAGTGGGAAATGCCTCAACCCAACCAGAGAAAGTGTCCACAAAGACAAGGAGGTATTTAGTGCACCATACTGCAGGTATGTTGGCGAAGTCTACCTGCCAGTCAGCAGCAGAAATGTGTCCCCGGGCTTGGTGGGAGGGAAACGGTTTAGGCCTTAAAGAAGTATGATGGTTGGTCTACTGACAGATCTGACTATTAGAGGCTATATTCTGTAGCATGGCTTTGTCAGAGGGGGTGAGGGAGAAGAAGCTCTGTAAAAAGAGGGTCAAAGACTGAGAATTGGAATGAAATAGAGTATGGAGGAACTCAAAAAGATCCTTGTTCTTACTGGAAGAAGTAGGGGCTTCAGATGGACAGTCTAAAGCGGCCATTATATGTCCCCCAGGGGCGTCATAATTGGAAGTTATAGCAGCCATTCATGCCTCCTGGTCAGCTTTGGCATTGCCCTCAGTGATAAGAGAGCTGTCCTTCTGATGGGACCTACAATGGACAACTCACAACTGGGTGGGTAAGTGGGAGGCCTCTATCAAATTGGTTATAAAAGTTGAGTTAGTGATTGCATTACCTTTAGTGGTAAGTAGGCCTCACTCCTTCCACATTGCAGCATGGGATAAAAGAATACGGAAGACATATTTTGAGTCAGTATAAAGGGTGAGGGATTTGCCCCATGCTAGGAGGCAGGCACGAGTGGCCGCTACAAGTTCGGCCTGCTGGTTGGTAGTTCCTGAAGGCAGAGCTTTGGCCTCTATAATCTCAGTGGCCGAAAATACTGCATATCCAGAGTAATGAGTGCTGTTCTGCATAAAGGAACTGCCATCAATGAACCAGATAAGGTCAGGCTTGGTGAGTGGTCCCTCAGAAATGGAAGAATGACAGGGAGGAAATAATCTAAGGTTTCCAAGCAATTATGAGCTGGTGTGTCAGATGTGGGGGTTGTTGGGTGCAGTGAGGCAGGGTTCAGTGCAGAGCAGGGGAGGAACGTAATATTAGGGTTTTCCAGAAAGGAAGTGAGGAGCGACAGGACTCTGGATGGAGGAAGGGTTTGAAGGCCCTTATAAGCTAAAAGATCCTTCAAATGATGTGGGGAGTGGATAGTTAAAGGGGCCCTGAAAGTCAGCTTAGAGGCTTCTTTGTGTAAAATTTTTCCAGCAGCCAGAGCTCTTAAGCAAGGGGCCCACCCACAGATGGTAGGGTCTAATTGTTTGGACAAATATGCCACAGGTGAAAGTGTAGGCCCATAATTTTGACCCAAGATCCCAAGTGCTTGCCCCCCTTTTTCATGGACATATAGATTGAACAGTCTTGAAAGATCGGGAAGATGAAGGGCGGGTGCCTTTAAGAGGAGTTGCTTAAGTCTGCGAAAGTGGTAGCGGGGGGAGGAGGCAAGAGATTCACTAGGGGGTCCCTTTGCTAGGTCATACATGGGTTTGGCTAGAAGAGAGTAATTTGGGATCCAGGCCCTACAATAACCTGCTAGTCCTAGGAATGATAGTATTTTGGCTTTCGTATGAGGCACCGGAAGATTAGAGAGGAGTTGCCTCCTATCCAGTGTTATTTCCTTTTTTCCCGGTGCAAGGTGAAAACCAAGGTAGGTGACAGAAGACTCGGAAACCTGGGTCTTGTGAGGAGACACCCTATATCCCTTATCCACTAGGAAATTGAGAAGCTGGGCGGTGTGGGATTGAGAGTGTTCCCAAGAGGGACTACGTAGAAGAAGGTCATCGACATATTGAAGGAGAGTAGAGTCAGGACAGGTGGGGTGAAAGGATGTGAGGTCCTGGGCAAGAACCTGGGCAAAGAGATGGGGACTGTCCCTGAATCCCTGAGGGAGGACAGTCCAGGTAAGCTGACGAGAATGGCGGGTGTGAGGGTCAGTCCACGTAAAAGCAAAGATATCCTGAGATTCTGAGGACAAGGGAATAGAAAAGAAGAAATAGAAAAGAAGGCATCTTTTAAATCTAGGACTGAGAAGTGGGTGATAGTAGCAGGGATCTGAGAGAGGAGGGTGTAGGGGTTGG